>NW_028270184.1:60289747-60612688 GCF_037043375.1 Chiloscyllium plagiosum | reverse complement strand
CGTCACACTGATCTCCTCAGACTCACTACGTCACCTTCGCAATGACCCCCTCACACTCACTCCATCACCGTCTCACTGATACTCTCACACTCACTCCATCACTGTCACCCTCACCACCTCACACTCAATCCATCACCGTCATCCTGACCATCTCACACTCACTCCACCACCGTCACCCTAACCATCTCACACTCACTCCATCATCTTTATACTGACCCCTCACACTCACGCCATCACTGATACCCTGACCCCCTCAATCTCGCTTGATCACTGTCACCCTGACCCCCTCACACTCACTCCATCTCCGTCACACTGACGTCCTCACACTCACTCCATCACCGTCACCTTGACACACCTCACTCTCACTCTATCGCCGTCACCCTTACCCTGTCACTCTCACTCCATCACCGTCACCCTGATCCCCTCACACTCACTCCATCACCATCACCCTAACCATCTCACACACACTCCATCAGCGTCACTCTGACCCGTCACTCTCACTCCATCACCGTCACACTGATCCTCTCACACTCATTCCATCACCCTCACACTGATTCCCTCACACTCACTACGTCACCTTCACACTTACCCCCTCACACTCACTCCATCAGCGTCTCACTGACACTCTCACACTCACTCCATCACTGTCACGCTGACCCCCCACACTCACTCCATCACCGTCACACTGACACTCTCACACTAAATCTATCACTGTCACACTGACCCCATCGCACTCACTCCATCACCATCTATCTGAACGCCTCACACTCACTCCATCACCGTCACCCTGAGCCTTTATTCTCACTCCATCAACGTCTCACTGTTCCCTTCACACTCACTCCATCCCCGTCTCACTGATCCACTCAAACTCACTCCATTACGGTCTCCCTGTCCCATTCACACTCACTCCATCATTGTAACCCTGACCCCCTCACACTCATTCCATCTCAGTCACCCTGAGCCCCTCACACTCACTCCATCACTGTCACCCTGACACCCTCACACTCACTCCATTAACGTCACCCTGACCCCCTCACACTCAATCCATCACCGTCACACTGACCCTCTCACACTAACTCCATCAATGTCAACCTGACCCCCTCACACTCACTCCATCAACGTCACTCTGACACCCTCACACTAACTCCATCATCGTAACAGTGACCCCCTCAAACTCACTCCATCACCGACTCCCTGATGCCCTCACACTCACTCCATTACCGTCTCTCTGAACCTCTCACTCTCACTCCATCAAAGTCACCCTGACACTATCACACCCTCTCCAACAGGGTCAGTCTGCCACCCTTACTCTCACTCAATCACCCTCACCCTCAACCCATCACACTCACTCTATCACAGTCATCCTCACCTCCTCACACTCACTCCATCACCGTCACCCTGATGCACTCACACACACTCCATCACCGTCTCACTTATCCCCTCATACTCACTCCATCACCGTCCCCCTGACGCCATCACACGCACTCCATCACCGTCACACTGATCCACTCACACTCACTCCATCACCATCCCCCTGGCACCCTCACACTCAATCCATCACCGTCACCCTGACCCCCTCAGTCTCAGAGTATCACCGTCGCACTGATCCCCTCACACTCATTCCATCACTGTCACACTGATCCCCTCACACTCACTCCGTCACCATCACCCTGACCCCTCACACTCGCTCCATCACCGTCACACATAACCCCATCACACTCACTCAATCACCATCAACCTGAACCCCTCACACTCACTCCGTCACCATCACCCTGACCCCTCACACTCACTCCATCACCGTCACACTGATCCCCTCACACTCACTCCATCACCTTCAACCTGACTCCCTCAATCTCAGTCCCTCTCAATCACCCTGACTCCTCACACTCACTCCATCTCAGTCACACTGACCCCCTCACACTCACTCCATCACAGTCACCCTGACCACCTCACACTCACTCCATCATCCTCACACTGATCCCCTCACACTTACTACATCACCGTCACCTGACCCTCTCACACTCACTCCATCTCAGTCACATTGACCCCCTCACACTCACTCCGTCACAGTCACCCTGACCACCTCACACTCACTCCATCATCCTCACACTGATCCCCTCACACTTACTCCATCACCGTCACCTGACACTCTCACACTCACTCAATCTCAGTCACATTGACCCCCTCACACTCACTCCGTCACCATCACCCTGACCCCTCACACTCACTCCATCACCGTCACACATTAACCCATCACACTCACTCAATCACCATCAACCTGAACCCCTCACACTCACTACGTCACCATCACCCTGACCCCTCACACTCACTCCATCACCGTCACACTGATCCCCTAACACTCACTCCGTCACCTTCAACCTGACTCCCTCAATCTCAGTCCCTCTCAATCACCCTGACTCCTCACACTCACTCCATCTCAGTCACACTGACCCCCTCACACTCACTCCATCACAGTCACCCTGACCACCTCACACTCACTCCATCATCCTCACACTGATCCCCTCACACTTACTCCATCACCGTCACCTGACCCTCTCACACTCACTCCATCTCAGTCACATTGACCCCCTCACACTCACTCCGTCACAGTCACCCTGACCACCTCAAACTCACTCCATCACCAGCACTCTGACCACCTCACACTCACTCCATCACCGTCACCCTGACCCCCTTACACTCACTCCATCACAGTCACCCTGATCCCCTCACACCTACTCCATCACCGTCACCCTGATCCGCTCACACTCTCTGCATCCCCGTCACACTGATCCACTCACACACACTCGGTGACCATCACCCTGAACCCCTCACACTCACTCCATCACCTTCACACTTACCCCCTCACACTCACTTCATCACCATCACCACTCACACTCACTCCATCACCGTCACACTGATCCCCTCACACTCACTCCGTCACCGTCACCCTGAACCCCTCACACTCACCCCATCAAAGTATCCTGACACTATCACACTCTCTCCATCACCGTCACCCTGACCCCATCACACTCACGCCATCACCGTCACCCTGACCCCCTCACACTCACTCCATCACCGTCACCCTGACCATGTCCCACTCACTCCATCACCGTCACCCTGACGAACTCACACTCACTGCTTCACCATCAGACTGAACCCCTCCCACTCACTCCATCACCGTCACCCTGATCCGCTCACACTCACTGCGTCTCCGTCACACTGATCCACTCACACACACTCCGTCACCATCACCCTGAACCCCTCACACTCACTCCATCACCTTCGCACTTACCCCCTCACACTCACTTCATCACCATCACCACTCACATTCACTCAATCACCGTCACCCTGACCCCATCACACTCACGCCATCACCGTCACCCTGACCTCCTCACACTCACTCCATCACCATCACCCTGACCACCTCACACTCACTCCATCATCCTCACACTGATCCCCTCACACTTACTCCATCACCGTCACCTGACCCTCTCACACTCACTCCATCTCAGTCACATTGACCCCCTCACACTCACTGCGTCTCCGTCACACTGATCCACTCACACACACTCCGTCACCATCACCCTGAACCCCTCACACTCACTCCATCACCTTCGCACTTACCCCCTCACACTCACTCCATCAGCGTCTCACTGACACTCTCACGCTAACTCTATCACTTCATCACCATCACCACTCACATTCACTCAATCACCGTCACACTGATCCCCTCACACTCACTACGTCACCTTCACACTTACCCCCTCACACTCACTCCATCAGCGTCTCACTGACACTCTCACGCTAACTCTATCACTGTTACACTGACCCCATCGCACTCACTCCATCACCATCTCCCTGAACGCCTCACACTCACTCCATCACCATCACCCTGAGCCCTTACTCTCACTCCATCACCGTCTCACTGTTCCCTTCACACTCACTCCATCCCCGTCTCACTGATCCACTCAAACTCACTCCATTACGGTCTCCCTGACCCATTCACACTCACTCCATCATTGTAACCCTGAACCCCTCACACTCACTCCATCTCCGTCACACTGACGTCCTCACACTCACTCCATCACCGTCACCTTGACACACCTCACTCTCACTCTATCGCCGTCACCCTTACCCTGTCACTCTCACACCATCACCGTCACCCTGATCCCCTCACACTCACTCCATCACCATCACCCTGACCATCTCACACACACTCCATCAGCGTCACTCTGACCCGTCACTCTCACTCCATCGCCGTCACACTGATCCTCTCACACTCATTCCATCACCGTCACACTGATTCCCTCACACTCACTACGTCACCTTCACTCTGACCCCCTCACACTCACTCCATCAGCGTCTCACTGACACTCTCACACTCACTCCATCACTGTCACGCTGACCCCCCACACTCACTCCATCACCGTCTCACTGTTCCCTTCACACTCACTGCATCCCCATCTCACTGACCCACTCAAACTCACTCCATTACGGTCTCCCTGACCCATTCACACTCACTCCATCATTGTAACCCTGACCCCCTCACACTCACTCCATCTCAGTCACCCTGAGCCCCTCACACTCACTCCGTCACTGTCACCCTGACACCCTCACACTCACTCCATTACGGTCTCCCTGACCCCCTCACACTCAATCCATCGCTGTCACCCTGACCCACTCACACTCACTCCATCACCGTCACACTGACCCTCTCACACTAACTCCATCAATGTCAACCTTACCCCCTCACACTCACTCCATTAACGTCACCCTGACACCCTCACACTCAGTCCATCAACGTCACTCTGACACCCTCACACTCACTCCATCATCGTAACAGTGACCCCCTCAAACTCACTCCATCACCGACTCCCTGATGCCCTCACACTCACTCCATTACCGTCTCTCTGACCCTCTTACTCTCACTTCATCAAAGTCACCCTGACACTATCACACTCTCTCCAACAGGGTCACTCTGACACCCTTACTCTCACTCCATCACCCTCACCCTCAACCCATCACACTCAATCTATCACAGTCATCCTCACCTCCTCACACTCACTCCATCACCGTCACCCTGATGCACTCACGCACACTCCATCACCGTCTCACTTATCCCCTCACACTCACTCCATCACCGTCCCCCTGGCACCCTCACACTCAATCCATCACCGTCACCCTGACCCCCTCAGTCTCAGAGTATCACCGTCGCACTGATCCCCTCACACTCATTCCATCACTGTCACACTGATCCCCTCACACTCACTCTGTCACCATCACCCTGACCCCTCACACTCACTCCATCACCGTAACACATTAACCCATCACACTCACTCAATCACCATCAACCTGACCCCCTCACACTCACTCCATCACAGTCACCCTGACCACCTCACACTCACTCCATCATCCTCACACTGATCCCCTCACACTTACTACATCACCGTCACCTGACCCTCTCACACTCACTCCATCTCAGTCACATTGACCCCCTCACACTCACTCCGTCACCATCACCCTGACCACCTCACACTCACTCCATCATCCTCACTCTGATCCCCTCACACTTACTCCATCACCGTCACCTGACCCTCTCACACTCACTCCATCTCAGTCACATTGACTCCCTCACACTCACTCCGTCACAGTCACCCTGACCAGCTCACACTCACTCCATCATCCTCACACTGATCCCCTCACACTTACTCCATCACCGTCACCTGACCCTCTCACACTCACTCCATCTCAGTCACATTGACCCCCTCACACTCACTCCGTCACAGTCACCCTGACCACCTCACACTCACTCCATCACCAGCACCCTGACCCCCTCACACTCACTCCATCACCGTCACCCTGACCCCCTTACACTCACTCCATCACAGTCACCCTGATCCCCTCACACTCACTGCATCCCCGTCACACTGATCCACTCACACACACTCGGTGACCATCACCCTGAACCCCTCACACACACTCCATCACCTTCACACTTACCCCCTCACACTCACTTCATCACCATCACCACTCACACTCACTCCATCACCGTCACACTGATCCCCTCACACTCACTCCGTCACCGTCACCCTGACCCCCTCACACTCACCCCATCAAAGTATCCTGACACTATCACACTCTCTCCATCACTGTCACCCTGACCCCATCACACTCACGCCATCACCGTCACCCTGACCCCCTCACACTCACTCCATCACCGTCACCCTGACCATGTCACACTCACTCCATCATCGTCACCCTGACGATCTCACACTCACTGCTTCACCATCAGACTGAACCCCTCCCACTCACTCCATCTCCGTCACCTTGATCCGCTCACACTCACTGCGTCTCCGTCACACTGATCCAATCACACACACTCCGTCACCATCACCCTGAACCCCTCACACTCACTCCATCACCTTCGCACTTACCCCCTCACACTCACTTCATCACCATCACCACTCACATTCACTCAATCACCGTCACACTGATCCCCTCACACTCACTCCGTCACCGTCACCCTGAACCACTCACACACACTCCATCACCATCACCCTGACCCCCTCATAATCACTCCATCACCGTCACCCTGACCCCATCACACTCACTCCATCACCGTCACCCTGATCCCCTCACACTCACTCCGTCACCGTCACCCTGACCAACTCACACTCACTCCTTCACCATCAGACTGAACCCCTCACACTCGCTCCATCACCGTCACCCTGATCCCCTCACACTCAGTCCGTCACCGCCACTCTGACCCCATCACACTCATACCATGACGGTCACCCTGAACTCCACACACTCATTCCATCTCCGTCACACTGATCCCCTCACACTCACTCTATCACCGTCACACTGATCCACTTTCACTCACTCCATCAGCGTCACCCTGGCCCTCTCACACTCAGTCCATCAAAGTCACACTGACCCCATCACACTCACTCCATCATCGTCACCCTGAACCCCTCACACTCACTCCATCACCGTCACCCTGACCCCCTCACACTCACTCCATCACCATCTCCCTGACCCCCTCAAACTCACACCATGGGGAGAAATCCCCAGTGCCCAATGAAATATATCCCAGGCTGCTATAGAAGGTAAGGGAGGAGATTTTAGGGGCCCTGGTGGATATATTTAATACTTTGCTGGCCACCGTGATATTGGGAAAATATTGGGAACATTTCTGAGGGACAGGATGGATCAACATTGAAAAGGCAGGAATGGATTCAGGACAGATTTGATAAAGGAAGATCCTGTCCGATGAATTCAGTTAAGTTTTTTGAAATGGTATCTAAAAACATTTATGACAGCAATGCAGATGGTGTGTTTATCATGGAATTGAGTCAGGCTTTTCACAAGGTCCCAGTCAATATGTAAATGGCCCAACTGGAGAAAGGAGCTAAACCTGACCTCCCATTGGGAAACAAGGTAGGGAATGGGACTGAGGTGTTATTGAGGGAGCACTTCGGCAAAGTGACTGCAATTCTATTAGTTTGAAAGTAGCTTTGCTGAAAGACAGGAAGCTGATAGAAAAATAGTGAGCAGGCATCTGGATGGGTACATAAAAAGGAAGAGATTAGAGGGATATTGGCAAAGTATTGACAAACATTAAAGTTATAAGATGGAGGAAGACAAATCTTGACAGTATTAGACATGAAATTTTTAAAAGTTGATTAGAAAGGCTATTTTCAGGGAAAGGGAATTCTGACAATTGGGAATATTTTAAATGTGAGATAAAAGGACCATTCAGTACCAGCATGTTCCTGTTAGTGTACAGCTCAATGCTGACAGCATTCGGAAACACTGGCTGTCGACTGAGACTCTGGTCAAGGAAAAGGGGGCACATGTCGGGTATAGCCAGCTGGATCAAGGGAATCCCTGAGAAGCATCAGAGCTGTAGAATACACTTTGGATGGAAATCAGGAATGCACAAAGGAGACATGAAATAACTTTAGCAGATAAAGTTAAGGAGGATACAAAGAGATTATACAAGTGTATTAAGAGCAAAAGAATACCTAGGGACAAAACCGATATCCTTAATGATAAATGAAGCCAACGATGTGTGAAACTAGAAGATCCTAAACAAATATTTGATTTCGGAGCTTACTGTGGACAAGGCCTGGGGCGCTCAGGGAAAAAAACATTGTTTGGCCTGACCACTATTGGAATATTGTGGGCAATTCTGGTCTCAATGCCATCGGAAGGATGTCGTGGAACTTGAAAAGGTTCAGTTGAAATGAACAAGGATGTTGCCAGGCTTGGAGGGTTTGAGCTACAGGGAAAAACTGAATAGACTGGGATTATTTTCAGTTTAACATGGGACACTGAGGAGTTATCTTGTAAAGGTTTTTTAAAATCATGATAGCATGGATAGAGTCAATAGATAATGACTTTTCTCCAGTCTGGGTGGCGGGGGTGGGTGGGCGTAGGGGAAAGAGTCCAAACCTACAGGACACCGCTTAGAAGGGACCTAAGGGACAGCTGGTTCCTGCAGAAAGTGTTGCGTGTATGGAATAAGCTGCCAGAGGAAATGGTGGAAGCTGATAGAAAAATAGCGAGCAGGCATCTGGATGGGTATATAAATAGGAAGAGTGTAGAGGGATATTGGCAAAGTTCTGACAAATGGGTTGAGAAACATCATGGAGGAGTTGGATCAAAGGATAAGTTTCCACGCTGTACATCTCTATGACTCCATGTCTTGAAATGAGTCCACATTATAGAAGAGGCAGTGTTGGAAGTTTTAAAACATAGAGGTAGATAAATCCCTAGGACCTGATCAAGTGTATTGCTAAACATTGTGAGAAGCTGGGGAAGAAATTGTAGGGCCCTGAGTAGTGATATTTGTGCCATTGATAGCCACATGTGATGGGCTGGAAGACTGGAGGGTGGCATTGTGGGCAGTGACGGAGGGTTTCTGAGATTACAAAGGGATCTTGATGAAATGCGCGATAGGCTGAAAAACTGCAGATGGAGTTCAATTTGGGTAAATGCGAGGTAATGCATTTAGGTTACAACAAACAAGGGTCGAGCAATCACAATTAATGGTAGGGTCTTTGGTGGTGTTGTAGAATAGAGGGATCTTGGGGTTCAGGTACATAGTTCTTTGAAGTTTGCAACAAGGAGAGACAGAATGGTTATAAAAGGTACTTGGCACACTTGCCTTCATTGCCAGTCCTTCGAGTTCAGGAGTTCGGAAGTCTTGTGGAGATTGTGCAGGACACTGATGAGGCCTCTTCTTGAATACTGCACCCAGTTATGGTCACCCAGTTATAAGAAGGATATTATTAAGCTGGAGAGCGTTCAGATTATATTTACCGGGAAGGTGCTGGGTATGGAAGGTGTCAGTTATAAAGGAAGGCTATACAGGCTGGGGCAGTTTTCACTTGAGCCTGGAGGTTGAGAGGTGACCATATAGATATCTATAAAATAATTAAGTGTATAGATAGAGTTAATGCGACTTGTCTTTTCCCAAGGGCAAGGGAATTTTTGGACTAGGGGCTACATTTCTTTAGGTTAGAAGGGAGAGTTTTAAAAACAGAAAACGTGAGAGGCTAACTGTTAAACAGAGTGTGATGTGTGTGTGAAATTAAATTCCGAAGGAAGGGGTGAATGTGTGGACAATTAGAACGTTTAAAAAAACATGTGGATTACTACAGGAATAGGTTTGGTTTGAAGGGATGTGATTCAGGAACAGGCAGGAGATTAGTTTTAGATTATGGTCAGAATCAACCGAACAGTCAGTTTTCGTGCTGTTGACTGACTATGAAAATAATGCTGGGCCCTTATTTAAGAAAGACTGCAAGGGGAAGCCAAGGAACTGCAGACTGAGGAGGCCGAAATCAAGGTTGGGTAAGCTGTTGGAGATCATTCTGAGACTAGGATTTACATGCATTTGGAAAAACAAGGATTGTTTACAAACAGTTGGAGTGGCTTTGTGCGTGGGAAAACATGTCTCACAAACTTGACTGAGTTTTTTGAAGATGAGACCAAGAAGATAGATGAAGGCAGAGCAACAGACGTTGTTTCTGACTTCAGCAAGGCGTTTGACAGGGTTGAGCAGGTTACACTGGTTAGTAAGGTTAGATCACATGAGGTCAGCGAGAGCTAGCCAACTGGATACACAATGGATTTGATAGGAGTATGCAGAGGGTTGTTGGTCAGACTGGAAGCCTCTGACCAGCAGTGTGCTGTAAGCATTGGTGCTGGGGCCTCTGTTGTGCATCATTTACATATATGATTTAGGTGAAAATACAGGAGTCACCGTTGTTATGTTTGTAAATACCAAAATGTGTGGTCTCCTGTGCAGTAAATACAGTTATCGAAGGGGATCTTGATCTACTGGCCAGTGGGTGAAGGAATGAAAGATGGAGTTGAATTCAGGTGTTGGATTTCGTTTAGGCAAATCAGGAAGGACTAACACAGCTATTGATAGGGCCCTGGGCAGTGTTGTCAAACAGAGAGAGAGAGAAAGAGAGAGAGACACCAAGGGTTACAGTTCCATTGTTCCTTGGAAGTGACATCACAGATAGACAGGGTGGGGGAAGCAGCATTTGGCACACTTGCCGTTATTGGCTAGCGCTTTGTTACATACGTTGGACAGAGGATTGAGTAAATGAATTGGAGCTATTTGTAATATTGCTCTCAATATTTCTCTAGGGCATAGGAGGCCCCGGGTTGACCTTACAAAAGATTTGTAAAACAATGCAGGCCACAAGGAAGGTGAATAACCAAAGGTAGGTGAGGCCCAAACTATACGGTATAAACAGGAGGTGACAGAGCAAAGATTTAACGAGGGAGCGGAGGGGGAACATTATCCACAGAGGATGGTGCAGAGACAGAACAGACTGCCAGAGGAAATGGGAGAAACAAGTACAATTACAACAAGGAAAAAACATTTGGTCAGGTACATAGAGAGTAGAAGGTTTGAAGAGACATGGGCCAAATGCAGTCAAATCTGACTCGTTCAGTTTCAGAAATCTGGTCAGCATAGACAGGTTGGGCTGAAGAGTGTGATTCCATGTTGCCTGACTCTGTGTCTTCAATTATTGGAGGAGGTGTCAATCGAGACAAGGCATGTTGTTGAGACTGAAGCAAGTTACAGAGATAGGGATGGCTAGTCTGGAACGCAGTACGTTTCAATTATGGGGAGGGACTGTAGAGAGGGGAGGAGGCGACAGAGCTAAGAGCTGTTACAGGAGTTAAAACTTATTGAAGGTACTGGTCTACAAGACATGCCATAGATACAGTTTTAGGGGAAATACAAAAATAGAGAGATCCCAGGCAGCATTCCAACCCTCTCGTAGGAGGGCTGCTTTCCCCTTTGTTGTCCAGATGCTCACCAAGGCAGCACAGGCCTGGATTGAAAACTGGGAACTCTCGATGCTGTCTCAGTGCAATAAAACTTCCAGCGGGGGTGGTGATTGAGCCTGGGGTGTGTCTGTACTGTGCTCTCTCTCCAGCACTGTATCTATGTCATGTCTTGTTAGCCGATGTTTGGAGACATCACATTGCTCTCTGCTCCGTGCACTGAGTGATCTTACCTCACTGCAGGATTTATTGAATGCTCCAGATCTCCATTCCCTTTGTCTCTCTGGCTGACCAACCATCTTCAATGAGGTGATGGATGAGACACCCAGCAATTGGGAAGTCTATTGAGTCAAGAACTTCCGAAATACGTACAGGAGAGAGAGAAATAGACAGACTCTGAAATTATGGTAATAATTGCCATACTGACCTGGAAAATCCCAGTCACCATCCCTGGCCTGTGCTGCTTCATCTCTCTGGAGAGATGGATCCTGTTGGCTCAGGATCTGGATTAGCTGCAAGAGTAAGAGACACTGACAGAGGAAGCAATTAAACCCTCACAGTGAGGGATACCAAATGGAGAGATACTGAGTGATATCAGCAGAGTGCAGGAAGATCTCAGGAACAAACCATTGTGTAGAAAGAAGGGGTTTTGATTCATTTTGCCGCTGTTGTCAGTGCTCAGGAATGGAAAACCTGGGAGAAGGCGAAGTGATGGCCTGGTGATGTTATCGCTGTGCTATTTATCCAGAGACTCAGCCAATTTTCAATACCCACCTTGTAAATAGGTGAATACATAAATGCTGTGGGGACTGGAGAAGGTTACAGTGATATCATTTGCTCTCGAGGTTGGAGGAAGATGCACAGATGGGGAGGTTGGTAATGACTCGAGAATGTTAGAGACAGGGTGGGCTGTAGGTTCTGGACAAGATGATAAAGATGAGGTTTTATGGAGCTTTTTTGAGCACAGAGACCATAACTGTTAGCTTAAAAGACATTACGGAAAGAGATAAGGGTAATGCAGAAGCTAAGTATCTAAACTTGGGGAGGCCATTTATCATTAGATTATCACTGTCACTCTACGTTATCATTAGACTGGCAAGCCCAGACTGCAAGTAACTACACTTGTTGGAGTCTCTACTTGGAACACGGGAGATGTTAAATGTGATGCAGTGAGAATTCAGAGCAAATGTGTTTTGCGAGGAGTGAATGGCTCAAACAGCACATGTAGCAAATACTGACCAAGCGATATTGTGAGTTTGATAAAGAAAATACAGTGCAATAAAAATAGATTATGCCATTCAAACGTCTAGAGTTTGTGGGGCAGGGGGAGTGGGGTGGATGCTGGGGGTGGTGGTGGTGATGGTGGTCCTTAAAAATGAACAGGCAAACAACGGTCACAAAATATCCTGAGCAAATATTTTTTTAGGAAAAGCCACAAGATATTTAATAAGTACAGTTAGAGTAAGAGGATTCCCAACTAAGCAGTGAGCCCTTTTAGAAACCAAAGGGAGAATCAGTGCATGGAGCCAGAGGAAGAAGGTGAGGTCTTCAATGAATACTTCCCATCTGTATTCACACAGAGGAAAGACATTATAGCCAGGGATGGTGAGGTTCTAGAACATATTAATATCAATGAGGAGGAGGCGTTAAATATTTTCACAGGCAAACAGGTGGAGAAATACCCAGTAACAATAAAATATATCTCAGGCTGCTCTGGGAGGAAATGGAGCAGATTGCTGGGGCCCTGGCGGATATATTTAATACTTTTCTGGCCACAGGTGAAGTGCTGAACGACTGGAGGATCGCTAATGTGGTTCCTTTGTTCAAGAAGGGCAGCAGGGGTAGGTCAGGTAATTACAGAGCAGGTAGTCTGACAGCAGGGGGAGGGACATTATTGGGAACAATTGTGAGGGACAGGATGGATCAACATTCGAAAGGACAGGAATATATTAGGAATTGTCTGTATGGATTTGCTTGAGGACTGTCCTCTGATATTGATGAGGGCAGTGCAAATGATGTGGGTTACATGGAGTTCATTAAGGTCTTTGACGAGGTCCCACATGGAAGGCTGGTTCAAAAGGGAAGAGACCATGGGATCCAAGGCAAGTTGGTAAATTGGATCCACAATTGGTGGAGGGTTGTTTTATCATTGGAAGCCTTTTTCCAGCGGATGTACCACAGGGATCTGTGCAGGAACCATTGCTGGTTATTATGTACATTAATATCTCGGATGTGAAAGCAGAAGGAATCATTAGTAGGTTTACCGATGACATGAAAGGTGAGGGTGTTGTCCACAGTGAGGGGATGGACTCAGGCTGCAGTCTGATATCGATCAGATGATAAACTGAGCAGAGTAATGGCAGACAGAGTTTACTTCTGATCACTGTCAGGTAATGCACTGTGGGAAGTCTAATAAACGAACGGTATACATCATGAATGGGAGGTCCTCCCGGAGTACTGAGGAACACAGGGACCTTGGTGGGCAAGTCCCTGGATGTCTGCAGGTGTCAGCACAGGTACACAGTCATTATGTAAATGGCCCAACTGGAGAATGGGGCTAAACCTGACCTCCCCTTGGGAAACATGTTGGGAACAGGACTGAGGTGTTATTGGAGGAGCATTTTGGAAAGTTACCACAATTGTATTAGTTTGAAAATAGCGATGGAAAAGGACAGGCCTGGTCCACAAGTTCAAGTTATAAAATGGAGCAAGATAGTATAAGTCATGAACTTTAAAAGTAGATTTGCGGAGGCTAATTGCAGGTAAAGGGAAGTCTGGCAAGTAGGAATATTTTAAAACCGAGATAAAAGGAGCGTTCAGCGCCAGCGTGTTCCTGTTAGTGTGCAGCTCAATGCTGACTGAATTAGGAAACACTGGCTGAATTTCGAGGCTCTGGTCAAGAAAACAGGGGGACACATAACTGGTTGACTCAAGTGAATTCCTTCAGGAGCCTCGGGGCTGTAGAAATACGCTTAGGATGGAAATCAGGGATGTAAAAAGGGGACATGAGATAGTTTTGGCAGAGAAAGTTAAGGAGAATCCAAAGAGACTCTACAAGTCTATTAAGAGCAAAACAAGAGCGAGGGACAATACCGATATCCTTAATGATCAATGACGCCAACGATGTGTGAAACGACAAGATCCGAAACAAATATTTCACTTTGGAACTTACTGTGGATAAAGACTGGGGCGCTCTGTGGACTAAACCGTGTTTGTCCTTACTACTATTAGAAAACTGTGCGCAATTCTGATCTCAATGCCATCGGAAAGATGTTGTGGAACATGAAAGGTTCGGAAGAAATGAACAAGGATGCTGCCAGGGTTGAAGGGTTTGCTCTTCAGGAAAATCCTGAATAAGCTGGGGCTGTTTTCACTTGAACATGGGAGGCTGAGGAGTTATCTGATACAGGTGTTTAAAATCATGATGGTCATCGATTGAGTCAATAAACAAGATCTTTTTCCCAGGTTGGGGGATTCCAACCTAACAGGGCATACCTTTAAAGTGCGAGGGGAACTTTTCGAAGGGACCTAAAGGAAAACTGGCTCCAGCAGAGTGTATGGAATAAGCTGCCAGAGCAAATAGTGGAGGCTGATAGAGATACATTTAAAAGGCATGTGGATGGGTTTATGAACTGGAAGGGTTTAGAGGGATATTGGCAACATTCTGGCAAATGTGACTAGATACATCATGCAGGAGTTGGTCCGAAGGGCCTGTTTCCATGCTGTACATCTCTGTGACTCAATGTCTTGAAATGAGTCCACATTATAGAAAAGGAGGTGCTGGAGTTTTTAAAACACAAAGGTAGATAAATCCCCAGGCCCTGATTAAATGTATCTCAGGATATTGTGGGAAGCTGGTGAAGAAATTGTAGGGCCCCTAGCAGAAATATTTCTACCATAGAGAGCTATGTGTGATAGGCAGGTAGACTGGAGGGTGGCATTGTGGACAGTGAAGAAGGTTTTCTGAGATTACAAAGGGATCCTGATGAAATGTGTGAATGGCTGAAAAACTGTAGATGGAGTTCAATCTGTATAATGCGAGGGAATGCATTTGGTATAACAAACACGGGCAGGGCCTATACAATTAATGGTAGGACCTTCAGTAGTGTTGTAGAACAGAGGGACCTCGACGTATAGGTACATGATTCTTTGAAGTTTGCAACATGGAGAGACAGGATGGTAAAAAAAGGTGCTTGCTTCACTTGCTTTCATTGCTTTGTATATAGGAGTTGTGAAGTTGCATTGGAATTATACACGCCATTGGTGATTCCTCTTTTGGAATACTGTGTTCAGTTCAGGTTGCCCAGTTATCGGAAGGATATTATTAAGCTCGAGAGGGTTCAGATGAGATATACTGGGATGTGGCTGGGTATGGCAGTTTTCATTTATAAAGAAAGGTTGAATAGATTGGTATTTTTTTCATTTGAAATCTGAATGTTGACAGATGACCTCGTAGAAGTTTATAAAATAATGAGGAGAATAGATAGAGTTAATGGGAGTTGTCTTTTCCCAAGGAACAGGGGAGTTTCAAGACTAGAAGCTACTCAAATTTTGTGAGAAGATTTGTAGCTCGGGTGCTTGTTCCTGTGGTTCTGTTCGCCGAGCTGGAAGTTTTTGTTGCAAACGTTTCGTCCCCTGTCTAGGTGACATCCTCAGTGCTTGGGAGCCTCCTGTGAAGCGCTTCTGTGGTGTTTCCTCCGGCATTTATAGTGGCCTGTCCCTGCTGCTTCCGTTTGTCAGTTTCAGCTGTCCGCTGTAGTGGCCGGTATATTGCGTCCAGGTCTATGTGTGTGTTGATGGAGTTTGTGGATCAGTGCCAAGCTTCTAGGAATTCCCTGGCTGTTCTTTGTTTCGCTTGCCCTATATTGGTAGTGTTGTCCCAGTCAAATTCATGTTGCTTGTCGTCTGCGTGTGTGGCTACTAGGGATAGCTGGTCGTGTCGTTTCGTGGCTAGTTGATGTTCGTGGATGCGGATCGTTAGCTGTCTTCCTGTTTGTCCTATATAGTGTTTTGTGCAGTCCTTGCATGGGATTTTGTACACTACGTTAGTTTTGCTCATGCTGGGTATCGGGTCCTTCGTTTTGGTGAGTTGTTGTCTGAGAGTGGCTGTTGGTTTGTGTGCTGTTATGAGTCATTTGACAGCCAGACTACTGCGACCACTAGGACTCATAACTAGGACAAACAGGAAGACAGCTAACGATCCGCATCCACGAACATCAACTAGCCACGAAACGACACGACCAGTTATCCCTAGTAGCCACACACGCAGACAACAAGCAACATGAATTTGACTGGGACAACACTACCAATATAGGGCAAGCGAAACAAAGAACAGCCAGGGAATTCCTAGAAGCTTGGCACTCATCCACAAACTCCATCAACAAACACATGGACATGGACCGAATATACCAGCCACTACAGCGGACAGCTGAAACTGACAACCGGAAGCGGCAGGGACAGGCCACTATAACTGCCGGAGGAAACACCACAGAAGCCCTTCACAGGAGGCTCCCAAGCACTGAGGATGTCACCTAGATAGGGGACGAAACGTTTGCAACAAAAACTTCCAGCTCGGCGAACAGAACCACAGCAAATAGAAGCTACATTTCTAGGTGTAAGAGGAGAGACATTTAAAAAAAGACGTGAGGGTCACATTGTTCCACAGAGGGTGGATTGTATGTGGAATGAACCTCCCAAGGAAGGGGTGAATGTGGAGACAATTACAATGTTTAAAAGACATTAGGAATTGTACATGAATAGGAAATGTTTGAAGGGATAGGATCAAGGAACAGGCATGTGGGATGAGATCAGTTTTAGAGTATGGTTAGCATTGACCGAACAGTGCGGTCTGACTCTCTGACTATGATTATAATGTTGTGTCATTAATTAACAAAGGCTGCAAGAGGAAGCCAGGAAACTACAGACTGATGGCCAGACATCAAGGTGCGTCAGTTGTTGGAGGTCATTCTGAGAGGTAGGACTTACATGGCATTTGGAAAGACAAGGACTGATTACGGCAGCCAGTATAGCTTATTGCGTAGGAAAACACGTCTCACAAACTTGACTTGAAGATAGATGAAGGCAGAGCAACATACGTTGTTTCTGGCTTCAACAACCCTTGGTCAGGGTGTAGCATGATACATTGGTTAGTAAGGGTAGGTCACAAGGGATCAGAGAGACCTAGCCAACTGGATACAAAGTGGGAGCCAGAGGGTGGTGGGAGAGGGTTGTTGTTCAGACTGGAGGCCTCTGACCGACAGTGTGCTGTAAGAATTGGTGCTGGGGCCACTGTTGTGCACCACTTACATAAACGATTTGAGTGAAAATATAGCAGTCCCTGTTAGTATGTTTGTGGATACCAAGATTAGTGGAAGAGTGGGCAGGGAATATAGTTATCGAAGGGGATGTTAATCAACTGGGCCAGTGGGCCAATGAATGAAAGATGGAATTTAATTCAGGTGTTGGATTTGGTTCAGACAAACAAGGGAGGACGAACACAGTTAATGTTTGGGCCCTGGACAGTGTTGTCGAACAGAGAGAGACCAAGGGCTGCAGTTACATTGTTCCTTGGAAGTGGAAGCACAGGGGGACAGGGTGGGGAAACCAGCATTTGGCATACTTGTCATCAGTGGCCAGAACATTGAGTACATGAGCTGGAGATATTTGGAACATTGTCGTCAATATTTCCCCTGGGCAGAGGAGGCCACGGGTTGACATTATAAAGGTTTATGAAACAATATAGGCCTCAGTAAGGTGAATTGTGAAGAGTAGGTGAGTCCAAATCTAGAGGCATAAACGTGAGGTGAGAGACCAAGGAATGAAAGAGGGAGCTGAGGGGCAACATTTTCCACAGAGGATGGTGCATATATGGAACGGACTGCCAAAGGAAATTGTGAAATCAAGTACAATTACAACATGGAAAAGACACTTGGTCAGGTACATGGAGAGAAGATT
Organism: Chiloscyllium plagiosum; assembly: GCF_037043375.1. Classification (NCBI taxonomy): domain Eukaryota; kingdom Metazoa; phylum Chordata; class Chondrichthyes; order Orectolobiformes; family Hemiscylliidae; genus Chiloscyllium; species Chiloscyllium plagiosum. Next base: position 60,594,415 of record NW_028270184.1, on the reverse strand, counting down.
GGAAGGGATATGGGCCAAACACAGGCAAATGCAACTCATTCCGTTTAGGAAACCTCAAACAAAGAGTCATGCAGCACAGAAACAGACCCAATGTCTTCAGTTGTTGTTGGAGGAGACTATCAAGACAAGGCATGTTGTTAGAGACTGAAGCAAGTTACAGCGATACGGGTGGTCGTCTGGACTGGAGGTTTCAAATATGTCAAGACATTGGTGAGAGGGGAGCAGATGACAGAGATAGGAACTGATATAGGAGTTAGAATGGTCCACAAGATGAGCCATAGATACATTATTGGAGAGGGAATAGGGAACAGAAAGATCCCATTCTCTCATTGCAGGCCTGCATTCCCCTCTGTTGTCCTGGTGCACACTAAGACAGCACACGCCTGGATTGAAAACTGGAAACTCCCGATGCTGTCTCAGTACAATAAAACTTAAAGTAGAGGTGGTGATTGAGCCTGAGGCGAGTCTGCTCCCCCTCCAGCACTATATCTATATCATGTCTTGTTAGCTGATGTTTGGTGCCCTCTCATTGCTCTCTGCTCTGTGCACTGTGAGTAATCTTACCTGGCGGCAGGATTTATTCAAGGCTTCCGACCTCCCTGACCTTTTTCTCTCTGGCTGACAAAACACCTCCCCAACCAGCAGTTGGCAAGACTATTGAGTCAGGAACTCCTTCAGTACCTGTAGAAGACAGAGAAATAGGCAGAATGGGGAATTAGTCTGATGCTTGTGAGGGTTACACATGTAGAATGGCACTGAGTCCCACAGAGATCTGGAAAATCCCAGTCTCCATTCCTGACCAGTACTGCCTCATCTCTCTGGAGTGGAGAATTCTGTTGTCTCAGGATCTGGAGTAGCTGCAAGATTGAGAGACGTTGACAGAGGCAGCAATTAGACCCACACAGTGAGGGACCCCACATGGAGAGATACTGAGTGACATCACCAGAGTTCAGGATCAAACAATTATGCAGAAAGACAGGGTGTTGATTAAATTTTGTATTGGGATGCGCAACCTGTGAGCAGACGAAGTGATGGCCGAGTGGTATTATTGTGAAGCAATGTATCCAGAAACTCAGCAAATGTTCTCTGGACATTGAAATCCTGACATTGCAAATGATTGAATGTGAATTAAATGCTTCAAAAAATATATAATTAAAAACAGGTGAGTGAGTATTAAGCAATTGCTGATGTTAAGAAAAATCCATTGGGTGCATTCCTGTCTTTAGTGAAGTAATCTAAGATTGGACTGGGATATCACAGGTCTTACAGAAACAACAGCTGAGGGAGGGACAAGACAGGCAGCTCAATGTTCCGGGGGACAGATGCTGCAGGAAGGACAGAAGGGGAGCTGAGAGAGGAGGAGAGCTGCTGGTTCTGACTGGGTGAAACATCCCAGCAGGACTGAGAGAGGATATTACTGCGGGACCGCCCAGTGACGCTGTGTTCGTGGGATTAATCAATAACAATGGGTCTTCCCTTTCCTCTGATTGTTCTACAGACCCCGAGAGCCCCGCCCACCTGCACCTTGACCTTCTCAAGATGGCGGCCCTCATGCCCGCGCTCCCTCTTCCCTCAAACAAATGGCGGACGTGACCCCTGGGCCACTTCCCTGATCAGAGACCGCCACCTCTTTACCCGGGCCTAGAGACACTTTTTCGAGATATTTTTAACCTTTATCCGGGATTTGTGAATTCTCTCCGCTCCTTTCTCGCAGCGAGGGCTCCCACACACCGGCTCTGATCGCTGCTCTCTGAAGCCGATCGCAGCCGCTGCCGGAGAAAGCAGCTCCATGTCTCTCTCTGTCCTGACCAATGTGACACTGCGCATGCTCTACATAGAAACCAAACTGCGCGTGCGTCTGAGGTTATCAGTGAGTTTATAGAGAATATTCATATCTGCGCAGACTCATGGGTAAAATATTAGTCATTAACAATTGCTTTGTCGAATTACAGTCAGAGATGTCGAGCATGCAAATAGATTGTCCGGTCCAAATCAAAGATACCGGTCAGGTATGTAAATTACCAATCGTTCTGGGAGTTTGAAAACAAGTTTTTTACTCGAGTTGTGTAAGTCAATTGGAAATATGTACGTTATCAGATTTGCATTTCAACTACAGTATTTCTTAAAATCTCACATTAATTTATGGTAGAGGTTTAATGCTCCACTATGAAGTGAGAAAGATCAATCCTGCAAAATAGTTTGCTCTCTGACCAACCTTGAAGCGTTCACTCCCGAGAATGCTTTGGCCCCTCTCCTCATTCACTCTGGCTGGAGAACCGGCCGCTACTCGGTCCTCCCCTTCCGCCCCTTCCTCCCAATTGCAGAGTTGATTCAGGCGTGACTTAGCAGGCAAGGGACAAAGAAAGTTCAAGTTGATGTTTTGTGACGCTGTGAAAATATCCCGAATCTTGGACCGAGAGGCCTGGGTTCAATTCACAGCTTGTGCAGGTGTCTGCAGTAACAACTTTTAGCAGGTTCATTAGGAAAACCAAGGGAAGCCAGGAACAGATTGTAAACAAGAGAAAATGCATGCAATGTGGTGGGGCTCTCAATGCTCAGATGATTTGACTCTTTACCAAGCGTTTCAGGGTCCCAGTACAGACTATTGCACTCCTCTGAGCGCACAGCCAGATACCATGATTGTGGAGCAAAGAATTACGGTTGGATAAAGAGGTGCTTTTCTGGAAGGTGCTCGGTTTTTGAGGTGAAACCAGTTGAGAAGGAGTCGTGTTTTGTATGGAGCTACCTGTCCCCCTCCTGTTGCAGCCTCTTATTATTGCCCTGACTCTACCTCGTACATGGAGAAAGTGAGGACTGCAGATGCTGGAAATCAGACCTGAAAAAGCGCAGCAGGTCAGGCAGCATTCCCTTCCTCGTACATGTTTAGTAGAGATCAGTGAAACTTTGTAAGCCCACAATACAAGATCCATCACTCTGTTTAAGACAGTAGAAACCTCTTGTAGTACAATAGTCTGAGAACAATACAGCGCAGAACAGGTCCTTCGATCCTTCATGTTCCGCCAACCTGCGAACTATTCTCAGCTCGTCCCCCTACACTATCCCAAAATCACCCGTGTGCTTATCTAAAGGATTGTTTCAATCTACCTAAAGTGGCTGAGTTAACTACATTAGTAGGTAGGGCATTCCACGCCCTAATCACTCTCTGAGTAAAGAACCTGGCTCTGACATCTGTCTTAACTCTATCACCCCTCAATTTGTAGTTATGCCCCATCATACATACTGATGTCATCATGCTAGGAAAAAGACTTTCACTGTCTACCCTATCTAAGCCTCTGATCATCTTGTATGTCTCTATAAAATCCTCGCTTAGCCGCCTTCTTGCCAATGAGAATACGTTCAAGTCACTCAACCTTTCCTCATAAGTGCTTCCCTCCAGACCACACAACATCCTGGGAAATCTCCTCTGAACCCTTTCCAATGCTTCCATATCCTTCCCGAAATATGGGCACCAGAACTGCAAACAATATTCCAAATATGGCCGAATCAGTGTTTTGTATCGTTGCAGCATGATATTGCGGCTCCAGAACTCAATCCATCTACGAATGAAACCTAACACACTGTATGCCGCCTTAACAGTACTGTACTGTTGGGTGGCAACTTTCAGCCATCTACGTACATGGACTCCAACATCCCTCTGCACATCTACACTACCAAGAATGTTTCCATTGACCCAGTACTCTGCCTTCCTAATATTCTTCACAAAGCTGCATTGAACTCCATTTGCCACCATTCAGCCCAATTCTGCAGTTTACCAAGTACCCCTACAACCTGTATCATTCTTCCACACTGTCCACTACTCCATTGACTTTCGTGTCATCTGCAACTTTACTAATCCATCCATCTATGCCTGCGTCTAAGACTTTTATAAAAATGACAAACAGCAGTGGTCCCAAAACAAATTCTTGTGGCACACCACTAATAACTGCACTGCAGGCTGATTATTTTCCATCATCTACCACTCGCTGTCTTCTTTCTAATCCAAACTGCTAAATCACACTCAATTCCATGTCGCTGCATTTTCTCTAACAGCCTACCATGTGGAACATTATCAAAGGCTTTACTGAAGTCCATGTATACCACGTCAACTGCCCTACCCTCATCTACATGCTTGGCCACCATCTCAAAAAACTAAATATGGTTTGTCAGACACAACCTGCCCTTAAGGAAACCATATTGACATTCTGAAATCATATTTTTGTTTGCCAGATGATTACAAATATTGTCTCTTATAATCCTTTCCAAAATCTCATATATAATTACCTGGCTCATCTCTACTGCCCTTCTTAATCAAGGGCAGAACATTTGCAATCTCTGGTTCTCTGGTTCTGAACCTGTAGGCAATACCGACTCAATATCAAAGCCAAAGTATTTGCTATCTTCTCCCTAGCTTCCCAGACAATCCACGGATAAATCTCATCCAGCCCAGGGGACCTGTTTACTTTCAATCCTTCTAGAATTGATAACTAACCTCGATCCTTTCTCGTCTAACATCTTCGACCTTATTATTGTCCACAATATTCTCATTTTCCTGAGTGAAAACCACTGAGAAATGATCGTTTAGCACCTCTCCGATTTCCACAGTGTCCACACTCAACTTCCCACTTCTGTCTTTGATTGGCCCTATTCCTACCCTATCCTTTATTCCTCACATACTTATAGAAAGCTTCAGGGTTCTCCTTTATTCTTTTCGCTAAAGACTGCTCGTGTCCTCTCTTTGCTCTTCTTAACTCTCTTTAAATCCTTCCGAGCTGATCTGTAAGTCTCCATCGCCTCATCTGTACCATTTGCCTCATCGACACATAAGCCTCCTACTTCTTCTTAACAAAAGATGCAATTTCTGTGGTAAACCACGGTTCACTTACCTTATCACTTCCTCCCTGCCTGACAGGGACATTCCTGTCAAGGGCACGCAATATCTGTTCCTTTAACCAGCTCCACATTTCCATTGTCTGCATCCATTGCATTTTGCTACCACATTCTATGCATCCTAATTCTTGCCCAATCGCATTATAATTGCCACTGACCCATCGATAGGTCTTCACCTGTGGCAGGTACCTATCCCTTTCCATCACTAAACTAAACATAACTGAATTATGATCACTCTCTCCAAAGTGCTCACCCACAACTAAATCAAACACCTAGTCCGGTTCAGGACCAAGCACAAGATCCAATGTGGCCTCCCCTCTTGTCGGTCCTTTGACATACTTAATCAGGAAACCCTCCTGTACAGATTGGATCCATCCGACGTACGAGAGTTATAGCATTGCCAGTCAATGTTGGGGAAGTTAAAGACCCCATATTGATGACCATGTTACTTTCACTCCTACCCAGAGTAATTTTGCAAATCCTCTCTTCCCCCTCTCTGGAACTCTGCGGCGGCCTATAAAAAATCCAAGCAGTGTTATCTCCCCTCTCCTGTTCTAACCTCAGCCCACACTACTTCAGTAGTCAAGTCCTCATCAAAAGTTCTCTCAGCCACCGTTATACTATCCTTGACTAACATGACATGCATGGACCCATTGCTTCAAACTCCATGAGGCAGCTATACCCTCTATGACAGACAGACTCAGTCTGGAACCTCCTCTGTCCTTAAGACCTTATGTACTGCCTACGCTCCTCCATTTCCCCTTTGCACATTCCCTTTCCAACGCACCCCATCTGCATCACTCACAATTGGAGCTGTCAAGGGCAGAAGTCTGTGGAATAGCCTCCCTAACCTTCTCTATCCTCCTTTAAGATGTATTTTAAAATCATTCTCTTTAATCAATGCTTTGATCATCCATGAAGCACCCTAGGAGATTTGCCATTGTGAAAGGTTCCATACAATGCAAGTAGTTGTTTTTATTGCCGTACATTAGGAGAAACACAAATGATGCTTTCAAAATTCTAACAAGAAAATCACTGATAAGCATAGTGTGCAGGCCAAATAATAACATCACATTGGGATGGGCAATTAACAAAGAAATAACTAAAGCCTGTAAAAATGATATGTCTATTACCATGGGTGATTTTAATCTACATGTAGATTGGTCGAACCAGCTCAGTCAGGGTAGCCTTGAGGAGTTCATTAAGTGTATCCACGATAGTTTTTTTGAACAGAATGAAATTGAACCGACAAGGTGCAAGCTATCCAAGATCTGGCCCCTGTGCAATGAGACAGGATTAATTAATAACCTCAGAGTTAGGGATCCTCTTGAAAGAAGTGATCACTGTATGGTTGAAGTTAGAATACATATGGAGAGTGTGAAGATAAAATCTAATACATTGATCCTGTGCTTGAACACGAGGAACTAAAATAGAATGAGTGAGAACCTGGATAACGTAGACTGGAAACAAAGATTTTATGATGGGACAGTTGATGAGCAGTAAAAGATTTTCAAAGACATTTTAGGAAGTGCTTAGCAAAGGCATATTCCAGTGAAAAGGAAGGACTGTAAGGAAAGGCGGTGGACAAAAGATAGGGAATTCTACACCAGTTAGTTTATTCTCTGTAGTTGGAAAGATGCTTGGGTTTATTATCAAGGAAGAAATAGCAGGGAATCTGGATAGAAATTGTCCCACTGGGCAGAGAGAGCATGGATTCATGAAGGGCAGATCATGCTTGACAAATCTTTTGGAATTCTATGAAGATATTTCGAGCAAGGTGGACAACGGGGATCCAGTGGATGCGGTGTACCTGGATTTCCAAAAGACCTTCAACAAGGTGCTGTGCAAGAGGCTGTTGCATTAACTAAGAGTGCATGGGATAGAGTGTTAGCATGGTTAGAAGATTGGATGACTAACAGGAAGCAGAGTGGGGACAAATAAGCCTTATTCTGGCTGGCAATCAGTAACTAGTGAGGAGAAAGTGAGGTCTGCAGATGCTGGAGATCAGAGCTGAAAATGTGTTGCTGAAACAGCGCAGCAGGTCAGGCAGCATCCAGGGAACAGGAGCATCGACGTTTCGGGCATAAGCCCTTCTTCAGGAATCAGTAACTAGTAGTGTGCCTCTCGGATCAGTGTTGGGACTGCAATTATTTAGAATTGATGCAGATGATTTGGAGTTGGGGACCACATGTAGGGTGTCAAAGTTTGCATATGAGACTAAGATGAGTTGCAGAACAACGAGTGCGGAGGAATGGGAAAATTTGCAGAGGGACATAGATACATTGAGTGAGTGGGCAATGGTTTGGCAAGTGGAATATTATGTTCATAAATGTAAAGTCATACTCTTTGGTTGGAGTAACATTAATAAAAAGATTATTTCTTAAATTTTGAAAAGTTGCGTTATTTGCTATGCAGAGGCACCTGAACATCCTTCTGCAGGAGGGTTGGTCACCAGGTACAACAATCAGTTCAGAAGGCAAATGGAATTTTGTCCTTCATTGCTGAAGAGATTGTGTTTAAAAGCAGAGGTTATGTTCTAACTATAGTGGGTGCTGGTGAGGCCACATCAAAACTACATGTAGTTTTTATCTCCTTACTTGCTCAAGGATGTACTGGCACTAGAGGGAGTGCAGAGGAGGTTAACTAGGTTGATTCCGGGGGGGAGGGGTTTGGCTTAACAGAGACTGAGTGGATTGGGATTATATTCATTGGAATTCAGAAGAATGGAAAGATATAAAATAATTAATGGAATGGATAAAATAGAAGTAGGGAGGATGTTTCCACTGGCAGGTGAAGCTAGGACAAGAGGGCGTCAACTCAAGATTAGAGGCAGCAAATTTAGGACTGAATTGAAAAGGAACTTCTTGACATCTGTGTAATTCATTGCCCAGGGAAGTAGTTGATGCAAGTTCAATGAACGTTTTTAAAGCTAAGTTAGTTTTTCAAAAAAAGAAATAATTAATTAAGGAATACAGTGAGAACGTGGATAAATGCATCCACAAAATGATCAGCTATGATCTTATTGATTGGTAGAGCAGGCTCGAAGGGCAGAACGGCCTTCTCCTTTTCCTAGATTTTTTATTCTTATGTTATGCATGCCTCCATCACTCGTGACTTGGAGGTGCTGGTGTTGGATTAGGATGGACAAAATTAAAATCCACATAACATCTGGTTATAGTCCAACAGGTTTATTTGGAAGCACTACTTTGCTGGTCCTTCATCAGGTGGTTGTGTGATTTTTAACTTTGTCCCTCACTCTTGTAACTGAGAAACAGCAACAAAAGCCACGAAGCAGTGCACAAGCTACAGCCAACAGTTGGTATTGTGGACAATGAAGAAGGGTATCTCAGAATACAATGGGATATTGATCAGATGCGCCAATGGGTTGAGGAGTGGCAGATAGGATTTAATTTAGATAGATTAGGTTAGTATATCTGGTTGGCATAGGTTGGACCGAAGAAGTCTGTTTCTGTCCAACATCTTTGTGCCAGACATCTTTGACTGTGGGATCATAAAAGTGAACTCTGCTCGGGTTCACCTCTGGGTTCTCTGATGTCCACTTGTTCATTATCTAGCTTCCTCAGTCTCTCATGGGTGTATTTTTGCACTGTATAGTATTTTACTATTACTTTCACAGCTGTTTTGTAAATGAATTGAAAAATGTAGAGCTGGAAAAACACAGCAGGCCAGGCAGCATCCGAGGAGCAGGAAAATCAACGTTTCGGGCATAAGCCCTTCTTCAGGAATGTAAATGAATTGTCCACTGCTGCCCGGCTCCTGACCATATGCTGTTCCATTATCAGGTTATTTTTTCCACAATATCTTTGACAGTCAAGAATTCTTTTTTCCAATAAGCGAGTGCTTTTTCTTTCAATTTCTGACAGTCAAATTCTGCACCATTTTTATTCCCTGTAATTCATATTGCACTCCCTGTAACATCAACTGTGTATTTCTCCTTCCACAGAAACCAGTGATCAATACCAAAGCCATGTTACCTGTGGAGAGGGTGATGTTTGACTTCCTTGTACAGCTGCAGTTTGTATGGTGAAGGTGCTCCCACAAAGTGTTTGGGTAAGAGACATTACAGATTATTCACTCAGTGATATTGAAGAGTAGAAGATATCTCTACAAATCATCATGGTTTTAATTTCACAAAAATATTATTGATAACTTTTGACATAAGGCTACAGATGGAGCATATTGTGTCCAGTGAAGCAGTTTTTCAAGAATGCCTTAAAGGAAGAAAGTAGATCTTAGAGGGTTAGAGTGGGGATTCCGGACCATGTTCCCTTGGATTTTATAGAAACAGTCACACAGATGAACTAAAAAATAAACACATCATTGAGAGTGTGAACTAAAATGAGTTAATGAGATATGAAAGGGTGTGTGGTGCAGGGAGATAGGAATGCTTACAGCCAGGAATTAATTCAGAGGTGCGAAAGTAAATTGTTGTTGCTTATAAATGGGAGTCTTTTGATTGATCAGCAAGTTTTGGTACAAGTGAGCACTTCGGCAGTAGAGTTTTCAATATTCTTGAGATTATCGGGAGGGTGAATGTGGGATGCTGGCCAGGAGTCGGTTTAGATAATGAAATCTAGAGTTAACAAAAGGGAAAAATGAGAGTTTCAGCAAATGAGCTGAGACTGTGCTGAGGTCAGTTGATATCACTGGAGTCGAAATAGTGGTCTTGGAGGGGGTCTGGCCTGTCATCCTCCCCTCATTCAGCTGTTTGTCAGTTTGTGAATCAAGTCTATAACAAGCTCAGGAGCTGAGTGGCCCTGGCAGAACCCATCGCTGAGCAGGTTATTGTTGAGCAGTTGCTTGATAGCACTGTTGATGACACCTTCCATCACTTCACTGCTGAGCGAGTGTAGACTGATGGAGGGGAATTGGTTGAGAATTGGATCTGCCGTGTGTTTTTGTGTTGGAACATCCCTGAGCAATGTTCCACAAAGTCAGTAGGTGCCAGTGCTGGAGCAGTACTTGCCTTGGTGGGCAGCAGGTTCTGGAGCACAGCCAACAGTATTATTGCCAGAATATTGGCAGGACCCATACCTTTACACTGCTTATCCATTTCTTGATCTGATTTGAAATCAGTTTTCAACCAAGTCGATTCATATCTGTGATGTCAGGGACCAATGGAGAAGGCTCATCCACTTGGCACTGCTGGCTGAAACTCGCTGCTAATGCTGTGCTCTTATCTGTTGCATGAATGTGTGAGACCCCTCCATCGGTAAGGGCGGGGATATCTGTGAGGCTTTCTCCAGTGAGTTGTTTAATTGTCCATTACTATTCTTGACTCGGTGTGGCAGAACTGCAGAACTCAAATCGAATCTATTGGTTATGAGATCACTTAGTTCTATTTGGTGTTGCTTGTGCTGTTTGGCATGCAGGTTTGGTTGCTGCACCAGGTTGGCACCTCAGTTTTAGGTATGCCTGGCATGTCCTCCTGCATTCACCATTGAACCAGGGTTGATTCCCCTGGTTTGATGTTAATGGTTGAGTGGGGGATATCAGACCATGAGATTTCAGATTGGGCTGGAGTACAGTTCTGCTGCTGTTGTTGGCCCACAGTGAGGCGGAAGTTGCAGGGTCAAGAGGGCTGATTGCGTGATTGTATTTGCTAGTCCATTGGTAGATTAATATTGTCCATCCAGTTTCATTCCTTTGTTGAGACTGTGCAGTGATTCATACAATGAGTGACTTGATGGGCCGGTTCTTTCCCTCAAGGACATTGTCAATGGCAGAAAAACATCCCCAATGGTTCCATGTCAAACAGTAGATTCTTCATTCCAGTTATTTTATTCTTGACTTCAGAGCCACCCTCTACCGATTTGGGATTCCAACCTGAACTTCAGTTGTATATTTTAATATTCTTGATAAATGATAAATACGACAGGTTTGTTCACTTATTTTTAGAATCACTATCACAGGTTTTCTTTATTGTTTTGGAAATAAAAAAATGTCCATTATCCTGTCTCCTCCATCCTCCCTTCCAAAAACAAGAGTGAGGAGCACTTGGAGTTTCTCTGTCAATAACATTGAGACAATCCGATCAGCTGCCTCTGCTTCTTTCCGCACTCTTCACTAGCCCACCGAGCCAAACTGCCTCACAAGGGTGCTCCTCATTTTAGTCCTAAACTTGCATTTCCTAGAGTCTCTTGTCAAGCCTTATTCGAGGTCATCTTGACCATTTACCCTAGTGTTACTAAATCATGGACATTGCAAATCTCTGTCTCATCCTTCTGCTTGTCATCGCTCTCCCCCCCACCCCCCCCCCCCCAGCCCCCACCTTGCAATTCACAGATATTGTTCCATGATCTGTCTGTCTCTCGTTTCTGGTTATGTCCTTCTCTCCCATTCTGCTAAAACTTAATATTTGACCTCACCATCATTGGAAAATCCTGCTCCATCTCCACTCTCCCTTTCCTTTCTGAATTCATTGTATTTGGTGTCCCTCCAGGATATATCCTTGGTCCGTCCTGTTTCTCACCTACATACTGTCAGGAGGTAACATCGCCCAAAAGCACAGTGTTAGGTTTCACATGTGCACTGATAATGTCCAGCTCTCCCTCCCCATCATCCGTCTCCATTACTCCACTCTAACTCAGTTATCAAACTGCTTGCCATGCTTCGATTAGCTGCAATTCACTCCAATGAAACACTGTAATTGTTAAACCCATTGCCTTCGGTTGCTATTCCAAATTCATTTCCCTTACTGCTGTGCCCCTCCCTCTCACTGGGAAGTGTCTGAGGCAGAACTACATTCTTCACAATATTGCTTTCATATCTGACCCCATGGTGACCTTCTGATCAGACCTCTACACAATCACAAGCATCAGGAATTCCAATCTCTGAAACGTTGGTTGTCTCCTTCTCACCCCAGCTCCATTGCTACTGAAACCCTAACCTGTGTCGGTGTTGCCTTTAAATTGTCAAATCCGAAACAGAACCCTTTATTCCGCGACTGACCCAGAATCTGGTTCAGGACTCACCCGTAATGGGACACATCCTCTCCATATTTACCCTGTCAAACCTCGACAGAATCCTGCATGTTTCAAAGAGATCACCTCTCATTCTTCCAAAGTCCAGTGAGTAGATTCCCAACTTATTCAGCTTTTGCTTACAGGATAATCCCTTCAAAACTGGATCATCCCAATGGATCTTGTCTGAAATGCCTCCAATAAACTGCTCTATTTCGTTAACTAAAGCGACCAAACCTGTTCACGTTACTCCAGATGTGGTCTCACTCGCCATTAGTTTATTTTCCCCAAGGTATATACTCCAAACTGTGATATTGCAAACTCTTTGAAATAATGGACAACATTCCATTCCCCTTCCTGATTCCATGTTGTAACTGTGTGCTAGCTTTCTGTGTTTCCTGCTCATTTTCCCCCAGTCCCTTTGTGGTGCAGCTTTCTACAGTTTATCCCAAGTTATACTCTATTTGCCAACTTGTTGCCCACGTTTCCTGTGAATATCTCTGTGTAAACCGTTTATAATCCTTTTGAACTTTCCTGTTATGCCTTTTGTAGGAGATTTCCCCCTCATTATTCGAAACATGTACTGTGAGCACTGGGCAGTGGGAAGCATGCGCAGTTGCGATTTTTCAGGGATACTCTGTTTCATGACTGGGAGGAGCTTGCTGCCCTTTGGTCAGAATGGAGACATCTTGCCCATCGAGCTGCATGAGCCTTTCACACCCCATGTCTTATTGAGGAGGCACAGCGGCAGAACGGAAGGAAAGAAAAGGAAGCAAATCCTGCTCTCCATATCTCACTGAATCTTGGGACATTCTGTCCCATGTTCAGTCACATGAAATCCCAAGGTGGAACTCATAGAAACCCACATAGATCTGCCCTTTAAGTGCCTGCTAACCTCCACCAGGGGTAATGTGTACAGTCATCCTCGGCCAGGAGGAGGTGATTGTATGAATTTCAAACCTGAACTGACAGTGACAGATTTTATAAACTTGTATTACAGGCAGATATTCAGATGGTAATCTCAGTCATTGTAACGCCAAACTCTGACAGAATTACTCCATTCATCAGGACCTGGATATTCATATTGTGTGAGAGTATTGTGTTCCAGATCAACACAATTTGCTGAATAAAAGTTCTCCTTTGAATCAAACCATCCTCTCAATAGATCTTCCCAAACCTGCAACATGTGTCCTGTAATGGGTTTAAGGTTTATTATTATAACGTGTAACTTTAGTAAACCGCTTTGTCACAGCTCCCCAAATTTCCTTTGCTACAAGAAGAACAATCTCAGTTTCCCCAACTCCCTGATTCCCCAATGTCTGTTTGCTCTCTATAAGGTACACATCAGGATTGTGTTGGAACATTCTCCACTTGCCTGCATCAGTGCACTTCACCCCCCCCCCCAACCCCCCACCCCAGCAATATTAAAGAAAGTGAACATCCTCCAGGATAAAGCACTGTGCCTGAGTGGTTTCCCATCCACCACCTTCAGCATTCCCTCTCCCCACCCTCGAGACACAGTGGCATCACTGTGTAAAAGATCAAGTCAGCATTGTTCAACCCGACCATAGGACTGCTCTCTCATTAGAGAGAGATGTCTGGTAGTGGTTAACATGAAATATTACCACAACGCAGGCAAGGGGAGAGGTTGAAAAGGAGAGTCCATTAATTGTGGATGATTATTCTTGATGTGTGTTGCTAATACACATGTCACGTGAACAATTAATGTTTAAAAAAGCCCCACAAATTCTGCAACTAAAATCCCCCATTCTTTGAACCATCCTGGTTAATCTCCTATTCCCCCTCTCGGGGACCCTGCCATCCTTCACAATGTGTGGGCGATCTGTGGTTCGCACAGACCCAGCTGCTCTGAACCCTGTGGGTGATAGCATAGAGCAACAGTTGCATTAAACCTCACTGTCTGGAAGAGAGTGAGAGACAGAAATCCCGATGGCGTTTAAAATCTATTTAGGAACACACTTGCAAGGCCACGGCTGACAGGTCTATGGGCTCTGTGCTGGAAAATGGGATTAAAATAGTTAGCTGGGAGATTTCTTTACAGCATAAACCCAATGGACCACAAAACCGTTTTCTGTCATGTAGACCACAGACGCATAATATAGGAATATGACAAGCCACAATAGAAACCAGGTCAGAGAAGGTGATATTAGAATAGATGATACGTGATTGATTCATGTTTGTTGGAGGAAAATGTAATAGAGGTTAAGCGAGACATTGTGGAGCTCTGGGTGCAGGAATCTGAAATAAAAATGGGTTATCCAGAAGGCTGGAATTAAGGAAAGGCACATCACAGAGATTTGTGAGGGTGGACAAGATTAAAGATGAGAGAGCGTTGAGACTGGAGGAGATCGGAGGATGCAACAGAGATTGAGATTTTTTTGATGCTGTGATAGTGATAGTTCTGAGGCTAGAGAGGAATTATTGAGATAAGGATGAGTTGTTAGCTTTCCCAACATTACCTCTTTACTGATAATGATTGTTTCTCAGTCCTCATCTGCCATTGCCTCCATAGGCCTGCAACACTGAGAGTACACAGACAGTATGTTCCTGTTAAGGCCAAGGTGGGGAGGCGTCGAGAATGCTGCATGACCTGCGAAATTGAGGCTCTGGTCAAGAAAATGAAGGAAGGATATGGCAGGTACAGACCACTGTGTTTGTGTGAATCCCTAAGGGCAGGAAACCAGGAGGCAAAAAAGGGGACATGAGATAGCTTTGGGAAATAGGTTTAAGGAGAATCCAAAGAAATTCTACAAATACACTAAAGACAAAAGAATAACTAGGCAGAGAATAGCGACCCTCAAAGATCAACAAGACTGTCTATGGAACAGCAGGAGGTGGGAGAGATTCTGTAAGTATTTCATGTCAGTTTATACTGAAAGGGGATATGGAAGTTAGAGAAGTTGGGGAAATAAATATGATAACTTGGCAAGTGTACATATTACAGAGGAGGAGGTACTGGATGTCTTAAAATGCATAAAGGTGGATAAATCCCTGGAATCTGATCAGGTGCATCCCAGAACTTTGTGGGTAATTAGGGAAGCTTTTGCTGGGACCCTCACTGAAATATTTGTACCATCGAACGCCACAGGTGAGGTGCTGGAAGACTGGTGCCATTATTTGAGAAAAGTGGTAAGGAAAGGGAACTATAGACCGGTGAGCCTGAAGTCAGTGGCAGAGAAGTTGTTGGAAGGGATTCTCAGGGACAGGATTTACATATCATTGTAAAGGCAATAAATGATTAGGGAGAGTCAGCATGGCTTTGTGCATTGAAATCATTAACTTGGACTTGAGAAAGACACAAGGTTTCACATAACACACTGGTTGGCAGGTTCTGGCGAAACTAACTGTTTGGATACGGAATTGACTGGAAGGTCAAAGAGTCATAGATGGACAGCACAGAAACAGAGTCCCGTCGGTCCAACCAGTACATGCTGATCAGACATCCCAATGCAATCTCGTCCCACCTGTCAGCACCCTGCCCATATCCTTCCTATTCATAATCACATGAAGATGTCTTTTAAATGTTACAATCGTAATGGCCTCCACCACTTCCTCTGGCAGCTCATTCCATAATCGTACCACCCTCTGTGTGAAAACGTTGATTCTCAAGTCTCTTGAGAATCCCCTCATACCATAAAACTATGCCCTCTAGTGCTGGGATCTCCCACGCCAGGGAAAAGACGTTGTCGATTTATCCTTTCCATGCACCTCATGTTTTTATGTACATAGATAAGATCACCTCTCAGCCTCCGACGCTTCAGGGAAAACAGCCCCAGTCTATTCAACCTCTATTCAACCCCCAGCCTAGCCCAAATCCTCCAACCCTGGCAACGTTCTTGTAAATCTTTTATGAACCCTTTCAAGTTTCACAATATCCTTCCAATAGGAGGGAGACCAGATTTGTACGCAACGTTCCAAAAGTGGCCTAACCAATGTCCTGTACAACCGCAACATGATCTCATAACTCCTGTACTCAATACTTTGTCCGATAAAGGAAAGCATACCACATGCCGCTTTCACTGTCCTATCTACCTGCACTCCAAGGTCTCTTTGTTCAGTAACACTCCTCAGTACCTTACCATTCAGTGTATAAGTCCTGCTAAGATTTGCTTTCCCAAAATGCCACTCCTTAGCCCATTCACCCATCTGATCAAGACCCCATTGTACTCTGAGGTAATCTTTTTCACTGTCCACTACACCTCCAGTTTTGGTGTCATCTCACTAACTATACCTCCTATGTTCACATCCAAGTCATTGATATAAATAACGAAAGGTAGTGGATCCAGCAGTGATCCTTGTCACACTGCACTAGTCATAGGCCTCCAGTCTGAAAACCACCCTCTGTCTTCCGCCTTTGAGCCAGTTCTGTATCCAAATGGTTAGTTCTCCCTGTGTTCCATGAGCTCTAACCTTGCTGAGCAGTCAGTGTCATAGTGGAGGGTGCTTTTTGGACTGGAAGCCTGTGATGAGCAATATGCTGTCAGGCTGGGTGCTGGGTCCACTGCTTTTTGCCATTTATATAAATGATTTCTATGTGAATATAGGAGCTATGGTTAGTAGGTTTACAATAGACACCAAAATTGGTGGTGCAATGGACAGCAAAGTTACCTGAGAGTACAATGAGACACCGATCAAATGGGCTGAGGAGTGGCAGATGCAATTTAATTAAGATAAATGTGAGGTTCTGCATTTTGGAAAAGCAAATCAGGAAGGTCCTGGGGAGTGTTGCTGAACAAAGACACCTTGGAGTGCAGTTTCATAGTTCCGTGAAAGTGGAATCATAGATAGACAGGGTAGTGAAGAAAGTGTTTGGTGTACTTGCCTTTATTGGTCTGTGCATTGAGTACAGGAGTTGTGACGTAATTTTGTGGCTGTACAGGACATTCATTCAGCCACTTCTGGAATTCTGCTTTCAGTCCTGGTCTCCCCGCTATTGGAATGATATTGTGAAACTTGAAAGGATTCAGAAAAGATGCAAAGATGTTGCCAGGGTTGAAAGATTGACCTATAGGGAAAGGCTGAATCGGCTGAGGCTGATTTCACTGGAGAATCGGATGCTGAGGGGTGACCATAGAGGTTGATAAAATCGTTAGGGGCATGGATAGGGTAAACAGCCAGGGTCTTATTCATGTTTAGGTGAGTCCAAAACTAGAAAGCACAGGCGTGAGGGAAAAGATTGAAAAGGGATATTAGGGGCAAAGTTTCAAGCTGAACGTGGTATGTGTATGGAATGAGCTGCCAGAGAAAGTGTGGAGGCTGGTACAGTTACAACATTTAAAAGGCATCTCGTTGGATATGTGATTGGGAAAGGTTTAGAAGGCTATGGGCCAAGTACTGGCATATGGGACGAGATTAACGTAGGATATCTGGTCGGCATGGACAAGTTGGACCGAAGGGTCTGTTTCTGTGCTGTACATCTCTATGGCACTAATAAATTAAAATTAAGATAGGTTTCTCTTTTATGGAGAGTTAGCAGAAGGTCAGACAATTCTCCTTGGAGCTGAGAAGGTTAAACAGTGATTTCGACAGGGAGTTCATTTGTTTCCAGGGTATTTCATTTACAGACAGTCAGTGTGAGAAAAATTTAACGTCACAATTTTTAGTAACTATTTTCAGGTAACTGGCAAATAATGCAAAGAAAAATGTGAAGATTATTTTACTCACTAAGGTCTGAGCATCTGGAACAGTTTGAAAGACAGCTGGATGCAGATTCAGTAGTTATTGTCAAAACAAATTTGAAATTTAACATTTTTAAGGAAGGATTTGGAGGGCTATGTCCAAATGGGAGGTGAGTTGGGACTGACTGGCACCATCTCCAGAGAGAGAGAGTACAGCCCCAATGGGCTGAATAGCCTCCAGCCCCTGTGCTCTGTGATACTGACCCATTCACTGTGAATAATGAAGCTCATCACGGGGCAGAACCGTAGAGATCAACAGCATGAAAATAAACCCTATGATTAAACTGGACCATGCTGACCAGATATCCCAACCTAATCTAGACCCATTTGCCAACACTTGCCACATATCATTCTGCACCCTTCCTATTCATATACCCATCCAGATGCCAAATGGTATAATTGTACCAACATCCTTCACTTCCTGACAGAAGATTCCATACACGCACCAACCTCAGTGGGGAAAAAAAAACTGCCCCTCACAACCATTTTACATTCTTCCCCTCTCATTTTAAACCCGTGCCCTCTCATTCTGGACTCCCCCACCCCAGGGAAATGACCTTGTCTATTTATCCTACCCACGCCCCTCATGATTTTATAAACCTCTGAGGTCACCCCTCAGCCTTTGAAGCACCTGGGAGGATCCCACCACTCAGGTCACAATGGGGCCTGGCTGATTGACCAATAGGAGAGTTGGCGTGGTCCTCCGGCAAATGTGAGTGAATGAGGGGTGGGTCCAGCAGGCCAACACATGACCACCAGCTTTGCAGGGACAGTGTCACTGTGAGGGAGGACTCAGTGAGTGTGAAGGGAGTGGGAGAGACAGCACAGATTGGGAGAGAGATGGAGTTAGTGTGGACTGGGAGGGTTGATAAACACTGTTTCAGTCTGCTGGACCTGAATTAGATACTCCGGGTAAATTAGAACCAAAAGAACTGCGGATGCTGTAAATCACACATAGCAACCAGAATTACTGGAAAAGCTCAGCAGATCTGGCAGCATCTGTGAAGAGAAATCGGTTCGCATTTTCGATCCAGGGACGCTTCCTCAGGAACTGATGTTACTGAGAAAAAAATGTCGGTTTTAAGCAGAAGGTAGGGGTTAAGAAGTAAATGATAGGTGGGGATAGAGTCCAAAGAGCAGTTGGACAAAGGAGTGGATAATGATCTGAGAGTTCAGGACCTAAAATTATTAAATTTGATGTTAAAGCCAGAGGATTGCAGGGTCCCCGAGTGGGAGATGAGGTGTTGTTCTTCCAGCTTATGTTAAAGTGTGGCGCTGGAAAATCACAGCAGGAGAATTGACGTAATGGGCATGTTAGCACTTCATCAGAAATGTGGGTGGTAGAATACGGCTGAGAGATAAATAGGGAGGGGTGTTTGGGGTTGGCGGAAGGGAGCTAGGGAGGCAATAGGTGGTTGTAGATGGGGGTAGTGGTGAGAGGGTGTAATGGATAATTGGAAAGGAAGATGGACAGGTGGGGCTGTTCAAGAGGGTTGTGCCGAGTTGGAGGGTTGAATCTGAGATAAGGTGTGGGAGGGGAGATAAGGATACCTTGATGCCGTGTGGTTGAAAGTTCCCAAGGTGTTCTTCCTCCAGGTGTCGGGTGGCTCAGATTTTGTGGTGGAGGACCTGCATGTCCTTAGCAGCGTGGCGGCGGGGGGTGGGGATGGGGGGCGGGTAGCTGAAGTGGTCGGCCACAGGGCGATGGGGTTGGTTGGTGCATGTGTCCCAGAAATGTTCCCTGAAGTATTCCACAGTTTGGCGTCTTGAGAGCAAAGGACACAATAGGTGAGGTGTTTGGGTGGGCAGGGAAATCTATGCTGGATGTGGGAGGATCCTGTGGTGCCTTGGATGGGAAGGTGGGGAAGGTGTGGGCACAGGTTTTCCACCTCTTGCAGTGACAAGCGAAGGTGCCTGGAGTGGAGGGTGGGTTGGTGGGGAGCGTGATCTAACGTGGAAGTCACAGAGGGCATGGTCTCTGTGGAATGCTGAAAGGGTTGGGGAGGGAAATATATCTCAGGTGGTTGGATCTGAAGGTGGAAATAGCAAAGGATGATGCGTTGTATCTGGGTGGAAGGTGAGGATGGTGGGATTCCATCTTTGTTGCATTTAGAGGGGTGGGTTCAAGGGCAGTGGTGTGGGAAGTAGAGGAGATACACTGGAGGGCATTGTTGACCACGTGTGAGGGGAAATTGCAGTCCTTGAAATAGGAAGCCATTTTGTATGTTCTGAAGTGTTCTTCCAGCTTGCATCAAGCTTCACTGGAACACCGCAGGAAGCATGAGACAGAGATGTTGGACAGGGAACAGTCTTGTGTGTTAAAGAGCAGGCAACTGGAAGCTCAGGGTCTTTTTTGCGGCACAATGTAGATCATCAGCGACCATTTCCACCACCGCCACTGAGATGCTAGAAGGTTCCTGTCTCCTCCATTAATAGCTTTCCAACTTCCCACTCCTTTGTCTTTCCAAATGTTCCTGTCTCTCTTTGGGCTCTGTCTCCACCTATTAGTTATTCTTTAACCCCTATCTCCTGCAGTCCAAAGATGTGTAGGCCAAGTGAATTAGCCCAGCTAAATTTTCCGTAGTGTTCAGGGATGTACTTTCGTCTGGGGAAATGGAGAGTAATAGGATAGGGGAATGGGTCTGGGTGGGATTAACTTCGGAGAGTGGGTGTGGAATTGTTGTGCCGAAGGGCCTGTTTCCTGAAGGGATATTAATTTTCCCAGCTGTCATCGGTTCTGAGGAAGGGTCACTGGACACATGATGACCCTTGGTGTGTGCAGGAGGCGTAAAGGGGAGAGTGGCAGCAGAAACCGGATGAAATGTATCAGTGTAGACTGGGAGGGTTTACTTAGACTCTGTGCATGTCGTTAGTCTGAATTAGAAAATCTTGGTCCCACATTTGCAGCAAAGGGGAAGATGGCTTGGGCTTCAGGCAGTGAGAGGACCTGGGTTATGGCTGCCATCTTTATTTGGGGTAAGGTACCGCAAGGAGCATGCATGTGTCCTCTTCCTGGGTGGGGCCGGGGTGATTTGAAGAGGAGCATTTACACATCAAACACATACCAAGAGAAGTGTTTGTCTTCACTATTCATCTTGCACTGACTGTGTGCTTTGTTTTGTGAATTCATTTTATAGGATATTAATTGAGACTGGGATCTCAAAAAACAAGTTTCTATAGTTAGCGGAGTCATCAGGATCTGAATATCATTGGCATTAAACTGTGGAACGAGAAAGGTTTGTCTGTTCTGTCTGTGGGAAATTATCTTCGATATTTTTGTCAAGCCAAAATCAGAAAGATGTTCAAGTCCATGGTTGGATCACTCTTGGGGTATGTGTTCAACTATTGGCCCTTCAGTTGTGGAAGGAGGTACTGGCCTGAGAGAGAGCACAGATTTATCCAAATTACACCTCGTCTTTTTGCAGGAACTGTCAGATTTAGTCTCAATCATCCACTTTATAATGTTAATCTGTAAACTCCCTACTTCCAATTCTCTGCAAATTTCTCATTGAAATTCCTTGTGGCCTCAAATTCCAGCGCCATTTCAGGTGGAACATTCCAGATTCTGACAACTATCTATTCATTCAGAAACTGCTGAAGTCCATTTTAACTCTGGGGTTACAACGGGCTGAATTGAAAGTTACAATGCTGGTCCTGAGCTCCCATTGAGGTGCATTGGAACAGTACAGGAGGCTGAGGGAAGTGTAGGTGTGAGCAGACAATGAAAATGGCAGGGCTGCACTAAGAGTGCTGCTTGGCTCAGTGAGAGTGTTTTGGAGTTGGGTGTAAATAGTGAGGTGAGACAGGGAGAAGGTGAAGCTGAAACTCAGTTTTAGTTCAGACCTTTCAGAAATTCACAGTCCCAATGGGATTAGCCAATTTGTCAGTGATACCTGTGGAGTATTTACGTTTTAAAGTATGACATATCAGCTTAAGTAAAGATTTTTTTTGTTATTATAATGGACATGTTTAAAGTGAAGGAAGGTTGCTCACTCATTTAAATTCTCTTAATGGGAGTAACTAGGTGAATGTAGAAAGATGTTGTGACAGGACACCTCAGATCTGTGGTGTGCTCCTCTTGCACAATGTGGGAAATAAGGGACGCTATGTGTGCAGGAAGGGTTCCCATCTGCAGTTACTGGGAAACTGCTTTTCAGAATTGGAGGAGTGAGTAGACTCACTGTGGAGCATCTGCGATACTGAGAATGTTATGGACAGCACGTTTAGTGAGTCCGTCACACTACAGGTGAGGGTTACACAGGAAGAAAGGGAATGAATGACCATCAGATCAAGTAAAAGGCTTTGGAAGGGAGTGCAGGAGTTCCCAGTGGTCATCCTCTTCTCAAACAGATACTGTATACTGCCTGGGATTCTGTAAGGGTGGGAATGGGTGGGGTGGTTTCTCGGGAAATCAGCAACAGCCAGGTTCATGACACCACAGAGAGCTCTGCTGCACAGAGCGGGAGGAAAGAGAGGACACACGGCTATAGTGACAGCGGATTCAATGGTCAGGGTTAGGGCGGGCACTGCTGTAGCCACAGACATGAATCCAGGATGGTACATTACCTCCTGGAGTTAGGATGCGCGATATCATGGAGCGGCTGCAGGACATTCTGGAGCTGGAGGGTAAAGTCAGTGGTTGTGGAACACATAGATACCAATGACATTGCTAAACAAAGGGATGAGGTTCTGAAAGCTGGAAATAGGGAGATCAGGGATGCATTAAAATGTAGCTCCTGAAATGCAATACCGCGAGACTTGCACCCAGTGCCATGTGCTAGTGAGAGCATGAATAAGAGGGCAGATCAGCTGGATATGTGGCTGGGAAAATGGTGTACCAAAGAAGGCTTTAATTCTTCAGGCACTGGGACTGTTTTTGGGTGGGACCTGTACCTGCCTGACCGGTTACCCCTGGGCAGAGCTGGGAGAAATCCCCTGCTGGGGGCTATTGCCAGTCCCATGGGTGAGGTTGTATATAGTCTGGCAGGGGGATGGGAATTAAAGTGTAGGCTTAGATGGGTCAGATTCAGGTCAAGGAGTGGGCGGTAGAATATTAGTGATGTAGTCAGCAGCTCAGAAAGCCAAAGGAAAGGAGGATTAAACGAAGATTGAGTCCCTGTTCCTCCATCAGTCCTGACATCCCAGGAATCAGAGTAAACAAAACCTGTAGCTGTACAGCTCTCTGTCTCCATGTGCTTCAGCAAAATGGTGGAAATCTGCAATAACACCAAAACGTGCTAGAGATCCTCAGCTGGTCTGGCAGCATCTGAAATGGTGACAGATGCAGGAAACACTGCAGCCTTGAAGAAGTCACACCAAGCACTACAATATCAGTTACACGCTGAGTGCCAGAACGTGGGACTACAATAAATAAGAGCTTGATAACCAGCATGAATACGATGGGGTTGGAAAGTTGACGTTTCGGGTCAGGACTGTTCATCGAGACTGACAAAGGGTCCTGATCAAATCATCAATCTTTATGCTCCTCTGATGCTGCCTGACCTGCTGCGCTTTTCCAGAACCACATTGTATAGACCCTGACTTCCAGGGTCTGCTGCCCTCAACTATCTTCACATCCCAGAAGTCAGGCTGATGACCCACCTTTACTCTCTCTCAATAACCAGGATAGCTCTCCTTGGGAAAGGGGAACAAAGGTACACACAGTACAGCAGGTGTGGTCTCAGCAAGGCCCTTCCAGAAAGGGATCCCTGCTCCTGTACTCGAATCCTCTCACTAGGAAGGTCACACATCATTTACATTCTCCACTGCTTCCCAATCCTGCCTGCTTCTGAGAAGACGGAATCTCAGAAATACAGAATAAAATGGGGTCAGAATCTCTGGTATAAAACTGTTGAATACAATGCCTCCATCTTCTCCATATTGGTCATCAACCACACATGCCTGTTGTGATCATCGAAACACTTCTTCAAGGCTGCAATGTTTCCTGCATCTGTCACCATTTCAGATGCTGCCAGACCTGCTGAGGATCTCCAACACCTTCTGTTTTCTCTGTTGTAGAGTACTGAAAGGGAGGATTTGTAGTTGAGAAATTAATATTGAACTTCCTGTTACTGGATCCGTGCCGATCTGAATATCATTGGCCTTTTCATCTGGAAGGAAAGGTGTGCATTCTGTCCGTGGACGAATATTTCAAATGTCAGTGTGACTGGAAAAAAGTACTGAGACAGCGAAGTCCATGTTAGCGTGGGGACTGTGGAGAGAGAGTTCATTGGTTTTTGAAAGTCTAAAAAATCATGGCACATTTCCCAGGAACAGTTAAGCCACAGATTTGTTTTATATAAGTGCAATATACCATGAAAACAGAAAGACAAAAGGATTCCTGCATCATGGAGAAAGCTATGAAAATGGAATTGTTGTAATGGAGTGAATTATTGATCATGGATTGTAATCCATTGGCGTTGTCACGTCGGTTCCAGCGCCATGGGGAAACAAGGGAAATGTGATGGATGCAGTGTAGGTTTCAGTTATTAAACTGGAAAGGTGCAGAAGAAATTTACAAGGATGATGCCAGGTCTTAGGGGTCTGAGTTACAGGGAGAGGTTGGACAAGCGAGGACCTTTTTGTTTAGAGCAGAGGAAACAGACGGGAAATATTTTACAGAAGTGTATAAGATCATGAGAGACATGGGTAAGGTGAATGCACTCAGTCTTTTTCCCAGGAAACCAAGGACTGGAGGGCATCAGTTTAAGGTTAGAGGAGAAAGAATAAAAGGGAAGCTGAGGGACAACTGTTTTACACAGAGGATGGTATGTATATGGAATGAGCTGCCAGTGGAAGTGGTTGAGGTGGGTACATTAACAACATGTAAAAGGTATTTGGACAAATACATGGATAGCAAAGGGTCAGAAGCAGATGGGCCAAGTGCAGGGAAATGGGGTTAGCATGGATGGACATTCTGGTCAGTATGGGCCAGTTTGGGCCAAAGCGCCTGTCTCTGCTGTAGGATTCTACAACTCTAAGTGTATATGCTATTTTTCCCACTAGGTCTGTTGGTATACTGGGAAAAATTCCATTAGGGCAAGGAGACTTGTGTACCCTTAGCTCCATTAACTTGCCCAGCTCTAACTCTTTCATGATAATGGTCGTTTCAAAGTCCTCACCTTCCTCAGTCTCCTTATCAATTACTCGCATGTTTTTCGTGTTCTCCACTGTGAAGACTGACTGCTGTGTACTCATATTCCTGAACCCTGCTGGATAGGAATAACTAGGCACAGAACTCTGAGAGGTCTTCTTTGAGACTTTATTGATGAGACATGTTAGTTACCTGGATATTTTACGTGCAAAATGCCTTTCAGCAGCATCAGGTCCAATGTACGGCTCCCATTCTTCTACCTTTTGTGGTTTGTGACTTTGAATACAGACTGTCTCTCAATATTATCTCCATGACAACGGCAGTTCAAAAGGCTAGTTCAGTTCAGCTCTTTGTGGTTGAACCACGCATCCGTCCCCCCACAACCCCGTGGCTCCCTCAAGTACCTGACAGGCGCTTCAGTTTCAGAGGGGCTGTCTATCAGGATTCTGATGTGGAGGAGCTGGGGTTGGGGTGGGGTGAACAATGTTTAGAAACCACACATCACCAGGTTATACTCCAACAGGTTTATTTGGAATTACAAGCTTTTGGAGTGTGCTGTGATTTGTAACTTTATCAGGATTACCTCTATGGTAACAGTTCAGTGCTTCAACAATTACAGAGGCCATATATTCCCCAAACAATAGGTTTCCCTCTAGCAGTGTAAACTGCTATTCTGTCCCTGGGGATAGCTACTCATCACTTTTTATCTCCAATCCCATCAAGCTTTCTGTTGATCTTTGAAGTTTTTTTAATCTCCTATTTTTTTCTTGGTGTCTTTGCCAATTTGTATGCCTTCTATTTCATTTTGATAGAGTCCCTTATTTCCTTACCCACCCATGGCAGATTACTCCTTTTCCGACAGTCCTTCCTTTTCACTGATATATACTTTTGCTGAGCACTTCGAAAAATTCTTTGATATTCCTCCACTGTCTGTCAACTGTCCCACCCTAAAGTCTTTGCTTCCAGTTTACATTAACCAACTCCTGCCTCATCCTATTGTAGTCTCCTTTGTTTAAGCACAGGATCTTGGGATTGGATTTACTCTTCCCGCTTTCCATCTGTGTTCTAAATTCAACCAGACTTATCACAAGTCTTTTATCCGATTACGAGGTGAGGCGATGTTTCCCGGGTGTTTGGGGTTTCATTGTCAGAGACCTTGGCTTTGTAATAAAGTACAGGATAGATATTCACAACGTAGTATTCTGGCCGCTTTGAATGTCCTACACAATCTAAAACCATAAATCACTGTCTCCCCTCAGTTTAAAGTTGCAAAATCATTATCTCCTACATGCTTCCTCACTATCTAAGTTTGGAACGCTAATCCACCGAACTATCCTGCTTTTTCCGAAAATCGTTGGTGAAGGTTTTGGATTCAGCTTTCCAGTTATTACAGTAAGAAGATAAGCACTGGGCACAGGAGAGGCAATGCAGCCCTTCGAACCAGCTCCACCATTTAATACCATGAGGATTGAACTCACCTCGGTCTCAGCTGGATTTTCCCACCTGTTCTCTCTCACCCTTCAACTCATTGCAAATTAAAAATCTGTATCTCTTCGTTAAATTTGCTCATGT
The DNA here is from genome assembly GCF_037043375.1 of Chiloscyllium plagiosum. Lineage (NCBI taxonomy): Eukaryota > Metazoa > Chordata > Chondrichthyes > Orectolobiformes > Hemiscylliidae > Chiloscyllium > Chiloscyllium plagiosum. The sequence goes on along the minus strand of NW_028270184.1, from coordinate 60,568,181 downwards.
CCTGGCATCCACCGCATTTTGAATAGGGAATTCCACAGGTTCAAACACATCGAGATAGGTACATTCTTCTTCATGAGAATAGAATAGTTCCTATAGTGCAGAAATAGGGTATTCACCCATCGAGTCCACACCCTATGATGAGCATCCCATTTAGACCCATCCATTCCCTGTAACCCTGCATTTCCCATTGTTAGTTGCCTAACCGGCTCATGCATGGACCCAGTGGGCAATTTGACATGACTAATCCACCTCACCTGCACATCTTTGGACTGTGGGAGGAAACTGGAGCACCGAACAAAACCATGCACACATGGGGAGAATGTGTACACTCCACAAAGTTGCCTAAAGCTGGAATCAAACCCGGGTCCCTGACGCTGTGAGGAAGCAGTGCTAGCCACTGAGCCACCTCTGCTTAAAATCTGCTGCCCATTATTAACCTCCCCACCCCGCAATTGGCTGAATGTGTATTTCTTACGTCAGAAATCGGGTTGTCTAAGCGGATGTCTCAGTAAAACCCAATGACAGCCCACATGTCCTGTGTGTCTGAATGGATCTCCTATACACAACACCCTCCAACCCACACTTTCTTTCACTTTTCAGAGACAGGTCTCCAGAGGCTTCATGGGGACTACAACTCCCACAGTCCCTGAGGCAGGGACCACACGTGTGCGGGGAAAAGCAGTACTGTACACGTACAGAATGTCGGCGGGTTTTGGAGCATGTGCTTTGGGGTAATTAGCGGAAAGCATTTCACACTTTGGCTGGCGAAGGGATTCATCTGCTTGTAGTATTGCTTTGTTGGGGGGGTCAAAGTGTGACTACACCCACATGGGACCAAGTTCCATTCCCAACTTGTCATAACACTGGGAATTGACCAATGGGAAACAAAAAAAGATCTGACCCATTCTCCCAGACTGAAGGTTCATCTTCTGTCCAGGATCCGCCACCTCCCTTTCTGATTCCTTTTGTTTCATTCTGCTGTTACATTATTGACTTGCAGCAACTGAAGGGAATGGAAGTGAACCCAGAAAGGGTGCAGAGTCGAACCAGGGACGGGAAGTGGTGGCATGGATCTGTTTATCAGCAACTCCATGAACATTGGGAGGGTGCACTTTAGGGGGAAGCAGAATCAGAATGGTGGGAGAGAGTAAGTGGATTGGAGGGTTACAGCTTCGGAGGAATAAAGGGGAAAAATATTCCAGTAAAACTAGAATTGTCTGTTCTGAATTTCTAATCTGTACTTATTCATTTATATAGGGTGCTAGATGGTGAAGATTTGCAGACTGAAATCTCAAAATCATGTGCCAATCGTGATTGAGTTATCCAGAATTTGACAAACCAAAGATGGGGAATTACTCGGCCAAAGTCCTGCAACACTCTACCTCCCAGCATTGTCGGTCTATCTGCACCAAATGGACTGCAATTGGTTCAAGACAGCAGCTCACTACCATCTTCTTAAGGGTACCTAGAGATGGGAATAAATGTTGGCTGAGCCAGTGATGCCCATATCCGAGAAATGGTTTCTATCTCTAGTTGCTGAAACCCGGTTGATGTTACTGCAGGATGATGAGGGGTGCTGAGTGCATCCTCCAGGAGGCAGAACCATCACATTACTCCTGCCTACACCCACACAATAACACCGCAACATCACTAGAACAAAAGGCAGTGAAGCCAAAGGAGGACTTAGATATAGTTCTTCGAGGTAAAGTCATCAAAGGGGATTGGAGCACAGCAGGAACAGGAGACTGAGCTGGATGGTCAGCTGTTTCCCATTGAATTGTGGAGCACAATCGAATGGCCGCCTCCTGCTGCTATCTCTCAGGTATGTATATAGCCATGGAGCCTGGGTAGGAAGAAGTAGGCAGGGCAGGGATTCTCCAGGAGATTGCACGTCCACATCAGTTTTCAGTGAGGGTTGGTTTGATGGATTTTATTTAACATTTGTCTTTTACATTAAAAAAAACAAATTTGCTAATCTTGTGTTAATGTTTATTCCACAATAAATAAAAGTAAAAGAATTGAAAATATCTGAATATAACAGTTTTTAAAATTTCAAATGCCCTTTAGAACAAAATCCTGTCTCTTCCCGGACACCATCACTTTCCAGTTACTCAAACTCCAGGGAAATATTCCCTCCCTGTCTCAACCTTTGGTTTGATTTAACTGCTTTTCAGTTCTCATTCTGTGAGCTGTGAAGCTTTCTTTATTCCCCATTTCTCCTATCACACACAGCTGTGCAACCTTCCCACTATCAAAATCATCATTACATCATTTTTCTTTTTGTTAACCTATAACCTATAATCACCAGCAGTAAACCATTTGTGTAACCAATTGAATATTTATAAACAAAGCCCATTATGGGCAAAGCAAACCATTACAAGTGACAGAGTGGGAAGGAGAGCATTGGCCCATCAAACCCCACTGACCATCAGAAGAACATCACGCCCAGAGCATTCCATCCCTGTAATACTGAATTTCCCATGGCTGATCTACCTAGTCTGCACATTCGTGGTCACTATGGGCAATTTAGCACGACTGATCCACCTAACCTGCACATCTTAAGACTGTGCGAGGAAACCAGAGCACCTGGAGAGGACACACACACTATCATGGGGAGAATGTGGGAACTCCACACAGGCCGTTGGCCAAGGCTGGACTCCAACCTTGTACCTGGTGCTGTGAAGCAGCCGTGCTACAATCAGAATTTAAGTCAAAAGAGACATCCCTGCTCATTGTCACACTGCTTTTTGTGGAGCCTTATGCCCAGAGAGACACCCTGAGGTTCAGACAGTGGCAGTATAAATTCAGTCAACTCCAGCCCAGTTAATGTGATTAACAACAACATCGATACTCCAACAGTGTCATCATGAACAAGGTCCAGTCCTGACTCTGATGAACAGTAACTCCAGAATCAGAGTCCTGCAGTGATGTGTGAACTCTACCCCACACGGAGCAGGGGGATGACCACTTCCCTGTGTGCACTCACTGGGCTGTCAGTCATGTTGAATACTCAGCAAATCCCTTGTCACACAGAGAGGGAAACAACAACTACCCAGTGTGAACACGCTGGGGTCTCAGCAGGCTGGATAAATCACTGAATCCCTTCTGACACACTGAGCATCTGAATGGCCTCTCCACTATGTGGGCTCGCTGGGGTCTCAGCAGATCAGAAGACTGAGTGAATCCTTTCCCGCATATGCAGCAGGTGAATCGCCTCTCCCCCGTGGGAATGCACTGGTGTCTCTGCAGGAGAAAGATTTGAATGAATCCTTTCTCTCACACAGAGCAGATCTCAGTCATCTATGCACTCTCTGGTGCCTCAGCAGATTGCAAGAGCGAGTAAATCCCTTCCCATACATGGGGCAGGTGACCAGCCTCTCTCCAGTGTGACTGTGTCAGTGAGTGTCCCGCTGGGAGGGGTAAGTGAATTCCTTACCACAGTCCCCACGTTTACATACCCTCACCCTGGTCCCGTCATAATGGTGTCTTCCCAGATCACATGACCAGTTAAATCCTTAACCACATCCACAACACGAATGGTTTCTCCGGGCTGGGAATGCTGCTTTCCCCTTCCATGTTACGTATAATGTTCAGGACCTGCGGAATTGGGTGTGTTAAATGTGATGATAAATCTGAGTTTCCCATCTGTGAACTCTCTCTCTGTAAAACAAGTTTATCTCCTTCATTACTACAGCTCCCAACACCAGCTCTCCCTTCAGTTCTCCTGAAATTCTAAATTTGGACTAATGCAATAATGTGGCTTTCTCTCACTTGTTTCTGAAAGTAAATTCGGATGATTTTGAATAACTGGACTTTACTAGCTGAACATTGTTCCTAAGCTATCATTTGCAACTCTTAACCCATGGGAAATATGTTAGCTTCGATGACCGTTATAATGCTCTGACCACGTCGATGGAGTCAGTATAAGTCAATTCTAACAATTATCAATAGATTGTATCTAAACAGGATGCCCACGCAACAGTAGGTGCTCTGACACTCAATGCCCGTAAGCTAAGTTTTTTTTCTTAAAGCCCCGCAAGTGTCCAGCAATCTGGCAATACAATTGAAGATATTTTATACAGTAACCTTACAGTCTCAATTGCCAGTTCCAGTCCATGCAGCAGTCAGTAACACACCTCAGTGATTTGAATTCTAACAGCACCTTTGCCCTGTCAGGAGAGATTGAGGAGCATGAAGCTGTCTTCTCTGGCGGACGGAAATATGAAACACTTGAAATGAACAAAATTCTTCAAGAGCCCAGTCGGATAGATATAGGACGATGTGCTCCCTGGCGGTGTGTCTGGCATGAAATAAGCACTAACTGCGGTATCTTTACCCAGCATCCCCTTTAGCTGCATAAATGTTTAAGATTTATTTGCTGCTCTAATGCAACTCTCTTGTTGACTCCCATTTGTAACTGCTGTAATGTTGGTGGCCATGCAAATTGGTAACATTTGATTCAATCCATGCTAAAACCTCTCTATATCTGTGCCTCGCTTTTGTTCACTGAGACCCTCATTCAGTCTGACGTCTTTCCAAACATTGTCCTGATATTTCCCTAGAGGGCCTTCGAGGGCTCAGAATGCAATGTTCACAGAATTGTTACGATGCAAAAGGAGGCTGATTGGCTCATCAGCTCTCCAAAGGATCACCTCACTGAATGCCATTCTTCTACCTTTACCCCATAAATCTTCCCATTCGCCCTCTTCCAGTAACTGTTAAATTCTATTCTCTTCATTGTACCTGGTTCCACCACACTCTTTGGCAGTGTATTCCTGACCATAAACTTTCTCTGCATGAAAACATTTTGTCCCATGTCACATGTGCTTCCTTTGTCAATCCCTTTACATCAGTGCCTCATCATTATTGATTCTTTCATGAATGTAAACAGTTTGTCCTAATCAACTCTCACTGGATCCCTCTTGGAGGTATCTGTACCCACCATCCCCGGGAAGGTGAATATCATCTCCCCCGGTCACAAGAGACCAGTGAGAGACCATTCAGGTACTGTCACTGTGGGACTGGGTTCAGGACACAATCCAGCCTCACTGTACTCCAGCGAATACACATTGGGGAGAGGCCAATCACCTGCTCTGAGTGTGGGAAGCAATTCACTCAGCTACCCAGCTTGGTGAAACACCAGCGAGTTCACAAGTAACCACAGCAATTGGATTTATTTTGTTTGTTCATGGGATGACGGCATCACTTGCTGGGGCAGCATTTGTCATCCGTTCCAACTGCCTAGAAGACGGTTTAGAGTCAACCCCATTATTTAGGGTCTGGATTCACATGTCGGCTGGACCAGGTCAGAATTAACACAGTTTCCAAGACCCAATGACATGAAGAGTTGATTTCTGGCCTATTATTTCTGAAATGATAATGAATAATGTTTGCTTTTGAATTAAAAGTGAAAAAACAAAATGGGTTTTAGTCTGATTGAGCACATCATCCTGTTTTCTCAGTTGCTATTGACAATCTCGTTCCCCTCGCACTAGAACCTGCTCCAGTGTTACAGAATAGGCAGAATGGTCAGCTGCAGGTGGTCACCTGACTGATCACTGGACCCAAAGTTTCACACTCCACAGATGCTGCCAGATATGCTGACTTTTTCCAGCAATGTCTGTTTTTGTTTCTGATTTCCCAGCATTTGTAGATGTTTAGTTTTTCAATATTGATCTTGTCTGTTGCAGAGGAGTTTATTGATGAGTTCAGAGAGTTTTGAAAATTATAAGTTAGGCCACAAATCAGCCATGATCTAATTGAATGGCAGAGGAGGGTTGAGGGGTTGAATGGCCTCCTCCTGTTCCAATGAAGGTTGTCCATCTGCAGCTTGTGGCAACATTTCTCTTCATTGCTTACTTCACCTCCATGTCTAACACTGTTACTGACTGAACAAACCTGTGTTTGAACCAAACCTGCTAATGTTCAGTGGCTCCCTCTCCTGCCACTTGGGTTTAACTCTCATCTTGGAATGCTGTCTCGTATTACTGCGGGAATGCCCACAAAGGACTCAGCCTGGAGTCTGTATCCTGAGATACACAAACCCCATTTATTTCCTTCTTCATATTTCATTCTGGTTATTGAATTCTCAGTTTCAATCCAATCTCCTGTCATGCTCTTCAACATGCCCATGTGGGTGGACAAGAGGCAGCTGGGATTTAATGATGGGCGACACGGTGGCACAGTGGTTAGCACTGCTGCCTCACAGCGCCGGAGACCCGGGTTCAATTCCCGCCTCAGGTGACTGACTGTGTGGAGTTTGCACGTTCTCCCCGTGTCTGCGTGGGTTTCCTCCGGGTGCTCTGGTTTCCTCCCACAGTCCAAAGATGTGCAGGTCAGATGAATTGGCTATGCTAAATTGCCCGTAGTGTTAGGTAAGGGGTAAATGTAGGGGTATGGGTGGGTTGCGCTTCGGCGGGTCGGTGTGGACTTGTTGGGCCGAAGGGTCTGTTTCCACACTGTCATGTAATCTAATCTAATGGAAGTGGGGATTAGAAAGAAGCATGAGGAGAGGTGACAGCAAAGACAGTTCTCATTGTAACAGCAGAGCTTCTCTGTGACCCAGGGAGTGGTGAGGCATCTGAGTTTATGGGGGAGGCAGATTCAATCAGGAATTTGGGAAGACACTCAGACACTTAAACACTGACCTACCCATCTGATCGTTAACTCAGACAGATAGACAAATAAATATGCACATTTAGATAGCACCTTTGATGATCTGGGTCAATGAAACATGCTTCGAAATCAATTATTTCAACTTCAACTCTGAAAACACAGGCACAAAGCTTCCTGCTTGTATCAGGTTGTCGCTCAGCTTCCTCTTTTCTTGAGAAAAGAGTTTTAAGCTGTTTAGCCATTCCTGTTGATTGAAACCTTGTAAGATGTATGACTGAACCTTTATTTTCCTGTTCCCTGTAAGCGACATTAGCAGCAGAAACAGCTCCTGACCTGTGAGGGGGTCTGGTTGGAGTATTTGTGTTTACAAATTCATTCTCACCCTCACGTACTATGTGAAATTGCTGTAAAACTGAAGGAAAGGAGTGAGTGAGCACCCACACAAACACCAAGACAGCGTGTGTACCTGAGCTGAATGAACCTGGCATGAGGAAAATGTGACGACAATCACAACCATTTAGCATCACAGAATCCCGTAGGGGCAGAAAGAGGTTATTTGGCCCATCGAGCCTACAATGAACTGCTCTCCCACCCTACCCCCATAACCCCACATTTATCATGGCTAACCCAACCCGCCGAACCTGCACACTACAGGCTATGTTAACATGGTCCTGACACAAATGCTCTGTTTTTAAAAATAAAATCTGGGGGAAACTGCAGCCAGAAAGATTTCCAATTATTTCTGGACAAAGAGAATTCAAAACTCACGCCACTGACCCAGGGGGCGCAGTGAAGTCACAGAGGTCTGGGAACCATCAGAAATGTAACAGGTTGTGAGCAAGGTGGGGGTGAGACAAGGACAAAAAGACAGTCTGTCACACGGGGGAAGGCAGGGGAGATTAAACAGCAGAAATGGTCGTCCCGCAAAGCCATGGGGAATGGAGTTAGAGCTGGAAAAGAAACCAGGAAAAAAGGTATGAAGCTGTAAAAGAAATACATCATAAAAACAAATTATAACAACATAGAGGGCAGAGTACACAGTCTGAAATTGTTGCTCTCATCGGTGAGTACAGAACGTTGTAAAGCCTAGGTAGTTCTATTACAAGCAACACATTCAGGATGGGCCAAGTGACCTCGACATGTGCTGTCAGTCTCTGATTTTTTTTCTGACATTTGGAGTTCAAGTCTGATGATGTTAATAAATTTTCAAATTGGACTGGAGTTTAATATTCTGGAGATTTGTCAAATAAATCACTCTGCAGACCTTAGTCCATAGCCCTGCATGTTCGAGCATTTCCATTACATCCATGTCCTGCTGGTGGGATAGGATATACAAGGATGGTCATGGTGGTGTCTGCGACATTGTAAGGTATGATTCTACGTGTGTAACTGTGTCAGGCCGTTGCTTGACTAGTCTGCGTTCCAATACGATGTTGGCGGGATGAGAAACTAGTTGGAGCTCCTCTGCTCACCAGTTCCTTTCCTTTCTGCTTTTTAAAAATTTATTTCTCTCTCACTCACCCCCTTGCAGTCTCTGACACAAATGTCTCAACATGTTATCAGGATAACCCTGTATCCCGTGCCTCATTATTTTCTGAATAAGCCTTCCATGGGGAACCTTACCAAACACATTGTTAAAATCCTTATACACCACATCCACTGCTCTGTCCTCACCAATGTGTTTGTCACATCCTCAAATTATTCAATAAGGTTTCTGAGGCATAACCTGCCGCTCACAAAGCCATGCTGACCATCTCTAATCAATCTATGCTTTTCCAAATAATTATAAATCCTGTCTCTCTGAATCCTCTCCAATAATTTGCCCACAACTGATGTAAGACTGACTCATCGATGATTCCTAGGATTATCTTGATTGCCTTTCTTGAATAAGGGAATAACGTTTGCCACTCTCCAATCATCTGGTATGACTCCAGCGGACAGTGAGGATGCAAAGATCATCGCCAAAACACAGTAATCCCTTGCTTCCCTTCCCATAACAACCTAAGTTATATCCTTTCTGGCCCAGGGGACTTATCTATCCCCATGAGTTTTCAATATGATCAGCACATTCTTCATCTTAACATTAACCGGTTCGACCATATCCGCCTGTTTCACGCTGTCCTCACAAGGAGCAAGGTCCCAATCACTCTGGAATACTTAAGGAGCTCTGCTACCTGCTCTGACTCCTGGCATAAATTTGCTTCACTAAAAGGGGTATAAATGTGGAATTATGTCTCAGCACTGAATTAATGTAAAGATATTGCAGTTTACAATCACTCGATTACTTTGAATATTGAACTGTATTTTAACTGAGAGAACACAGTTGAATTGATTTGATTATAGTTCACTTCATGCTAACATTTATTGTATTTCGAACCACAATAAGAGTTTCCTTTTTACATATATATAACTTACTAAAAATTCACCGCACGTTTATGTACAGAAAATAGAATTAACATCTGCTTGTTCCTTCCTTTTTCAATAACTGTTCAGTTTGTATTTGTGGAAGTTGTACATTCTTGAAATGGAGGGAAATTGTAGTCAGCGGAATATTCACATTGAATGACTGATGCATTTTTAAAATCAAAGTACAATGATCACGCAGTTTTGTCAATTTGTCTTTCAAAGAATTGTCATGAGATTCCTATTTATTTAAGACCACCATTCCTTTATTCTATTGTTATTGTAAAATATTGTTTAATTTCCAGTCCATTACACACAGAAACTACCTAATTAATTCCCATTCAAATTACTACAATAAACAACTGATAGTTTTCATTTGAGTAACCACATTAAACATAATATTACAGTCCTGCCAGTCCTGAGTGGGAACATTATGAAAGGAACTTGTGTAGCTGTGGTAGTGTCTCTATTACTAGACTCGAGGGAAGGTTTCAAATCAAATCCTTCAACAGAAATATATCAAGAGTCGCTCTGAATGTTGATTAGAGAGTACCTAAGCACAGACTGAATTGCTTTTCAATTCAACATTAGATCTGCTTCTATCTATTATACCAATAATCACAAAATCTGATACTTATTTGTGACAGGTTACCAAGAAATATGTGTACAGGTATCCCCCACTTTTGGAAAGTTCGCTTTAGCCACTTTGTTTTTACAAAAGACATACATTTATCCCTGGTTTCTCGAACTGAAAGAAATCTGAAGAGGATTTTCACTTTTACGAAGAAAGGGGAGGTGTTTCCCATATAAAGTAATGCTTCTTCGATTTATGCATTTACAGCTTATAAAAACGTTTCATAATAATGCTTCACTTTCGGATAGTGTGGATACCTGTCTCTAATTCTGTTGCTTATAAGTTCCTGGAGAATATTTGAAAATATTGCAGAATTAAAGATTACGATGTCTAAGTAATGAGATAGATCTATTTTTTGTTGCAAAGGGACAAGTCCAAATAATTGAAACACATTAAAAATGTTTCTCTCGTGCTATAAATTTGAAATAAAGTTGATATCTTCTTCAGTAAACTAACAAATGCTCCCACCTATTACTTGTCAGTCAGCTGGTTACCTACTTTGTAACTAAATGTTGTGATTAATCTAAATATTACTCTGTTCTTTGAACAAAGTGAATTTGTAATTGTTGTTTAATTTATGAATAGCTGAAAATGTGTTGCTGGAAAAGTGCAGCAGGTCAGGCAGCATCGAAGGAGCAGGAGAATCGACGTTTCGGGCATGAGCCCTTCTCCAGCATCTGCAGTCCTCACTTTCTCCTCGAATTTATGAATAGTCAGAAAATTGTTTTATTTTTCCATTCACCGGTTCATTTTGACCGTAAGGTTGAAATGCTTTGACAATATTGGAGTGTGTTCATTTAAAAATAAGGTTTGCACATCTCTCACATATCTCATTTCTTGCATTATGATTCAAGAATGTTTCCTCGTGGAATTCTAGAAAATTTCAAATATTTGTTGACTTCAAATAAGATCTTTAACACCCAATCATCAATCTGTTGTTAATGTTTCAGCTGTTTACATTGACATTGGTTAGGTACTCATTCAGAGAGATCAACTGACAATTATAAACTATTTGCAGGATTATTGAATTGAAAGAAAGATACAAACATTTTTTTGGAAAGAATTGCTTTTTCATTCAAATGTGTAGGTTGTTCAAGAATTCTATATCGCCTTCCATTGTTTTTCTTGTCGAGAATGCAAATTTATAATTCATATGAATTTTAATATGTTCTGTATTTTGAGATTTGTATCAGATTTAAGAAGAGGGGCAAATAACATGAGCACTTCAGGGAATAGAACGCACAGTAAATTAAATTGACAGAGGCAACTTTTAGTATTATCTATGAATATTCAGTCAAATATTTCTAATGTCAAGAGCGTCGTGCTGGAAAAGCACAGCAGGTCAGGCAGCATTCGAGGAGAAGCAAAATTGATATTTTGGGCATAAGCCCTTCATCAGGAATCTTTTCTGATTTTCTGATTTTCGGCCTAATGCCCGAAAGATCGATACTCCTGCTCTTTGGATGTGTCTGCCCTTTTCCAACGCCACACACTTGGCTTCAGCTTTCCTCACTTTCTCCAAATATGTTTAATGAACATGAACTGAAAATGTCAGCATCAACAGTTGAACAAGACCAAATTATCACTTTTTTTGCAATATTCATGGTGAAAACCTGCTTGAGAACATGCAACAAATCAGATCGAACAATATCTCTTGCCGTTAGACCCCTTGGCCATTCATAGTAAAGAATAACCATGCTTTGAACAACCAGTATGGTGTATAACGACTGAACTGAAATACCAGAGGACAACGATTGTACTTATTGGAGGGAATGATAACCAGATCCTTACTGTGATAGTGGGGATTGATCTCAGGAACAAGAAGATATTTACTGTGATTATTCCACAGCGCAGTACTTAGATGGTCATGAAGATCTTTGTGTGGCTTTCTGTGCAGTGTTTTGTTTGAACAATGATTTCAGTAACATTGAGATATTTTACAAGATTGACAATTGACTGTTAAAGATAAGTTTTAAAGGCAACATTTTAAACAAATTGTCAGTTTTGTTTAGCGAAACACAATTCCAAGTTTACAGAATCCCTACTGTGTGGAAACAGGCCATTTGGCCCAACAAGTCTACACTGACCTTCCAAAGAATAATCCACTCAGAACCACTCTGCTTTCCGATTACTGGACATTTATCCCTGACTAATGAACCTAACCTACACATCCCTGAACAGAACATGGCCAATTAACATAACCTGCACATCTTTGGTTTGTGGGAGAAAACCAGAACATGCAAACTCCACACAGCCATGTGACCGAGGATGGAATCGAACCTCCGTGCATAACACTGTAAGACACGAGTGCTAACCACTGATCTGTTCTCAACGCCCAGATTCCATGCAAGAAGTGAGATAAGTGAGAGACGTGCAAAGTCAAATTTCAAATGAACACTCTGATATTGCCGAAGCATATCAATCTTACATTCAATATAAATAGGTGAATGGAAAACAAAAAAATAAAACTCCCTGACAAATCATGAATGAATAATAATTAGAAAATTAATATGATCAAAGGACACAACAATATTCAGGTGAATTGCATTGTTTAACAACAAATTTGGGAATTAGCTAATTAATGAATAACGGGAAGTGACATTTGTTTATTTTACTGATGAAGAAATTGACTTGCTTTTCATCTTTGTAACACTACAGAATAGCGATGTATGTGCCTGAAATGTTTGAATTAAGATCTTTCCAATTAAAAAAAAATCAGTACGAAAGTCTTCATCTTTAAGACTGCAAAATTCTCAAATACTTTCCAGGAATTTAGAACCAGCAGAATTAGTTAATTTGGTTTCTGGGAACTCGAAGTGAATAAACAGCAGATTCTGTGTATTAGTCATTCAGTGCGATTATTCAGCTGAAGACAACATCCCTTCTTTGCAAAAATGCTCAACTTCGAAAAATTCAAAATGCATTTTCATTGTTTAATGAAACAATACAGAGATGTTAATTCTTTTTTCATTTGACTTAACAAAACGCAGGAATTTTACATGATTTTGTTGCATGAAAAATACTTAAATCTTATTGTAATTATAAATACAATAAATGTTTGCATCGAAGTGAAATATATTGAAATGAATTCAACTACGTTTCTGCGGGTAAAATAAGAATTAATATTAACAATGATTGAGAGATTGTACACTACAATATATTTAGTTATTCATGGAAAGAGCCGTAATTCCACATTTACGGCATATACTGGATTGAATAATTATTAGATATGAGCAACAACTGAATTATAAAATTCGATCAATGAATTTAGAAATCATGAGAAATCTCGTTTTGCTATGTGACTGAGGAATATGTGCAAACAAACAGGAATTATTGCAATGAAAAGTAATTGCAGGTCTGTGAATTTAAAGTCAGTGATTACGGTGATCATTCGTGTAAGCAACCATGAGACATTTACAATTAATGTTGCATGGGAAGTCCTTGGATCCATTGTGGGATACTTGACCTGAAAAAGAAAGTTGCATATTCTGAGTGTTGGTACTCAGAAACAATTGGTTAAATTAAAATGTGAATCTCACTTTCCTTGGTCAAAACACTTTCTTAAATAACTGCGCAATTATTATCATGACAATGACTTGATAATTAATGTTGTAATATGAGCAATTAAAATGGTTTAACATTTCAAAAACACTTTGCTGTGATGCTGATTGAATATTTATTAAAATTGGTAAATTGTGGAATAAGATATAGGAACTAGCTTTATGAATTGAAGAAAAAGTGAGCCATTCAGTGATTATAAAACAAATCGTCCTTTCTTTACTAAAAAATACAGGTAACACAAGAAATATGAATTTCCATCAAATGGTTTCTTCATAGAGACATGTTATTTTAATTTAGATGATTAATATTATGATCAGAGTTCAGACATTTGTGTCAGAATGTGGACGAAAATTAATAGATAATGAAAGTGAGCATGAAAGTGAACAAATGATGCAGTCAATGACATTTGGTATATAAATAAATTATAATAATTGTGTCATTGTTGTACAATGTGAATAATGTTGGAATAGAAAAGACAACAAAATCAATATGTTCAAAGCAGTTCTTTTCTTACAATGAAATCAAACCAATAATCATTTTGTAGAGCGCATGATTTGAAAATAAAACAGTCATTTAATGTGTTATATAAACTGAAGACTACTTCTGTTTTGCAAAAATGGAGACTTCCACAAATTCAAAATTTAGGTTTGCTGAAATATCTCTTGCACACAAATTTAAAGTAAGTAAACTTACAGATTTTTAGAATGACAAAAAGTTTGTTGTTTGCATGATTGCATTAGAGTCAATATCCGTGGTAAATTAGAAGCATTGTTTTAAGCAACATAAATCATCTTTAACTACTGAACTGACATAGAAGATATCAATTGCACTTGTTGCATGGAATAGTAAACAAATGCTTACTGTTGTCATTGGTTTCAGGAGCAATAAGGTACTTACTCAGGTTATTCTACTGAACAATAATCAGATGGTGATGAAAGTCTTTGTGTTGCTCTGTTTAGTGTGAACATTGGTTTCGATAAAATTGAGATATTTACATGAATTAGGAACAGATTGATAATTGGATGCGAATTATCTGATTTAAAATCAGATAGTTTTTGATATTTCCGAGGATTGCTGAGTGAAACGTTCTTAAACCATCATGCAATCTCTGGGATAAGTGAGAGTTTGCAAATCCAACTTTCAAATGAACACAACCTGATATTTTCACACCATTACAATGTCACATTCAATATAAATAGATGACTGGACAGCTAAAATCAAATCTCATACAATTCATAAACTGACTAGTAATTAAAAATTGATAAATAATATCAAGTAGCATTTGTTTATTTTACTGAAGAAGTAATTGATCTTTTCTCATATTTATAGCACTGGAACATAAAATTCTATGTGTTGTTTTAACTAAGATTACAGAACAAGAGAAAATTAATGACTATCATGACTTCGTATATTTCAGCTTTATGACTGCAACATTCTCAAATATTTTCCGAGGAATATTGATTGAGTGGAATTAGATACATCTTGTTATTAGTGACCAGAAGAAAGTATATAGCAGATACTGTGATTATTGGAATGAACGATGATACCTCCTTATAATCTACTGATTTTGTAATTGGATACACAGCAAGTGTCAGCATCGAAGTAAACTATAATCAAATCAATTCAAAAATCAATTCAATTATAATCAAATCAATTTAAAATTCTAAGTTTGAAATAAATACAATATTCACAATGATTGAGAGATTGTATTTTGCAATGACCTTGTACGGAAGCATAATTCCTCACTTATACCCCTTACTGGATTGCACAATTATTATATATAAGATATATTAGCAACAAAGGGATTTTAAAAATCAGATTCGTGAATTTGAGAATAATGAGATATTCCATCTTGATATTAGACTGAGTAATGTGTAGAAATGAAGAGTAATATTGCAGGGAAAAGGAATTGGAGGTCTCTGAATTTCAAAGGCTGAGATAATTATTATCATTCAAATGAGCAAAAGTCAGATATTTACAAAGAAGTTTGCAAGGGATATTATTGGTCGTTTTGTATTTGGATTGGCAGGAACAAATAGGTATTAATATAGTAGCCTTGACAATAAGAAATAATGAATGAAATTTTTAAAAACACTGCATTTTTACAAAGTCTAAGTTAAATTGCTGTCTAATTATTGTAACTGATAAATGCCTTTATATTCCTGACAGATAAATTGACTTAATATTTTTAAAGCATTTTGCTCTGATGTTGGTTGGATATTCATTAAGATTAAGAAACTGAAAATTAAAGCATAACACTAAGCTGGATGGTGTGAAAAAAATCATTCAGCAACAATTGAAAAAAAAATTGTTCAAAAATGCAGGCAATGCAAGCATTATATGCTTTCAATAGCTTTCTTGAAGAGTCATGTCGACTTTGTTAATGTAATTTTTATCACAATAAATGTCTCGATATTTATTTCAGAATTAGGAGGAAACAAATTAGGCCATGAAAGTGACTATTATTGTGAACAAAAAATAGCGTCAATGACATTTGGTACGGAAAGGACTTCTCATAATTGTGTGATTATTATTCACTGACAACTAACATGGAAGGAAAAGGAAAATTGTCAACATTTCCAAGCAATTTTTTTCTTATAATGAAATGAAAATAAAAATCATTTTGGAGGGCACATGGTTTGAAAAAAAGAAACAATCACATCAATAGACAATAGACAATAGGTGCAGGTGTAGGCCATTCTGCCCTTTGAGCCTCCACTGCCATTCAATATGATCATGGCTGATCATTCCTAATCAGTATCCTCTTCCTGCCTTATCTCCATAACCCTTGATTCCACTATCTTTGAGAGCTCTATCCAACTCTTTCTTAAATGAATCCAGAGACTGGGCCTCCACTGCCCTCTGGGGCAGAGCATTCCACACAGCCACCACTCTCTGGGTGAAGACGTTTCTCCTCATCGCTGCCCTAAATGGTCTACCCCATATTTTTATGCTGTGTCCTCTGGTTCGGCACTCACCCATCAGCAGAAACATGTTTCCTGTTGCCAGAGTTTCCAATCCTTTCATAATCTTATATGTCTCAATCAGATCCCCTCTCAGTCTTCTAAACCCAAGGGTAAAGAAGCCCAGTCGCTTCAGTCTTTCAGTGCAAAGTAATCCCGCCATTTCAGGAATTGACCTCGTGAACCTACGCTGCACTCCCTCAATAGCCAGAATGTCTTTCCTCAAATTTGGAGACCAGAACTGCATACAGTACTCCAGGTGGGGTCTCACCAGGGACCTGTACAGCTGCAGAAACATCTCTTTGCTTGTATAATAAATTCCTCTTGTTATGAAGGCCAGCATGCTATTAGCCTTCTTCACTACCTGCTGTACCTGCATGCTTACCTTCATTGACTGGTGTACAAGAACACCCAGATCTCTCTGTACTGCCCCTTTACCTAAGTTGATTCAATTGAGGTTGTAATCTGCCTTCCTGTTCTTGCCACCAAAGTGGATAACCATACATTTATCCACATTAAACTGTATCTGCCATGCATCTGCCCACTCACCTAACTTGTCCAGGTCACCCTGTAATCGCCTAACACTCTCATTACATTTCACCCTGCCACCCAGCTTTGTATCATCAGCAAATTTGCTAATGTTATTGCTGATACCATCTTCTATTTCATTAACAAATATTGTAAAAAGCTGCATTCCCACAACGGATCCCTGCAGTACCTCACTGGTCACTGCCTGCCATTCCGAAATGGAGTCGTTTATCACTACCCTTTGTTTCCTATCAGCCAACCAATTTTCAATCCAATCTAGTTCTTTGCCCCCAATACCATGCGCCCCAATTTTGCTCACTAGTCTCCAATGTGGGACTTTATCAAAAGCTTTCTGAAAGTCCAGGTACTCTACACCTACTGGATCTCCCCCGTCCATCTTCAGAGTTACATCCTCAAAAAATTCAAGAAGATTAGTCAAGCATGATTTCCCCTTCATAAATCCATGCTGACTCTGTCCTATCCTGTTACTACTATTCGGATGTGCCGTAATTTCATCCTTTATAACAGACTCCAGCATCTTTCCCACCACTAAGGTCAGACTAACTGGTTTAGACTTTCCTGCTTTGTCTCTCCCACCTTTCTTTAAAATGGTATAACATTAGCCACCCTCCAATCCTCAGGAACCAACCCCGCATCTATTGAACTCTGGAAAATAATCACCAACGCCTCCACGATTTCCCGAGCCACCTCCTTCAGTACCCTGGGATGCAGACCATCAGGCCCCGGAGACTTATCAACCTTCAGACCTAACAGTCCCTCCAACACCAAATCCTGGCAAATATAAATTCCCTTAAGTTCAGGTCCTTCAGCCACTGTTACCTCAGGGATATTGCTTGTGTCTTCTCCAGTGAACACAGATCTGAAGTACCCATTTAATTCTTCTGCCATTTCTTTGTTCTCCGTAATATATTCCCGTTTCTGTCTTCAAGGGCCCAATTTTAGTCCTAACCATTTATTGCCTCGCACATACCTAAATAAGCTTTTACTATCCTCCTTTATATTATTGTCCAGTTTACCTTCGTACCTCATTTTTCCTCTGCGTATTTCCTTCTTAGTAATCCTCTGTTGCTCTTTAAAAAGCTTCCCAGTCCTCAGTTTTCCCACTTATCTTTGCTATGTTATACTTTTTCTCTTTTAACTTTATATGTTTCTTAACTTCCCTCGTCAGCCACCGCCACCCATGCCTCCTTTTAGGAATGAACTGATCCTGCACCTTCTACATTATACACAGAAATATCCGCCATTGTTCCTCCACGGTCATCCCTGCTAAAGTATTGCACCATTAAACTTTGGCCAGCTCCTCCCTCATAGCTCCATCGTTCCCTTTATTCAACAGAAGTACTGTCACTTCCGACTGTACCCTCTCCCTCTCAAATAACAGATTGAAGCTTAATGTATTAGGGTCACTACTTCCCAATGGCTCCTTCACTTTGAGGTCTATGACCAATTCTGGTTCGTTACACAATACCAGATCCAGAATTGCCTTCTCCCTGGTCGGCTCCAGCACCAGCTGCTCTAAGAATCCATCTCTGAGGCACTCCACAAAGTCTCTTTCTTGAGGTCCAATACCATCCTGATTCTCCCAATCTACCTGCATGTTAAAATCCCCCATAACAACTGTAGTAACATCTTTGCGACAGGCCAATTTCAGCTCCTGATTCAACTTATATCCGACATCCAGACTACTGTTTGGGGGCCTGTAGATGACTCCCAAGAGGGTCTTTTTACTTGGTTTCTTAGTTTTTCTTCTGGATAAATATAATATATAATAAGAACAAATTCTGCATTGTATTTAATTCATGCAATTTTTTATATCATCAATATTTAGACATTTGAGTCAGAATTGTAAAGAAAATAAGTCAATAAGGAAGATTTATTTTCACAGAAACATACAGTCAACAGCATTTATCAAGGTATTTGTCTCTGAATAAACAGATAAATACGTTTAATGGGGATCTGTTGACAATGTTATGAGCCACAATTACATTGTTATCATAATTTTTGGATTGGAAAACTATCAGAAAAAAAATCCTATAT
Organism: Chiloscyllium plagiosum; assembly: GCF_037043375.1. Taxonomy (NCBI): domain Eukaryota; kingdom Metazoa; phylum Chordata; class Chondrichthyes; order Orectolobiformes; family Hemiscylliidae; genus Chiloscyllium; species Chiloscyllium plagiosum. Next base: position 60,549,419 of record NW_028270184.1, on the reverse strand, counting down.
TCAGGACTTGCTTCATCTCGATACATGTTACGCGTAGTATCCTCAGTCAGAAGTAATAAGGTGTCATCATTGGTCTGGGAAAGATGTAATGTGTAAATTATAATAAGGTTTCTCTTACATATCTTTGGATCTGGTGAGAGTGTGATGTTTGCTGTGATTATTCATCCTGAGAACAATAAGGCACGTACAAAGTGTTTTTCACCGAACAGTAATTAGGTGGTCTTGAAGACCATTACAAGTACTTTGATTTCAATAATGTTGAGCTGATTTCCATAATCTGGGAAATGTTTTAGAACATTTTTCCAAAATTCTGGATTCTAAGCATTCACTTGTCGTCATCCTCAAGCGAGGTGTATAACGCTCAGGCACTGGCTGCAAGTCAAGGTGCCAGGAAGTTTGCTTCAACCTCTCCAAAACACAGCTCTCGGGCTGGTTGTAACTGGATCTCCCGAACCTTTTGTGACCTCTTTGACCTGGCTTTCCACTGTTTTCTGGAGCTGGTTATTTTATCTACTGTTTCCTTTAGCTCTGATTTTCCCAGCTGTAGGAATATTTAGAATGTTCAATTATGGGCGAAAGGTCACTTGACCTTAGTGGACAGATAAAATATGGTTCACTTATTGTTGTAACAACGAATTTTAGAATGAATCTTTGCATTTTAACGAATAAAATGTTTCAATATTTTTCAGCGGTTTATAATGATATTGATCAGATAGTCATTAAGAGAGATCAACTGACAATTATAATCTATTTGTAGGATTATTGAATTGAAAATAGTCGTACAGAGATTTTTTTGGAAGGCATTGCTATTTCATTCAAATATCTTTGCTGTTCAAGAGGTCTATGTAGCAATTCATTGGTTCTCTTGTTCAGATACTAATTTTATAATTCATATCGCTTTTATTGTGCCTGGAGTTTTGAGATTTCTATCAGATTAAGAAGAAAACGAGGAGCTATTAAAATGAGAACTTGAGTGAATAGAAATCACAGTAAATTTATATTACAGAGGAAACAGAGAGTATTTGCTCCAAATAAGCAGACATTTTTTTTTCATGTCGAAAGTGTGGTGGTGGAAAAGCACAGCAGACCAGGCAGCATCCATGGAGCCGGAGATTCCCGATGAAGGCTTATGCCTGAAACGTGGTTTCTGCTGCTCCTCAGATGCTGCCTGACATACTTTGCTATTCCAGCACCACATTCTTGACTCTGATCTCCGGCATCTGCTTTCCTCACTTTCTCCAAATATTTGTAATGGACATGAACATTAGCCTCGGCAGTTGAACAAAACTGTGAGAAACAAAATTCACTTTAAATCAGCCAGAGGCACAGACATGGAAACAACGACAATTTATTACAAACTTGCAAGTCCGGGCACCCCGCTAGCCTGGCAAAAGGGGCAAATATATCAGTTATGCAATCATTTTTATACAGTTTGCGTGTTGCAGGCTCACATCCCCTTTCCCTCTGCTTACCCTATCATAATTATTTATTTCATTTTATTCCCTTATTTGGCCTTTACTTGTGACTAATCTTAAGATAATTCCTTCACTTGTTTTTCTCTTTCCTTATCTATGTACCAGGTTGTCCGTGTTCTTGGATGTCTGACTCTAAGTTTTATTGTGAAAATGTACTTACTTCTTCTTTTGTGGTCAGCTAAAACACTCCATAGTTGTTTCCTAGCTTACAACTATTTTCTTTAAAACCACTTCTTTAAAAGACCACCTATATTCATTAAAGTCTTGGCCTTAAGTATACTATATGCTACAAGAATTTCATGACCGTTTATATAATGTCTCACCCCTCCCCCATCTACAGAAATTACACTCCACTAGCACTTACACAATCACATTTCTATATCGCCTGCAGAAAACTACATTTCCTATTTCCCACAAAACCAAATTTAAAACGTTTTGCAATATTTGGACTGAAAATTGTTTGTGATTATGCAACACATCAGGACATATGAACATCTGTTCCATTAGAATCCTTGGTGTTTCATAAAAAAGAAAATAACACAGCTTTGACCAACCAGTATCGTGTGTAATTACTGAACTGAAATAACAGAGGACAACTACTCCATTTATTGGAGGGAATGATAACGAATCCTTACTGTGGCAGTGGGGATTGATCTCAGGAACAATCAGATAGTTACGCTTCTTATTCCACTGAACAGTAATTAGCTGGTCACGGGGACCTTTTTGTGATCTCATGTTTTGTGTGAGCATTGATTTCAAAAAACATTGAGATATTTTACAAGATTTGGAAACACATTGATAATCAAGTATTAAACATATTAACTGAAGTCAACAATTTAAAAAAAAGTTAGAATTGTATAGAGAAACGCAATTAAACGATTGTAGCATCCCTGTTAGCACAGTGTGGTGACAGGCAATTTGGTCGAAAGAGTAACCCAGCCAAACACATTTCCCGACCATATTCCTCTACACTGCCTGCTGACTAACATACACATCCCTGAACACAATGTGCAATTAGCATGGCCAGCTCAACTAACCTGCACATCTTTGGATTGTGGGAGTAAACCACAGCAAATTCATATTGCAACAACTTTACAGAATTGAGTGATTACTCCATATTAATTAATAAAAAAATGAAAACAATAATTTTATATGTTCAAAATAGTTTCTCAATTTATGAAATGCAAATTAAAATGTTTTTGTTCTATACTTACTTTGGAACAAAATGATGAACTGGTCAGTCAAAGAAGGCACCTTCATTCTTTCTGAAAATGTATGATTTCTAAGACGTCACCATTTCTTTTGATTGTTTAATGAAACAAGGGTGATGTCAATCGTTTTTTGTGTACGTCAAAAAGATTCATGTGAATTTAAATAATTTTGCACATGAAAAATATTTAACTGTTATTGTCATTAGAAACATTGTTAACATTAAAGTGAATTACAATCAAATCAATTGAAAAGTGTTTCCAAGTTTAAAATGAAAATTAATCTTCACGATGATTGAGAGATTATACATCGCAATGTCCTTGCATTAGTTATTATATGCAACCATAATTCCACGTTTACGCCCCTACGGAATTATTCGATATTAGGTATTAGCAACAAATTAATTTTAAAACTTATATTAGTGAATTTAAGAATAATGAGGTATCTCATCTTGCTATTCCACTGAGTAATGTGCATAAATGAAGAGGAATATTGCAGCGTAAAGTTATTGGCGTTATCTGAAATTCAATGGCTGAGATGACGGTGATCTTTCAAATGAGCAAAAGTCAGATATTTACAAAGGATATTGCAAGGGAAATTACTGGTATTTATGTGGGTGTAATGGCCTGTCCAAACAGGCGTTTATCTTGAAGCATTCACAATAAGAAATGTGTAAGATATTAAAACACATTGTGCTTGTTACGAAGTCTAAGTTAAAGTGTTGTGTAATTACTGTAATTGATAATTGTTTCTAGACTCCTGATAGATAAATAACTTCATATTTTAATCCACTTTGCTATGATGTCGATTGCATATTCATTAATATTAATGAACTGTAAATTAAAATCTAAAAAGTTGCTTTAATAATTAAAAATGCACTCAGCAACAATTGAACACAGTTCAACTTTGTTTTTTTTGTCGAGTCATGTCTATTTTATTAATGTTACATTTACCGTGATAAATGCTTATTTGTTTATGTCAGAATTAGGAAAAAAAATAATTAGGCCGGGAAAGTGAGTATGATTATGAACAAAAGGTCGAGTTAACGACATTTGGTAAAGGAAGTCCTTTTTGTACCAAATGACTGATAATTGTGTGATAATTGTTCATTGACAACTAATGTTGGAAGAAAAATAAACTATATCAACATTTCAAAAGCAGTTTTTTTTCCTTACAATGAAATTGAAATGCCGGTCATATGATTTGAAAAAAAAGAAACAGCCGTTTAATGTGACATTTGAGCTGAAGAATTGTTCTTTTCCCCCAAGTGTGGTATTTTCGATAACTTAGTGTTAGGTGAACTAAAGAACAAATGGATGTGCCTACATTGTTTTCTTCCACACAAAAAAGTAAAGCAATTTTAGCATGAAAATGATGTCGCTCTGAAAGTAATAATTTCACACATAATAAATATTGGCATTGAATTGAAATGTCAACTTTGCTGTCGGAGTGTTTTCCGCTGACAAGGAATGAGAACTCAGGAGGCAGGGTGAACTCAGGCACGTAGAAGACGCTTACTCATGCAGCAACCAGTTAATGCAGGGATCATTCCCCCAGGTCAATCTCGGAAGGGAGGCCAATGACACACTGTAATGTGAACAGTAAAAAACAGTATTTTTACACACTTTCTCTATTACAATCTCCACATGGTTACAGTCTTTCCCTCCTTATACAGACACCCAATCCTGTAGAACACCTAATCTCAGATAGACATCGTTATGGATAGCCCCAGTTTTCTATTGTCTCATGGTGTTTAACCGGTGTTATAATCTCCAGGCATTGGGATCTCTCCACGTATCTTATTTCTTCAGATTACAATGGTAATTGCTGCACTCCTTCTGGCCTCTCACTCTGCCTTATCGACGATTCTCAAGAATCTGTAATTAGACGCATTTTATAAAAATGTTCTGAGCAACATTAAAATAGTAACTATATCTGACAAACGAATGCCATCTGTTGCGCTGATAGCTGTTTAGGGGGTTAACTGGGCTGCATCCTGCAGCTGGTGTTTATTCATTCATTGAGACAATTATTCTTTCATAAATGAAGGTCACGGTTGGTCGTTTTTCTGTATCTGGCATGTTCTTGTCGCTGTCTGGAATATAACTGCCTGGAATGGCATACTTATGGACTTTGTGCAGGATTGTACAAAATGTTCTTTTTAAATGAAGACTGGATCAGTATGTTCGTCTTGTTTATCTCTCCTCCACCATCTTGTGTTTTAATTCTAAGGCAGGTTGTGTCTTTTTGTTTGTTGGACAAGAGCCAACATGGACCCTTCTGTTCGAGATGTGGCAGGGCATCCCCACAACAGCAAATCAACCAGGATTTCTGTATTAAAATAAAAAAATCAGCATTCGCTACTGTTAGGAAACTGTACCATGCAATTTGCTTCGTAACTGAGACTTAATGCCACACTTAAAGCTGAATAAACTGCATCTGATCAATGATTAAATGTTAGATACAAGGAACAATTACTCTTATCACAGGTCACTGCAAACTTAAAATAATTAGAAATCTCATATTGTAATATGTAAAAATGAATATTAATAATTGGAGTCTAAAACAATCAGACGTATTTTCATTTATAAGGCTGAATATTAAAGCAATGATTTCTGTGAACATTCAAATGAGAAGGTATCAGATATTTCCTGTGAGTGCTGGATGAGGAATCATTGCTTTGTTCGTGGTTGTGTTGACCTGTAATAGAAGATCCATTTTTCTTTGTGAAATTGGAACTAAGAAATAATGGTTTAATTTGAAATGTGAATCTCAAGTTATTTGTTACAAATCCTAAACTGAATTATTGTGTGATTGTTGGAATAACCATCAATTGGTAATCTATTTTAGAACACTGACGCATTAAGTGTTTCAATATTTCCAAACGAGTTTGCTCTGTATTGATTACATAATAATTAGTATTGGCCAACTGAGCATTAGAACGCCGGCATGATGGTTTGGAAACTCCATTCGATATGCAATGATTATTGATCAGAACTGTTTTCTCATTCAGCATTCTCAGATAGCCCTGAATTCGGCACTTGCTGTCTCAGCTTTTCTTCTGGAGAAGTACAATATATAATCCATGCAACTTTTAATATCATCAATATTCAGACATTTGTGTCAGCATTACAAAGAAAATAAATCGATCAGGAACATGGTATCATTGCAAAATACAGTCAACAGCATTTATAGAGGAAATGTTTAAACATTGTCTCTGAGTAAACACATGAAAAAGTTTAATGGAGGTGTGTTCACAATGTACTCAGCCACAATTACATTTTTATCATGATGACTGGGGCGAACCTGTCAGAAAACTCGCCTATAATTAGGAATTCCGTCATCTCAATACATGTTACTATCAGCATATTCCGGAGTATAGTAATCGCATGGTCATGAAGAACATTTGTGAGAAGATTTGTAGCTCGGGTGCTCGTTGTTGTGGTTCTGTTCGCCGAGCTGGGAATTTGTGTTGCCGATGTTTCGTCCCCTGTCTAGGTGATATCCTCAGTGCTTGGGAGCCTCCTGTGAAGCCCTTCTGTGATGTTCCCTCCGGCATTTATAGTGATTTGTATCTGCCACTTCCGGTTGTCAGTTCCAGCTATCCGCTGCAGTGGTCGGTATATTGGGTCCAGGTCGATGTGTTTGTTGATATAATCTGTGGATATTTGCCACGTCTCTAGGAATTCCCTAGCTGTTCTCTGTTTGGCTTGTCCTATAATAGTAGTGTTGTCCCAGTCGAATTCATGTTGCTTATCATCCGCGTGTGTGGCTACTAAGGATAGCTGGTCGTGTCGTTTCATGGCTAGTTGATGTTCGTGGATGCGGATCGTTAGCTGTCTTCCTGTTTGTCCTATATAGTGTTTTGTGCAGTCCTTGCATGGGATTTTGTACACCACATTGGTTTTGCTCATGCTGGGTATCAGGTCCTTCGTTCTGGTGAGTTGTTGTCCGAGTGTGGCTGTTGGTTTGTGTGCTGTTATGAGTCCTAGTGGTCGCAGTAGTCTGGCTGTCAGTTCAGAAATGCTCTTGATGTATGACAACTTGGTTAGTGCTTTGGGTTGTGGCATGACCTCATTCCGTTGTCTTTCCCTTAGGCATCTGTTGATGAAATTGTGCGGGTATCCGTTTTTGGTGAATACATTGTATAGGTGTTCTTCTTCCTCTTTTTGCAGTGCTAATGTGCTCCCCTTTTGTGGCCACAACACACTGCAGCACACCAGAATTGCATTAAAGAAGAATAAGAACACCTATACACTGTATTCGCCAAAAACGGATAGCCGAGGAATTTCATCAACAGATGCCGAAGGGAAAGACAATGGAATGAGGACATGCCGCAACCCAAAGCACTAACCACGTTGCCATACATCAAGACATTTCTGAACTGACAGCCAGATAAATATGACCACTCCGACTCATAACAGCACTCTCTCCCTGTCTTGCTCTCTCTCCCTCTTTTGCCCTCTCTTCCTCTCTCTCCCTCTCTCTGCTCTCTATCCCTCTTTTGCCCTCTCTCCCTCACTCACCCTGTCTCCCTCTCTCTCCCTCTCTCTCCCTCTCCCTCTCGCCCTCTATTCCTCTCTCGCCCTCTCTCCCTCTTTCGCCATCTCTTCCGCTATCACTCTCTATCCCTCTTTCACCCTCTCTCCCTCTCTCGCCCTCTCTCCCTCTCTCACCCTTGCTCCCTCTCGCTACCTCTCTCCATCTTTTGCCCTCTCTTCCTCTTTCGCCCTCTCTCCATCTCTCGTTGTCACACCCTCTCTAGCCCTCTATCCCCTCTCGCCCTCTTTCCCTCTCTCGCCCTCTCTCCGTCTCTCACCCTCTCTCCCTCTCTCGCACTTTCTCTCTCTCTCTCTCGCCCTCCCTTCCTCTCTCTCCCTCTCTCGCCCTCTCTCACTCTCTCCCTCTCTCGCCCACTCTCCCTCTCTCACCCTCTCTCCCTCTCTCCCCTCTCCCTTTCTCGCAGTCTCTCCCTCACGACCCCTCTCCCTCTCTCGCCCTCTCACCTCTTTCCCTCTCTCCCTCTCTCGCCCTCTCTCCGTCTCGCCCTCGCTCTCTCTCTCACTCTGTCACTCTCTCGCCCTGTTTCATCATCTCTGCCTCTCTCGCTTTCTCTCCCTCTCTCGCCCTCACTCCCTCACTCGCGTTCTCCTGCTCTCCCTCTCCTGCCCTCTCGCCATCTCTTGCCCTCTCTCCCTCTCCCCCTCTCTCCCTCTCTCGCCCTCTCTCCCTCTCTTGCTCTCTCTCCCTCTTTCGCCCTCTCTCTCGCTCTCATCTTCTCTCCCTCTCCCGCCCTCTCTCCCTCTCTCGCCCTCTCTCACCCTCTTGCGCTGAATCCATCTCTCGCCATCTCTCTCGATCTTGCCCTCTCTCCTTCACTTGCCCTCTCTCCCTCTGTCCCTCTCTAGTTTTATCACCCTCCTGCCCTCTCTCTCTCTCGCCCTCGCTCCCTCTCGCCCTCTCCCTCCCTCTCTCACCATCTCTGCCTCTCTCACTCTCTCTCCCTGTCCGTCTCTCGCCCTCTCTCCCTCTGTCCCTCTATTCCTCTCTCACTCTCTCACTTTGTCGTCCGTTCTCGCCCTCTCACCCTCTCTCATTCTCTCGCCCTCTCTCCCTCTCTCGCCCTTTCTATCTCACCAACTTCTCACATTCTCTCGCCCTCTCACCCTCTCTCGCCCTGTCTCCACTCTCGCCGTCTCACCCTCTCTCCCTCACTCCCCCTCTCTTCCTTCTCTCACCATCTCTCCCTCTTTCGCCCTCTCTCCCTCTCTCCCTCGCTCACCATCTCGCCCTCTCTCCCTCACTCCCTCGTTCCATTTCTCCCTCTATTCTTCTTTTGCCCTCTCTCCCTCTTCGCACTCTCTCCCTCTCTCTTCCTCTCTCGCCTTCTCTCTCTCTCTCTTGCCATCTCACCCTCTCTCTTCCTCTCTCGACTTCTCCACCTCTCTCGCCCTCTCTCGTTCTCTCTGCCCTCTATCCCTCTTTCGCCCACTCTCCCGCTCTCGCCCTCTCTCCCTCTCTCTACCTCTCTCGCCCCTTCTCCCTCTCTCCCTCTCGCCCTCTCTCCCTCTCGCCCTCTCTCCCTCTCTCGCCCTCTCTCCCTCTCTTCCTCTCTCGCACCCTCTCTCCCACTTTCACCCTCTCTCCCTCACTCCCCATCTCGCCACCTCTCCCTTCTCGCCCTCTCATCCTCTCTCTACATCTCTCCCTATCTCCCTCTCTCCCTCTCTCGCACTCTCTCTCCCTCTCTCCCTCTCTCGCCCATTCTCCCTCTCATGCCCTTTCTCCCTCTCTCGGCCTCGCTCCCTCTCTCTCGCCCTCTTTCCCACTTTCGCCCTCTCTCCCCCACTCCCCCTTTCTCCCTCTCTCGCTCTCTCGCCCTCCCTCACCCTCTCTCCCAGTTTCACCCTCTCTCCCTCACTCCGCATCTCGCCAGCTCTCCCTCTCTCGCCCTCTCTCCCTCTCTCTATCTCTTTCCCTCTCTTGCTCTCTCTCCCTCTCTCGCCCTGCCTACCTCCTTCACCCTCTCTCACCCTCACGCCCTCTCTTGCCCTCTCTCCCTTCTCACCCTCTCTCCCTCTCACGCCCTCTCTCCCCCTCTCCCTCTCTCGCCCTCTCTTGCACTCTCTGCCTCTTTCACCCTCTCTCAATCTCTCTCCCTCTCGCGCCCTCTCTCCCTCTCTTGTCCTATCTCCCTCTCTCACCCTCTCTCCCTCTCACGCCCTCTCTCCCCCTCTCCCTCTCTCGCCCTCTCTTGCACTCTCTGCCTCTTTCACCCTCACTCAATATCTCTCCCTATCTCGCCTTCTCTCCCTCTCTCCCACTCCCCCCTCCACTTTCGGCCTCTCTCCCTCTCTCACCATAACTCCCTCTTGCACCCACTCACCCTCTCTCTCCATCTCTCCCTATATCCCTCTCTCCCTCTCTCAAGCTCTACCTCTTTCTACCTCTCAAGCTCTTCCACCCTCTCTCCCTCTCTCGCGCTCTTTCGCCCTCTTTCCCCCTCTCGCCCTCTCTCCTTCACTCGCCCTCTCTCCTTCACTCGCCCGCTCTCACGCTCGCGCCTTCTCTCACACTCTCGCCCTCTCTCCCTCTTTCACCCTCTCTCCCTCTCTCGCACTCTCTCCCTCTCTTGCCTTCTCTCTCTCTCTCTCTCTCGCCCTCTCGCCCTCTCTCTGTCGTGCCCTCTCTCCCTCTCTGGGACGTTCTCCCTCTCTCACCCTCTCTCTCCCTCTTTTGCCTCTCTCACTCTCTCGCCCTCTCTTTCTCTCGCCCACTCCCCCTCTTTTGCCCTCTCAGCCTCTCGCCCTCTCTCACCCTCTCTCCCTCACCCGCCCTCTCTCCCTCTCTTGCCTTCTCTCTCTCTCTCGCCTTCTCGCCCTCTCTCCCTCTCTCTGTCTCGCCCTCGCTCCCACTATCGCCCTCTCTCCCTCTCTCTACCTCTCTCCCTCTCTCGCCCTCTCTCCCACTCTGGCCCCCTCTCTCTCTCTCTCTTGCCCTCTCGCCCGCTTTCGCCCTCTCTCCCTCTCTCGCCCTCTCTCCATCTCTCTCGCCGTCTCTCCCACTTTCGCCCTCTCTCCCCCTCTCGCCCTCTCTCCCTGTCTCGCCGTCTCTCCATCTTTCGTACTCTCTCCCTCTCTCGCCCTCTCTCCCTATATCCCTCTCTCCCTCTCAAGCTCTTCCACCCTCTCTCCGTCTCTCACGCTCTTTCGCCCTCTTTCCCCCTCTCGCCCTGTCTCCCTCACTCGCCCGTTCTCACCCTCTCGCCTTCTCTCACTCTCTCGCCCTCTCTCCCTCTCTGTATATCTCTCCCTCTTTTGCCCTCTCTCCCTCTCTCACCCTCTCTTCCTCTCTTGCACTCTCCCCCTCTCTTGCCTTCTCTCTCTCTCTCTTGCCCTCTCAGCCTCTCTCTGTCTCGCCCGTTCTCCCTGCCTCGCCGTCTTTCTACCTCTCTCGCCCTCTCGCCCTCACTCCCTCTCTCGCCTTTTCTCCCTATCTCGCCCTCTCTCGCCATCTCTCCGTCTCTCTCTCCCTCTCTCCCTCTATCTCTCTCTCGCCCTCTCTCCCTCTCTCTTCCTCTTTCGCCTTTTCGCTCTCTCTCGCCCTCTCTCCCCCTGTCTCCCTCTCTCACGCTCTCTACCTCACTCGCCCTCTCTCCCTCTCTCTACTTCTCTCGTCCTTTTTCCCTCTCACTCCCTCTCTTGCGGTCTCTCCTAATTTCGTACTCGCTCCCTCTCTCGCCCTCTTTCCCTCTCTTTACCTCTCTTCCTCTTTCACCTTCTCTCCCTCTCTCGCGCTCTCTCCCACTCTCGCCTTCTCTCCCTCTCTCGCCCTCTCACACTCTTGCCCTCTCTCTTTTTCTCGCCCTCTCACCCTCTCTCGCCCTCTCTCCCGCTCTCTACCTCTCAAGCTCTTCCACACTCTCTCCCTCTCTCGCCCTCTTTCCCTCTCTTTACCTCTCTTCCTCTTTCACCTTCTCTCCCTCTCTCGCGCTCTCTCCCACTCTCGCCTTCTCTCCCTCTCTCGCCCTCTCACACTCTTGCCCTCTCTCTTTTTCTCGCCCTCTCACCCTCTCTCGCCCTCTCTCCCGCTCTCTACCTCTCAAGCTCTTCCACACTCTCTCCCTCTCTCGCCCTCTCTCCCTCACTCACCCGCTCTCATCCTCTCAACTTCTCTCACTCTCTCGCCCTCCCTCCCTCTCTGTACATCTCTCCATCTTTTGCCCTCTCGCCCTCTCTCGCCCTCTCTCCCTCTTTCACCTTCTCTCCCTCTCTCTCGCTCTCTCCCTCTCTTGCCTTCTCTCTCTATCTCTCTCGCCCTCTCACCCTCTCTCTGTCTTGCCCGTTCTCCCTGCCTCGCCCTCTCTCTACCTAACTCCCTCTTTCGCCCTCGCATCCTCTCTCGCACTCTCTCCCTCTTTCGCATTATTTTCCTCTTTCGCCCTCTCACCCTCTCTCTGTCTCGCCCGTTCTCCCTGCCTCGCCCTCTTTCTACCTAACTCTCTCTTTCGCCCTCGCATCCTCTCTCGCACTCTCTCCCTCTTTCGCATTATTTTCCTCTTTCGCCCTCTCTCCCTCTCTCGCCCTCACTCCCTCTCTTGCCTTTTCTCCCTCTCTTGCCCACTCGCCCTCTCTCTGTCTCGCCCTATCTTCATCTGTCACACTCTCTCCACCTCTTTCCCCCTCTCGCCCTCTCTCTCTCTCCCGCCCTCTCTCCCGCTCTCAGCCTCTTTCCCACTCTCGCCCTCTCTCCCTCTCGCCCTCTCTCCCACACTCCCCCTTTCTCCATCTCTCGCTCTCTTGCCCTCTCTCCGTCTCTCGCCCTCTCTCCCTCTCCCGCCCTCTCGCCTTCTCTCTCTCTCTCCCTCTATCCCTTTCTCCCTCTATCCCTCTTCTGCGCTCTCTCCCTCTCTCGCCCTTTCTCCCTCTCTCGCCCTCAGGGTGAAAGAGGGAGAGAGGGGGAGACAGGGAGAGAGAGTGAGAGAGTGAGAGAGCGAGAGAGGGAGAGAGGGGGAGTGAGGGGGAGAGGCGAGAGCGAGGGAAAGAGGGTGAGAGAGAGGGAGAGAGCGCGAGAGAGCGAGAGAAGGAGAGGGGGAGAGAGGATGAGAGAGGGAGAGTGGGCGAGAATGGGAGAGAGGGCGAGAGAGGGAGAGAGATTGAGAGAGGGTGAAAGAAGCAGAGAGTGCAAGAGAGGGCGAGAGGGGAAGAGAGGGAGAGAGGGCATGAGAGTGAGAATGGGCGAGAGAGGAAGAGAGGGCGAGAGAGAGGGAGAGAGGGAGATAGGGAGAGAAGGCGACAGAGGGAGAGTTGGCGTTAGGGGGAGAGAGGCCGAAGGAGGGAGGCAGGGCAAGAGAGGGAGAGAGAGCGAAACTATCTCGCCCTCTCTCCTCCTCCTCTCTCCCTCTCTCCCTCTCTCTCACCCTCTCTCCCACTTTCACCCTCTCTCCCTCACTCCCCATCTCGCCACCTCTCCCTCTCTCGCCCTCTCACCCTCTCTCTCCATCTCTCCCTATCTCCCTCTCTCCCTCTCTCCCACTCTCTCTCCCTCTCTCCCTCTCTCGCCCATTCTCCCTCTCATGCCCTTTCTCCCTCTCTCAGCCTCTCTCCCTCTCTCTCGCCCTCTCTCCCACTTTCGCCCTCTCTCCCTCACTCCCCCTTTCTCCCTCTCTCGCTCTCTCGCCCTCTCTCACCCTGTCCCCCAGTTTCACCCTCTCTCCCTCACTCCCCATCTCGCCAGCTCTCCCTCTCTCGCCCTCTCTCCCTCTCTCTATCTCTCTCCCTCTCTTGCTCTCTCTCCCTCTCTCACCCTGCCTACCTCCTTCACCCTCTCTCACCCTCACGCCCTCTCTCCCTCTCTTGCCCTCGCTCCCTCTCTCACCCTCTCTCCCTCTCACGCCCTCTCTCCCCCTCTCCCTCTCTCGCCCTCACTTGCACTCTCTGACTCTTTCACCCTCTCTCAATCTCTCTCCCTCTCGCGCCCTCTCTCCCTCTCTTGCCCTCTCTCCCTCTCTCACCCTCTCTCCCGCTCACGCCCTCTCTCCCCCTCTCCCTCTCTCGCCCTCTCTTGCACTCTCTGCCTCTTTCACCCTCACTCAATCTCTCTCCCTATCTCGCCCTCTCTCCCTCTCTCCCAACCCCCCAACCCCACTTTCGGCCTCTCTCCCTCTCTCACCATCACTCCCTCTTGCACCCGCTCACCCCCTCTCGCCCTCTCACCCTCTCTCGCCTTCTCTCCATCTTTCGTACTCTTTCCCTCTCTCTCCCTCTCTCCCTATATCCCTCTCTCCCTCTCTCTACCTTTCAAGCTCTTCCACCCTCTCTCCCTCTCTCGTGCTCTTTCGCCATCTTTCCCCCACTCGCCCTCTCTCCCTCACTCGCCCGCTCTCACCCTCTCGCCTTCTCTCACACTTTCGCCCTCTCTCCCTCTTTCACCCTCTCTCCCTCTCTCGTCCTCTCACCCTCTCTCTGTCTCGCCCGTTCTCCCTGCCTCGCCCTCTTTCTACCGAACTCCCTCTTTCGCCCTCGCATCCTCTCTCGCACTCTCTCCCTCTTTCGCATTATTTTCCTCTTTCGCCCTCTCCCCCTCTCTCGCCCTCACCCCCTCTCTTGCCTTTTCTCCCTCTCTCGCCCGCTCGCCCTCTCTCACCGTCTTGCCCACTCGCTCCCTCTCTGTCTCGCCCTATCTTCATCTGTCACCCTCTCTCCATCTCTTTCCCCCTCTAGCCCTCTCTTCCTCTCTCTACCTCTTTCCACCTCTCGCCCTCTCTCCCTGTCTCGCCCTCTCTCCCGCACTCGCCCTTTCTCCATCTCTTGCTCTCTTGCCCTCTCTCCCTCTCACGCCCTCTCGCCCTCTCCCTCTCTCTCCCACTATCCCTTTCTCCCTCTATCCCTCTTTTGCACTCTCTCCCTCTCTTTCCCTCTCCTCCTCTGTCTTCCTCTCTCGTCTTCTCTCTCTCTCTCGCTCTCTCCCTCTCTCTCCCTCTCTCGCCCTCGCTACCTCTCTCGCCTTCTCTCCCTCTCTCGACCTCTCACCCTCTCAACCTCTCACTGTATCGCCCTCTCTTCCTCTCTCACCCTCTCTCCCTCCCTCGCCCTCTCTCCCTCTCTTGCCTTCTCTCTCTCTCTCTCTCGCCTTCTCGCCCTCTCTCCCTCTATCTCCCTCTCTCCCTCTCTCTACCTCTCTCCCTCTTTCGCCCTCTCTCCCTCTCTCTACCTCTCTCCCTCTTTTGCCCTCTTTTCCTCTGTTGCCCTCTCTCCCTCTCTCTACCTCTCTCCCTCTTTCGCCCTCTCTCCCTCTCTCTACCTCTCTCCCTCTTTTGCCCTCTTTTCCTCTGTTGCCCTCTCTCCCCATCTCGCCGTCACTCCCTCCCTCGCCTTTTCTCGCTGTCTCGCCCTCTTTCTGTCGTGCCCTCTCTCCCTCTCTGGGATGTTCTCCCTCTCTCACCCTCTCTCTCCCTCTTTCGCCTCTCTCACTCTCTCGCCCTCTCTTTCTCTCGCCCACTCCCCCACTTTTGCCCTCTCCCTCTCTCGCCTTCTCTCACCCTCTCTCACCCTCGCCCTCTCTCCCTCTCTTTCGCCCTCTCTTCCTCGCTCGCACTCTCTCCCACTCTAGCCCTCTCTCTCTCTCTCGCCCTGTCGCCCTCTCTCACCCTCTCTCCCTCACCCGCCCTCTCTCACTCTCTCGCCCTCTCTTTCTCTCACCCACTCCCCCTCTTTTGCCCTCTCTTCCTCTCTCGCCCTCTCTCCCACTCTGGCCCCCTCTCTCTCTCTCTTGCCCTCTCGCCCGCTTTCGCCCTCTCTCCCTCTCTCGCCCTCTCTCCCTCTCTCTCGCCGTCTCTCCCACTTTCGCCCTCTCTCCCCCTCTTGCTCTCTCTCCCTGTCTCACCGTCTCTCCATCTTTCGTACTCTCTCCCTCTCTCGCCATCTCTCCCTATATCCCTCTCTCCCTCTCTCTCTATCTCTCAAGCTCTTCCACCCTCTCTCCCTCTCTCGCGCTCTTTCGCCCTCTTTCCCCCTCTCGCCCTCTCTCCCGCACTCGACCGCTCTCACCCTCTCGCCTTCTCTCACTCTCTCACCCTCTCTCCCTCTCTGTACATCTCTCCCTCTTTTGCCCTCTCTCCCTCTCACATCCTCTCTCCCTCTTTCACCCTCTCTCCCTCTCTTGCACTCTCCCCCTCTCTTGCCTTCTCTCTCTCTCTCTTGCCCTCTCACCCTCTCTCTGTCTCGTCCGTTCTCCCTGCCTCGCCGTCTTTCTACCTCTCTCCCTCTCTCGCCCTCACTCTCTCTCTCGCCTTTTCTACCTCTCTCGCCCGCTCGCCCTCTCTCGTCCTCGCTCCCTCCCTCTCTCCCTCTCTCCCTCTCTCTCTCGTCCTCTCTCCCTCTCTCTTCCTCTCTCGCCTTTTTGCTCTCTCTCGCCCTCTCTCCCTCTGTTTCCCTCTGTCACCCTCTCTACCTCACTCGCCCTCTCTCCCTCTCTCTTCCTTTCTCCCTCTCACTCCCTCTCTCGCCGTCTCTCCTAATTTCGCCGTCGCTCCCTCTCTCGCCCTCTTTCCCTCTCTTTACCTCTCATCCTCTTTCACCTTCTCTCCCTCTCTCGCGTTCTCTCCCACTCACGCCTTCTCTCCCTCTCTCGCCCTCTCACACTCTTGCCCTCTCTCTCTGTCTCGTCCTCTCACCCTCTCTCGCCCTCTCTCCCGCTCTCTACCTCTCAAGCTCTTCCACACTCTCTCCCTCTCTCGCCCTCTCTCCCTCACTCGCCCGCTCTCACCCTCTCAACTTCTCTCACTCGCCCTCCCTCCCTCTCTGTACATCTCTCCATCTTTTGCCCTCTCTCCCTCTCTCGCCCTCTCTCCCTCTTTCACCCTCTCTCCCTCTCTCGCACTCTCTCCCTCTCTTGCCTTCTCTCTCTCTCTCTCTCGCCCTCTCTCCCTCTCCCTCCCTCTCGCCCTCTCCCTCTCCCTCCCTCTATCCCTTTCTCCCTCTATCCCTCTTTTGCACTCTCTCCCTCTCTCGCCCTCTCTTCCTCTCTCTTCCTCTCTCGCCTTCTCTCTCACTCGCTCTCTCTCCCTCTCTCTCCCTCTCTCGCCCTCTCTACCTCTCTCGCCTTCTCTCCCTCTCTCGACGTCTCGCCCTCTCAACCTCTCACTGTATCGCCCTCTCTTCCTCTCTCACCCTCTCTCCCTTTCTCGCCCTCTCCCCCTCTTTCACCGTCTCTCCCTCACTCGCCCTCTCTCCCTCTCTTGCCTTCCCTTTCTCTCTCTCGCCTTCTCGCCCTCGCTCCCTCTCTCTGTCTCGCCCTCTCTCCTTCTATCGCCCTCTCTCCCTCTCTCTACATCTCTCCCTCTCTCGCCCTCTCTCCCTCTCTCTACCTCTCTCCCTCTTTCGCCCTCTTTTGCTCTTTTGCCCTCTCTCCCTATCTCGCCGTCACTCCCTCCCTCGCCTTTTCTCACTGTCTCGCCCTCTCGCCCTCTCTCTGTTGTGCCCTCTCTCCCTCTCTGGGACATTCTCCCTCTCTCGCCTTCTCTCCCTATCTCGACGTCTCGCCCTCTCAACCTCTCACTGTATCGCCCTCTCTTCCTCTCTCACCCTCTCTCCCTCTCTCGCCCTCTCCCCCTCTTTCACCCTCTCTCACTCTCTCGCCCTCTCTTTCTCTCGCCCACTCCCCCTCTTTTGCCCTCTCAGCCTCTCGCCCTCTCTCACACTCTATCCCTCTCTCGCCTTCTCTTGCACTCTATCTCCCTCGCCCTCTCTCCCTCTCTTTTGCCCTCTCTTCCTCTCTCGCCCTCTCTCCCACTCTGGCCCTCTCTCTCTCTCTTTCACCCTCTCGCCCGCTTCGCCCTCTCTCCCCTTCTCGCCCTCTCTCCCTCTCTCTCGCCCTCTCTCCCACTTTCGCCCTCTCTCCCTCTCTCCCTCTCTCTTGCCCTCTCACCCTCTACCTCTCTCACCCTCTCTCCCTTCTCGCCCACTCTCGCACTTTCATACTCTCTCCATCTCTCGCTCTCTCTTGTCCTCTTTCCCTCTCTCGCCCACTCTCCCTCTCTCGCCCTCGCTCCCTCTCTCGTCCTCTCGCCCGCTCTCACACTTCTGCCTATTTGGCCCTCTCTCCCTCTTTCGCCCTCTCTCTCTCTCTCTCTCCCTCTCTCCCTCTCTCGCCCTCTATACATTTCTCGCCCTCTCTCTCTCTCTCGCCCTCTTTCCCTCTTTTGCCCTCTCTCCCCCTATCACCCTCTCTCCCTCTCTGGCCCAACCCCACTCTCGCACGCTCACTCTCTCCGTCTCTCGACCATCCTCTTTCTCTCGCCCTCTCTCCCTCTCTTCCTCTCTCACACTCTCTCATCTTCTAGCCCTCTCTCACTCTCTCGTCCCCTCTCCCTCTCACGCCCTCTCTCTCTCTCTCCAAAACTTTCTCTCTATCTCACTCACCCCGTCTCGCCCTTTCGACCACTCTCCCTCGCTTGCCCTCTCTCGCCCTCACTCCCTCCTTCGCCCTTGCTCCCCGTCACACCCTCTCTCCCTCTCTCGCTTTCTCTCCGTCTTTCGTACTCTCTCCCTCTCTCGCCCTCTCTCCCTCTCTCCATCTCTCGCTCTCTCTCGCCGTCTCTCCCTCTCTCACCCTTTCTCCCCCTCTCTCTCTCGCCCTCTTTCCTGCTCTCACCCTCTCTCCCTCTCTTAACCTCTCTCCCCCTCTCAGCCTCTCTCCCTCTCTCGCCCTCACTCCCTCTCTGGCCCACTCCCACTCTCTCGCTCTCTCTCTCACCCTCTCACGCCCAACACCTTTCCCTCACCCTCTCTCCCTCTCTCCCCCCTCGACCTCTCTCGCACTCTCGCGCACTCTAGCTCTCTCACGCTGTCTCCCTCTCGACCTCTCTCTGACTCTCTTGCCTCTTGCCCTCTCTCAAACTCTCTCCCTCTCTCGTCCTCTCTCCCTCTGTCCCTCTCACACCCTCTATCGAACTCACGCCGTCTCTCCGTATCACGCCCAAGCCCCCTCTCTCGCCCTCTTTCCCTCTCTCACCCTCTCGGCCTCTCTCCCTCTCCCGCTCCCCACTCCCGCTCTCGCCCGCTCTCCCACTCGCCCTCTCTCTGACTCTCTCGCCGTCTCAATCGTCCTCGCCCTCTCATTATTTCTCGCCCTAACGCCCTCTCTCGCCTTCTCACTCTCTCTCTTGCCCTCTTTAACTCTCTCTCTCCCTCTCTCCTTCTCGCCCTCTCTTCCTCTCTCACCCTATCTCCCTCTCTTGCCCTCTCGCCCTCTCTCGACCTCTCGCACTCACTCACCATCTCTCGCCCTCACTCCCTCTCTCTCTCGCCATCTGGCCCTCTCTCCCTCTCTTGCCCTCTCTTCCTCTCCCGCCCTCTTCCCTCTCTCCCTCTCTCGCCCTCTCTCGCTCTCTCGCCCTCTCTCTCTCTCCCTCTCTCTCACCCTCTCTCCCACTTTCTCCCTCTCTCCCTCACTCCCCATCTCGCCAACTCTTCCTCTTTCGCCCTCTCTCCCTCTCTCTCCCTCTCTCCCTCTTTCGCCCTCTCTCCCTCTCTCTCCCTCTCTCCCCTCTCTCCCTTTCTCCCTCTCTCAAACTCTCACCCTCTCTCCTTATATCGCCCAAGCCCCCTGTCTCGCCCTCTTACCCTCTCTCACCTTCTCGGCCTCTCTCCCTCTCCCGCTCCCCACTCCTGCTCTCGCCCTCTCTCCCTCTCGCCCTCTCTCTGACTCTCTCGCCGTCTCAACCGTCCTCGCTCTCTCGTTATTTCTCGCCCTAATGCCCTCTCTCGCCTTCTCACTCTCTCTCTCTCGCCCTCTTTAACTCTCTCTCCCCCTCTCTCCCTCTCTCGCCCTCTCTCCCTCTATCACCCTTTCTCGCTCTCTCGCCCTCTCTCCCCCTCTCTCCCTCTCTCCCACTTTCACCCTCTCTCCCTCACTTCCCATCTCGCCAACTCTCCCTCTCTCGCCCTCTCACCCATTCTCTCCCTCTCTCCCTCTTTTGCCCTCTGCCCCTCTCTCTCCCGCTCTCGCCCTTTCTGCCTCTCTCCTCCTCTCTCCCTTTCTCCCTCTCTCAAACTCTCGCTCTCTCTCCTTATATCGCCCAAGCCCCCTCTCTCGCCCTCTTTCCCTCTCTCATCCTCTCGGCCTCTCTCCCTCTCCCGCTCCCCACTCTCGCTCTCTTTCCCTCTCGCCCTTTCTCTGACTCTCTCGCCGTCTCAACCGTCCTCGCTCTCTCGTTATTTCTCGCCCTAATGCCCTCTCTCGCCTTCTCACTCTCTCTCTCGCCCTCTTTAACTCTCTCTCTCCCTCTCTCCTTCTCGCCCTCTCTCCTTCTCTCGCCCTCTCCCCCTCTCTTGCCGTCTCGCCCTCTCTCGCCCTCTCGCACTCACTCTCTGTCTCTCGCCCTCACTCCCTCCCGCTCTCGCCAACTTGTCCTCTCACCCTCTCTCGCCCTCTCTCCCTCTCACGCCCTCTTCCCTCTTTCCCTCTCTTGCCCTCTCATCCTCTCTCGCCGTCTCTCGCCCTCTCTCTCACTCTCTCCCTCTCTCTCCCTCTCTCACCCTCATTCCCTCTCTCGCCCTCTCTCACTTTCTCGCCCTCTCTCTCTCTCTTTAGCCCTCACTCCCTCTTTCGCCCTCTCTCCCTCTCTCCTCCTCTCTCACTCTTTCGCCCTCTCACCTTACGTCCCTCTCTCGTCCTCTGTCATGATCTCTTCCTCTTTCGCACTTTCTCCCTGTCTCGCCCTCTCGCCCTCTCTCGCCGTCACTCGCTCTCTCTCCCTCTCTCGCACACTCTCCCTCCCTCTCCTTCACTTCCTCTCTCCCCCTCTCTCCTCTCTCGCTAATTCTCGCCCTCACGCGCTGTCTCCCTCTCTCTCTCGCCCTCTTTAACTCTCTCTCTCGTCCTCTCTCCTTCTCGCCCTCTCTCTATCTCGCCATCGAGCCCTCTCGCCCTCTCGCCTCTCTGACCCTCTCGCCCTCTCTCCCTCTCTCCCTCTCTCACACTCTCTGCCTGTTTCACCATCTCTCCCTCTCTCCCACTTGCTCGCCCTCTCTCCCTCTCCCGTCCTCTCTCCCACTCTCGCCCTCTCTCTTTCTCTCGCCCTCTCTTCCTCTCTCATCCTCTCGCCCTCTCTCACACTCTCTGCGTCTTTGGCCCTCTTTCCCTCTTTCGCCCTCTCTCCTTCTCTCTCCCTCTCTCACGCTCTCGCCCTCGCTCCTTCTCTCTGCATCTCTCTCCCTCTCTCGCCCTCTTTCACGCTCTTGCCATCTCTACCCCTCTCGGCCTCTCTCCCACTCTCGGCCTCTCTCCCTCTTTTGCCCTCTCTCCCTCTATCACCCACTCTTCCTCTCTGGCCCACCCCCACTCTCTCGCTCGCACTCTCTCCCTCTCTCACCAAAACCTTTTCTCTCGCCCTCTCTCCCTCTCTCCCCCTCTCTGCCTGTCTCCATCTCTCACCCACTCTCGCCCTCACGCCCTCTCTCCCTCCCTCGCCCACACCCCCTCTCTCGCCCTCTCTCCCGCTCTCGCCCTCTCTCTCTCCCCCTCTCTCGCCTTCTCTCCCTCTCTCTCGCCCTCTTTCGCCCTTACGCCCTCTCTCACCCTCTCACCATCTTCCTCTCTCAACCTCAATCCCTCTTTTGCCCTCTCTTGCCCTCTCTCCCTCTCTCGCCCACACTCACACTTTCATACTCTCGCCCTCTCTCGTCTCGCCCTCTCTCTCTCTCCCTCTCTCGCCCTCTTTCCCGCTCTCGCTCTCTCTCCCTCTCTCACCCTCTCTTCCTCTCCCTCGATCTCTTTCCCTCTTTCGCCCTCTCTCCATCTCTTCCCCCTCACATCTCTCCCTCTTTCCCCCACTCACCCTCTTTCACCGTTTCTCCCTCTCTCCCCCTCTCTTGCCCTCTCACCCTCTTCCTTTCTCACCCTCTCTCTCTCTCGCCCACTCTCGCACTTTCATACTCTCTCCATCTCTCGCTCACTCTTGTCCTCTTTCCCTCGGTCGCCCACTCTCCCTCTCTCGCCCTCGCTCCCTCTCTCGTCCTCTCGCCCGCTCTCACACTCTGTGCCTATTTGGCCCTCTCTCCCTCTTTCGCCCTCTCTGTCTCTCTCTCTCCCTCTCTCGCCCTCTCTACACTTCTCGCCCTCTCTCCCTCTCTCGCCCTCTCTCCCTCTTTTGCCCTCTCTCCCTCCATCACCTTCTCTCCCTCTCTGGCCCACCCCCACCCTCGCACGCTCACTCTCTCTGTCTCTCGACCATCCTCTTTCTCTCGCCCTCTCTCCCTCTCTCCCTCTCTCACACTCTCTCAGCTTCTAGCCCTCTCTCACTCTCTCGCTCCCTCTCCCTCTCACGCCCTCTCTCTCTCTCCACCACTTTCTCTCTATTTCACTCACCCCGTCTCACACTTTTGACCACTGTCCCTCGTTTGCCCTCTCTCGCACTATCGCCCTCTCTCCTATTTATCCTATCCATGCCTCTCATAATTTTGTAAACCTCTATAAGATCACCCTTCAGCCTCCAACGCTCCAGGGAAAACAGCCCCAGCCTGTTCAGCCTCTCCCTACAGCTCAAATCCTCCAACCCTTGCAACATCCTTTCAAGTTTCACAACATCTTTCCGATAGGAAGGAGAGACCAGAATTGCACACAATATTCCAACAGTGACCTAATCAATGTCCTATACAGCCGCAACATGACTCATTACTCTGACAATAAAAGAAAGCTTAACAAACACAGATAAAAATCACACAATGCCAGGTCGTCCGACGGGTTTGTTTAGAGGCACTGGCTTTCGTAGCACTGCTCCTTCATCGGGAAGCTGTGGAGCAAGACCATAAGACACAACTTATTGCAATAGGGTGAGGGTGATTGCAGTGTCATGCAACTGAAATGATCTATTGAACAGACTTGGGTTGCTGTTGGGTCTTTCATCTTTTAGAATGATTGCAGGTTTTGATTCATTAATATGTAAATCCCAGAATTTCTTTTAAGTCACATTCTCAAGATAACATCTCAGCTCAGACAATGCTTTAGAGGTGTGAGGTTAGAGTCTGTCTGTATCCCGGTATTGAGTCGGACTGGTTCTGTTTCCAAGGTGGAACTTGTTGAATATTGCATGGATTGTCTGCCTGCAGATTGTGTGCTTTTTGAGCAGGGTGGGGTGTGTCTGCGGGTGTGGTGCTGCGGGTGCGGGTTCACCCCGTGGACTCATGTGTGTGTGTGCTTGCATGAGTGAGAGCCAGAGTGTGAGTGTGTGTGTGTGAGTGTGCGTGAGAGAGTGTGACAAGTGGCAAGTAGAGTTTAATTCAGTTAAATGCAAAGTGCTGCATTTTGGGAAAGCAAATCTTAGCAGGACTTATACACTTAAAAGTAAGGTCCTAGGGAGTGTTGCTGAACAAAGAGACCTTGGAGTGCAGGTTCATAGCTCCTTGAAAGTGGAGTCGCAGGTAGATAGGATAGTGGAGAAGGCGTTTGGTAAGCTTTCTTTTATTGGTCAGAGTATTGAGTCATGTTGCGGCTGTACAGGACATTGATTAGGTCACTGTTGGAATATTGTGTGCAATTCTGGTCTCCTTCCTATCGGAAAGATGTTGTGAAACTTGAAAGGATGTTGCAACGGTTGGAGGATTTGAGCTGTAGGGAGAGGCTGAACAGGCTGGGGCTGTTTTCCCTGGAGAGTTGGAGGCTGAAGGGTGATCTTATAGAGGTTTACAAAATTATGAGAGGCATGGATAGGATAAATAGGTAAAGTCTTTTCCCCGGGGTCGGGGAGTCCAGAATTAGAGGGCATAGGTTTAGGGTGAGAGGGGAAAGATATAAAAGAAACCTCCGGGGCAACGTTTTCACACAGAGAATGGTATGTGTATGGAATGAGCTGCCAGAGGAAGTGGAGGAGTTGTGGTTCTGTTTGCCGAGCTGGGAATTTGTGTTGCAGACGTTTTGTCCCCTGTCTAGGTAACATCCTCAGTGCTTGGGAGCCTCCTGGGAAGCGCATCTATGATGTTTCCTCCGGCATTTATAGTGGTTTGTCTCTGCCGCTTCTGGTTGTCAGTTCCAGCTATCTGCTGCAGTGGGCACTATATTGGGTCCAGGTCGATGTGTTTGTTGATAGAAGTGGAGGAGGCTGGTACAATTGCAACATTTAAGAGGCATTTGGTTGGGTATATGACTAAGAAGGATTTGGAGGGATATGGGCCGGGTGCTGGCAGGTGGGACTAGATTCGGTTGGGAAATCTGGTCGGCATGTTTGGGTTGGACCGAAGGGTCTGTTTCTATGCTGCACATCTCTATGACTCTATGACTCCCTCTCTCGCCCTCACTCCCTCCTTCGCCCTCGCTCCCCCTCACACCCTCTCTACCTCTCTCGCTTTCTCTCCGTCTTTCGTACTCTCTCTCTCCCTCGCCCTCTCTCCCTCTCTCCATCTCTCGCTCTCTCTCGCCGTCTCTCCCTCTCTCACCCTTTCTCCCCCTCTCTCTCTCTCTCTCTCGCCTTCTTTCCTGGTCTCACCCTCACTCCCTCTCTCAACCTCTCTCCCCCTCTCAGCCTCTCTGCCTCTCTCGCCCTCACTCCCTCTCTGGCCCACTCCCATTCTCTCGCTCCCTCTCTCACCGTCTCACGCCCAAAGCCTTTCTCTCGCCCTCTCTCCCTCTCTCCCCCCTCGACCTCTCTCGCACTCTCGCGCACTCTAGCTCTCTCATGCTCTCTCCCTCTCGCCCTCTCTCTGACTCTCTTGCCTCTCGCCCTCTCTCAAACTCTCTCCCTCTCTCGCCCTCTCTCTCCCTCTCTCCCTCTCACACCCTCTATCGAACTCTCGCCGTCTCTCCTTATCACGCCCAAGCCCCCTCTCTCGTCCTCTTTCCCTCTCTCACCCTCTCGGCCTCTCTCCCTCTCCCGCTCCCCACTCCTGCTCTCGCCCTCTCTCCCTCTCTCCCTCTCTCTGCCTCTCTCGCCGTCTCAATCGTCCTCCCCCTCTCATTATTTCTCGCCCTAACGCCCTCTCTTGCCTTCTCACTCTCTCTCTTGTCCTCTGTAACTCTCTCTCTCCCTCTTTCCTTCTCGCCCTCTCTTCCTCTCTCACCCGATCTCCCTCTCTTGCCCTCTCTCCCTTTCCCGCCCTCTCCCTCTCTCCCCCTCTCTCCCTCTCTCCCCCTCTCTCCCTCTCTCCGTCTCTCACCCTCTCTCGCCCTCCCGGCCTCTCTCCCTATCACACCCACGCCCCCTCTCTCGCCCTCTTTCCCTCTCTTAACCTCTCTCCCTCTCCTGCCCCCACTCCCTCTCTTACCCTCTCTCTCTCTCTCCCACTTTCTCTCTCGCTCTCACCCTTTCGCCCTCTCTGCCTCTCTTGCCCTCTTTCCCTCTCGCGCCCTCTCTCCCTCTCACTGACTCTCTCGCCGTCTCAATGTCTTCGCCCTCTCACTATTTCTCACCCTCACGCCCTCTCTCGCCTTCTCTCCCTCTCGCCCTCGATAATTCTCTCTCTTGTCCTCTCTCCTTCTCGCCCTCTCTCCCTTTCTCGCCCTCTCTCCCACTCTCGCCCTCTCTTGCCCTATTGCACTCACTCTCCCTCTCTCGCCCTCACTCCTTTTCTCTCTTGCCCTCTCGCCCTCTCTCTCTCCTGCCCTATTCCCTATCGCCCTCTCTCCCTCTCTCGCCGTCTCATCCTCTCTTTCCATCTCTCACCCTCTCTCTCTCTCGCCCTCTCTCCCCCTCTCCTTCTCTCTCACTCTTTCGCCCTCACGCCCTCTGTCCCTCTCTTGCCCTCTCTCACGATCTCTTCCTCTTTCGCACTCTCTCCCTCTCTCGCCCTCTCGCCCTCTCTTGCCGTCTCTTGCCCTCACTAGCCCTCTCTCCCTCACTCACCCTCTCTCCCTGTCTCGCACACTCTCCCTCCCTGTCCTTCACTCCCTCTCACCCCCTCTCTCCCTCTCTCGCCCACGCCCTCTCTCTCGCCCTCTTTCCCTCTCTCACCCTCTTTCCCTCTCTCACCCTCTCAGCCTCTCTCCCTCTCCTGCCCCCACTCCCTCTCTTGCCCACTCTCTCTCTCTCTCGCCCTACCTCACCCTTTAGCCCTCTCTCGCCCTCTCTCGCTCTCTCGCCCTCTCTCCCTCTCTCTGACTCCCTCACCGTCTCAACCGTCCTCGCCCTCTCGCTATTTCTCGCCCTCACGCCCTCTCTCGCCCTCTTTAACTCTCTCTCTCGTCCTCTCTCAATCTCACCCTCTCTCCCTCACTCCCTCTCTCACATTTCCTCGCCCTCTCTCCCACTCTCGCCCACTCTCCCACTCTTTCACCCTCTCTCGAGCACTCTCTCTCTCTCTCGCTCCCTCTCTCCTATCGCCCTGACTCCCTCTCTCCCTGTCTTGCCCTCTCGACCTCTCAGGCCCTCTCTCCCACTCTCGCCCTCTCTCTCACTCTCTCGCCCTCACTCTTTCTGTCGCCTTCTCTCTTTCTGTCGCCCTCTCCCACTCCTTCGCACTGTGGGCCTTTCGCCCTTTCTCAGTCTCTCTCCCTCTCTCGCCTTCTCTCCTTCTCTTGCCTTCTCTCCATCTCTTTCGCACTCTCTCCCTCTCTCGCCCTCTCTCACACACTTGCTCGCCCTCTCTCCCTCACTCGCCCTCTCTCTCTCTCTTTCTCGCCCGCTCGCCCTCTCTCCCCCTCTCACCCTCTCTCCCTCTCTCGCCTTCTCTCGCCCTCTCTCTCTCTCGCCCTCTCTCCCTCTCCCTCTCTCTCGCATTTGCTCACCCTCTCTCCCTCTCTGCCCTCTCTCCCACTCTCATCCTCTCTCTTTCTCGCCCTCTTGCCCTCTCCCGCCCTCTCTCCCTCTCTTGTCCTCTCTCCCTCTCGCTCTCTCGCACTTGCTCGCCCTCTCTCCCTCTCTCGCCCGCTCTACCTATTTTGCCCTCTCTCCTTCTATCACCCTCTCTCCCTCTCTTGCCCACACACACTCTCTAGCTCTCACTCTCTCCCTTTCTCGCCCAACCCTTTCTCTCGTCCTCTCTCCCTCTGTCGCCCTCAGTCCCTGTGTCCCCCTCTCTCCCTCTCTTCCTCTCTCACCCTCTCTCGCCCCCTCTACCTCTCTCGCCCCCTCTCCGTCTTTCACCCTCTCTCTCCCCCACTTTCTCTCTCACTCTCTCTCACCCAGTCTCGCCCTTTCGCCCTCTCTCCCTCTCTCGCTATCTCTAGCACACTATCCCTCTCTCACCCTCTCTCCCTCTCTCTGCCTCTCTCATCGTCTAATCCTCCCTCGCCCTCTCGCTCTCTCTCACCCTCATGCACTCTCTCACCTTCTCTCTCTCTCTCGCCCTCTCTCCCTCTCTCATCCTCTCTAACTCTTACTCTCGCCCTCTCTCCCTCTCTCTCCATATCGCACTCACTCTCCCTCTTTCATCCTCAGTCCCTCTCTCTCTCGCCCTCTTGCACTCTCTCCCTCTCCCGCACTCTCATCCTCTCTCGCCATCTCTCGCCCTCTCTCTCCCTCTCTCCCTATTTCACCCGCTCTCCCTCTTTCACCCTCTCTCCCTTTCTCGTTCTCTTGCCCTCTCTCGCTGTGTCTTGCCCTTTCTCTCCCTCTCTCTCTCTCTCACCCTCTCCCCCTCTCTCGGCCTCTTTCTTCCTCTCGCCCTCTCTCCCTCTTTCGCTTTCTCAGCCACTCACCCTCTCACACCCTCTCTCCCTCTTTCGCCATCTCTCGCCCTCTCTCTCTCACCCTCTCTCCCTCTCTTTTGCCCTCTCTCCTTCTCTCGCCCTCTCTCCCTCTCCCTTGCTTTCGCACTTGCTCACCCTATCTCCCTCTCTCGCCCACTCTCCCTCTCTCGTCCTCCCGCCCTCTCTCGTCCTCCCTCCCTCTCTCACACTCTCTGCCTCTTTCGCGCTCTCTCCCTTCTACGCCCTCTCTCCCTCATTCGCCCTCACTCCCTCCTTCGCCCTCTCTCCCCCTCTCACCCTCTCTCAATCTCTCGCCTTCTCTCCCTGTTTCGTACTCTCTCCCTCTCTCGCGCTCTCTTGGCCTCTCTCCCTCTGTCGCCCACTCTCCCTGTTTCGTACTCTCTCCATCTCTCGCCCTCTCTCCCTCTCTCCATCGCTCGCACTCTCTCGCCCTCTCTCCCTCTTTTGTCCATTCTCCCTCTCTCGCCCTTACTCCCTTCTTCACCATTTCTCCCCCATCACCCTCTCACTTTCTCTCGCCATCTCTCCCTCTCTGCCCTCTCTCCCACTCTCACCCTCTATCTTTCTCGACCTCTTGCCCTCTCCCGCCTTCTCTCCCTCTCTTGCCCTCTCTCCCTCTCCCTCTCTCTCGCACTTGCTCGCCCTCTCTCCCTCTCTGCCCTCTCTCCCACTCTCGCCCTGTCTCTCTCTCCCTCTTGCCCTCTCTCGCCCTCTCTCCCTCTCACGCACTCTCTCCCTCTCTCTTGCCACCTCTCCCTCTTTCACCCTCTTGCCCACTTTCGCCCTCTCGCCATCTCTCGCCCTCTCTCGCTCTCTCGCCCTCTTTTGCCCTCTCTCCCTCCCTCGCTCTCTCTCCCTCTCTCCCTCACTCGCTCTCTCGCTCTCTCTCGCCCCTCTCCCTCTCTCGCCCACTCTCCCTCTCTCGTCCTCCCGCCCTCTCTCGTCCTCCCTCCCTCTCTCACACACTCTGCCTCTTTCGCGCTCTCTCCCTCCTACGCCCTCTCTCCCTCATTCGCCCTCACTCCCTCCTTCGCCCTCTCTCCCCCTCTCAACCTCTCTCAATCTCTCGCCTTCTCTCCCTGTTTCGTACTCTCTCCCTGTCTCCCTCTCTCGCGCTCTCTTGCCCTCTCTCCCTCTGTCGCCCACTCTCCCTGTTTCGTACTCTCTCCATCACTTGCCCTCTCTCCCTCTCTCCATCGCTCGCACTCTCTCGCCCTCTCTCCCTCTTTTGTCCATTCTCCCTCTCTCGCCCTTACTCCCTTCTTCGCCATTTCTCCCCCATCACCCTCTCTCCATCGCTAGCCCTCTCTCCCTCTTTTGTCCATTCTCCCTCTATCGCCCTTACTCCCTTCTTAGCCATTTCTCCCCCATCACCCTCTCTCTTTCTCTCGCCCTCTCTACCTCTTTCGCTTTCGCAGCCTCTCACCCTCTTTCACCCTCTCTCCCTCTCTCGCACTTGCTCGCCTTCCATCCCTCTCTTGCCTTCTCTCTCCCACTCTCGCCCTCTCTCCCTCTCTCCATCGCTCGCCCTATCTCACGCTCTCTGACTCTCTCGCCCTCTCTCCCTCCTTCGCCCTCTCTCCCTCATTCGCCATCACTCCCTCCTTCGCCCTTTCTCCTCCTCACCCTCTCTCCCTCTCTCGCCTTCTCTCCCTCTTTCGTACCCTCTCCCTCTCTCGCCCTCTCTCCCTCTCTCCATCGCTCGCATTCTCTCGCCCTCTCTCCCTCATTTGCCCTCTCGCCCTCTCTCGCCCTCAATCCATCCTTTGCCCTCTCCCCTCATAGCCCTCTCTCCCTCTCTTGCTCACTCTCCCTCTTTCGTACTCTCTCCCTTTCTCGCCGTCTCTCCCTCTTTCGCTTTCTCAGCATCTCAACCTCTCTCAACCTCTCTCCCTCTCTCGCCTTCTCTCGCCCTCTCTCTCACTCGCCCTCTCTCCCTCTCTTTCGCCCTCTCTCCATCTCTCGCCCTCTCTACCGCTCTCACCCTCTCTCACCCTCTCTCCCTCTCTTGCTCACTCTCCCTCTTTCGTACTCTCTCCCTTTCTCGCCGTCTCTCCCTCTTTCGCTTTCTCAGCATCTCAACCTCTCTCAACCTCTCTCCCTCTCTCGCCATCTCTCGCCCTCTCTCTCACTCGCCCTCTCTCCCTCTCTTTCGCCCTCTCTCCATCTCTCGCCCTCTCTTCCTCTTTCACCTTCTCTCCCCTTTCGTTCTCTTGCCCTCTCTCGCCATCTCTCGCCCTTTCTCTCCCTCTCTCCCTCTCTCACCCTCTCTCCCTCTCTCGCCATCTCTCGCCCTCTCTCTCCCTCTCTCCCTATTTCACCCGCTCTCCCTCTTTCACCCTCTCTCCCTCTCTCGTTCTCTTGCCCTCTCTCGCTGTGTCTTGCCCTTTCTCTCCCTCTCTCCCTCTCTCACCCTCTCTCCCTCTCTCGGCCCCTTTGTTCCTCTCGCCCTCGCTCCCTCTTTCGCTTTCTCAGCCACTCACCCTCTCACACCCTCTCTCCCTCTTTCGCCATCTCTCGCCCTCTCTCTCTCACCCTATCTCCCTCTCTGCCCTCTCTCCCTCTTTCGCCCTCTCTTCCTCTTTCACCATCTCTCCCTCTTTCGTTCTCTTCCCCTCTCTCGCCGTCTCTCGCCCTTTCTCTCCCTCTCTCCCTCTCTCACCCTCTCTCCCT
Source organism: Chiloscyllium plagiosum (assembly GCF_037043375.1). Taxonomy (NCBI): domain Eukaryota; kingdom Metazoa; phylum Chordata; class Chondrichthyes; order Orectolobiformes; family Hemiscylliidae; genus Chiloscyllium; species Chiloscyllium plagiosum. The sequence goes on along the minus strand of NW_028270184.1, from coordinate 60,519,921 downwards.
CGCTCTCCCTGTCTCGCCCTGTCTCCCTCTCTCACCCTTTCTCCCTCTCTCGCCTTCTCTCGCCCTTTCTCTCGCCCTCTCTCCCTCTCTTTTCCCCTCTCTCCCACTCTCGCCCTCTCTCCCTCTCCTTCTCCCTCGCACTTGCTCGCCCTCTCTCCCTCTCTGCCCTCTCTCCCACTCTCACCCTCTCTCTTTCTCGCCCTCTTGCCCTCTCCCGCCCTCTCTCCCTCTCTTGCCCTCTCTCCCTCTCTCTCGCAATTGCTCGCCCTCTCTCCCTCTCTCTCTGCCCTCTCTCTCACTCTCGACCTCTCTCTCTCGCCCTCTTGCCCTCTCTCACCCTCTCTCCCTCTCACGCACTCTCTCCCTCTCTCTTGCCACCTCTCCCTCTTTCACTCTCTTGCCCACTTTCGCCCTCTCGACATCTCTCGCCCTCTCTCCCTCTTTTGCCCTCTCTCCCTTCCTCGCTCTCTCCCTCTCTCCCTCACTCGCTCTCTCGCTCTCTCTCGTTCCTCTCCCTCTCTCGCCCACTCTCCCTCTCTCGTGCTCTCGCCCTCTCTCACACTCTCTCCCTCATTCGCCCTCACTCCCTCCTTCGCCCTCTCTCCCCCTCTCACCCTCTCTCAATCTCTCGCCTTCTATCCCTGTTTTTTACTCTCTCCCTCTCTCTCGCTTTCTCTCCCTCTTTCGTACTCTCTCCATCTCTCGCCCTCTCTCCCTCTCTCCATCACTCGCCCTCTCTCCCTCTTTTGCCCATTCTCCCTCTCTCGCCCTTACTCCGTTCTTCGCCATTTCTCCCCATCACCCTCTCTCTTTCTCTCGCCCTCTCTACCTCTTTCGCTTTCTCAGCCTCTCACCCTCTTTCACCCTCTCTCCCTCTCTCGCACTCGCTCGCCCTCTCTCCCTCTCTCGCCTTCTCTCTCCCACTCTCGCCCTCCCTCCCTCTCTACATCGCTCGCCCTCTCTCACACTCTCTGACTCTCTCGCCCTCTCTCACTCCTTCGCCCTCTCTCCCTCACTCGCCATCATTCCCTCCTTCGCCCTTTCTCCACCTCACCCTCTCTCCCTCTCTCGCCCTCTCTCCCTCTTTCGCCCGCTCGCCCTCCTACCCTCTCTCCCCCTCTCTCACCTTCTCTCCCCCATTCTCTCTCTCTCTCGCTCCCGCTCTCATATCGCCCTCTCTCCCTATTCCTCACCCTCTCCCTCGCTCTTCCTCTCTCCCTCTCTCTCCCTGTCTTCCCCTCTCGCGCTCTCTGGCCCTCTCTCCCACTCTCGCCATCTCTCTCACCCTCTCTCGCTCTGTCGCCCTCTCTCACTCCTTCGCACTGTCGGCCTCTCACCCACTCTCAGTCTCTCTCCCTCTCTCGACTTCTCTTGATCTCTCTCCTTCTTTTGCACTCTCTCCATCTCTTTTGCCCTCTCTCCCTTCTCACTCTCTCCCTCACTCCCTCTCTCACATTTCCTCGCCCTCTCTCCCACTCTTTCACACTCTCTCGAGCACTCTCTCTCTCTCTCGCTCCCTCTCTCCTATCGCCCTGTATCCCTCTCTCCCTGTCTTGCCCTCTCGCCTTCTCTGTCCCTCTCTCCCACTCTCGCCCTCTCTCTCACTCTCTCGCCCTCACACTTTCTGTCGCCCTCTCTCACTCCTTCGCACTGTGGGCCTTTCGCCCTCTCTCAGTCTCTCTCCCTCTCTCGCCTTCTCTCCTTCTCTTGCCTTCTCTCCATCTCTTTCGCACTCTCTCCCTCTCTCACCCTCTCTCACACTTGCTCGCCCTCTCTCCCTCTCTCGCCCTCTCACTCTCTCTTGCTCGCCCGCTTGCCCTCTCTCCCCCTCTCACCTTCTCTCCCTCTCTCGCCTTCTCTCGCCCTCTCTCTCTCTCGCCCTCTCTCCCTCTCTTTTCCCCTCTGTCCCACTCTCGCCCTCTCTCCCTCTCCCTCTCTCTCGCACTTGCTCGCCCTCTCTCCATCTCTGCCCTCTCTCCCACTCTCATCCTCTCTCTTTTTCGCCCTCTTGCCCTCTCCCGCCCTCTCTCCCTCTCTTGTCCTCTCTCCCTCTCCCTCTCTCTCGCACTTGCTCGCCCTCTCTCCCTCTCTCGCCCGCTCTACCTATTTTGACCTCTCTCCCTCTATCACCCTCTCTCCCTCTCTTGCCCACAGACACTCTCTAGCTCTCACTCTCTCTCTCTCTCGCCCAACCCTTTCTCTCGTCCTCTCTCCCTCTGTCGCCCTCAGTCCCTGTGTCCCCCTCTCTCCCTCTCTTCCTCTCTCACCCTCTCTCGCCCCCTCTCCCTCTCTCGCCCCCTCTCCGTCTTTCACCCTCTCTCTCCCCCACTTTCTCTCTCTCTCTATCACCCTAGTCTCGCCCTTTCGCCCTCTCTCCCTCTCTCGCCCTCTCTCATCGTCTCATCCTCCCTCGCCCTCTCGCTCTCTCTCACCCTCATGCACTCTCTCACCTTCTCTCTCTCTCGCCCTCACTCCCTCTCTCATCCTCACTCCCTCTCTCTCTCGCCCTCTTGCACTCTATCCCTCTCCCGCACTCTCATCCTCTCTCGCCATCTCTCGCCCTCTCTCTCCCTCTCTCCCTATTTCACCCGCTCTCCCTCTTTCACCCTCTCTCCCTCTCTCGTTCTCTTGCCCTCTCTCGCTGTGTCTTGCCCTTTCTCTCCCTCTCTCCCTCTCTCACCCTCTCTCCCTCTCTCGGCCCCTTTGTTCCTCTCGCCCTCTCTCCCTCTTTCGCTTTCTCAGCCACTCACCCTCTCACACCCTCTCTCCCTCTTTCGCCATCTCTCGCCCTCTCTCTCTCACCCTCTCTCCCTCTCTTTTGCCCTCTCTCCCTCTCTTGCCCTCTCTCCCTCTCCCTTGCTTTCGCACTTGCTCACCCTATCTCCCTCTCTGCCCTCTCTCCCTCTTTCGCCCTCTCTTCCTCTTTCACCATCTCTCCCTCTTTCGTTCTCTTGCCCTCTCTCGCCGTCTCTCGCCCTTTCTCTCCCTCTCTCCCTCTCTCACCCTCTCTCCCTCGCTCTCCCTGTCTCGCCCTCTCTCCCTCTCTCACCCTTTCTCCCTCTCTCGCCTTCTCTCGCCCTCTCTCTCGCCCTCTCTCCCTCTCTTTTCCCCTCTCTCCCACTCTCGCCCTCTCTCCCTCTCCTTCTCCCTCGCACTTGCTCGCCCTCTCTCCCTCTCTGCCCTCTCTCCCACTCTCACCCTCTCTCTTTCTCGCCCTCTTGCCCTCTCCCGCCTTCTCTCCCTCTCTTGCCCCTCTCCCTCTCTCTCGCAATTGCTCGCCCTCTCTCCCTCTCTCTCTGCCCTCTCTCCCACTCTCGCCCTCTCTCTCTCGCCCTCTTGCCCTCTCTCGCCCTCTCTCCCTCTCACGCACGCTCTCCCCTCTCTTGCCACCTCTCCCTCTTTCACTCTCTTGCCCACTTTCGCCCTCTCGACATCTCTCGCCCTCTCTCCCTCTTTTGCCCTCTCTTCCTTCTTCGCTCTCTCCCTCTCTCCCTCACTCGCTCTCTCGCTCTCCCTCGCCCCTCTCCCTCTCTCGCCCACTCTCCCTCTCTCGTCCTCCCGCCCTCTCTCGTCCTCCCTCCCTCTCTCACACACTCTGCCTCTTTCGCACTCTCTCCCTCCTACGCCCTCTCTCCCTCATTCACCCTCACACCCTCCTTCGCCCTCTCTCCCCCTCTCACCCTCTCTCAATCTCTCGCCTTCTCTCCCTGTTTTGTACTCTCTCCCTCTCTCCCTCTCTCGCTTTCTCTCGCTTTCTCTCCCTCTTTCGTACTCTCTCCATCTCTCGCCCTCTCTCCCTCTCTCCATCGCTCGCCCTCTCTCCCTCTTTTGCCCATTCTCCCTCTCTCGCCCTTACTCCGTTCTTCGCCATTTCTCCCCCATCACCCTCTCTCTTTCTCTCGCCCTCTCTACCTCTTTCGCTTTCTCAGCCTCTCACCCTCTTTCACCCTCTCTCCCTCTCTCGCACTCGCTCGCCCTCTCTCCCTCTCTTGCCTTCTCTCTCCCACTGTCGCCCTCTCTCCCTCTCTACATCGCTCGCCCTCTCTCACACTCTCTGACTCTCTCGCCCTCTCTCACTCCTTCGCCCTCTCTCCCTCACTCGCCATCATTCCCTCCTTCGACCTTTCTCCCCCTCACCCTCTCTTCCTCTCTCGCCTTCTCTCCCTCTTTCGCACCCTCTCCCTCTCTCGCCCTCTCTCCCTCTCTCCATCACTCGCCCTCTCTCGCCCTCTCTCCCTCACTCGCCATCATTCCCTCCTTCGACCTTTCTCCCCCTCACCCTCTCTCCCTCTCTCACCTTCTCTCCCTCTTTCGTACCCTCTCCCACTCTCGCCCTCACTCCCTCCTACGCCCTCTCCCCCATCGCTCTCTCTCCCTCTCTTGCTCTCTCTCCCTCTTTCGTACTCTCTCCCTTTCTCGCCGTCTCTCCCTCTTTCGCTTTCTCAGTCTCTCACCCTCTCTCACCCTCACTCCCTCTCTCGCCTTCTCTCGCCCTTTCTCTCACTTGCCCTCTCTCCCTCTCTTTCGCCCTCTCTCCCTCTCTCCCTCTCCCTGTCTCTCGCACTTGCTCGCCCTCTCTCCCTGTCTGCCCACTCTCCCACTCTCGCCCTCTCTCCCTCTCACCCTCTTGCCCTCTCTCGCCCTCTCTGCCTCTCTCTCCCTCTCTCCATCTCTCTTGCCACCTCTCCCTCTTTAGCCCTCTTGCCCTCTTTCGCCCTCTTGCCCTCTTTTGCCCTCTCTCCATATCTCGCCCTCTCTCCCTCTCTAGCCCTCTCTCCCTCTCTCTTGCCACCTCTCCCTCCTTCGCCCTCCGTCCCCTATCGCCCTCTCTCCCTCTCTTGCCCTCACTACTACTTTCGCACACTCTCCCTTTCTCACCCTCACTCCCTCCTTCACCCTCCCTCCCCATTGCCCTCACTCCCTCTCTCGCCTTCTCTCCCTCTTTTGTACGATCTCCCTTTCACGTACTCTCTCGCACTCTCTCCCTCTCTCCCTCTCGCTTGCCCTCTCTCCCTCTGTCGCCCACTCTCCCTCTTTTGTACTCTCTCCATCGCTCGCCCTTTCTCCCTCTCCATCGCTCGCCCTCTCTCGCCCTCTCTCCCTTTTTTGCCCATTCTGCCTCTCTCGCCCTTACTCCCTTCTTCGCCATTTCTCCCCATCACCCTCTCTCGTTCTCTCACCCTCTCTACCTCTTTTGTTTTCTCAGCCTCTCGCCCTCTTTCACCCTCTCACCCTCTCTCGCACTTGCTCGCCCTCTCTCCCTCTCTCGCCTTCTCTCTCCCACTCTCGCCCTCTCTCCCTCTCTCCATCGCTCGCCCTCTCTCACACTCTCTGCCTCTCTCGCCCTCTCTCCCTCCTTCGCCCTCTCTCCCTCACTCGCCATCACTCCCTCCTTCGCCCTTTCTCCCCCTCACCCTCTCTCCCTCTCTCGCCTTCTCTCCCTCTTTCGTACTCTCTCCCTTTCTCGCCGTCTCTCCCTTTTTCGCTTTCTCAGCCTCTCACCCTCTCTCACCCTCTCTCCCTCTCTCGCCTTCACTCGCCCACTCTCTCACTCGCCCTCTCTCCCTCTCTTTCGCCATCTCTCCCTCTCTCCCTCTCCCTCTCTCTCGCACTTGCTCGGCCTCTCTCCCTCTCTGCCCTCTCTCCCACTCTCGCCCTCTTCCCTTTCTCACCCACTTGCCCTCTCTCACCCTCTCTCCCTCTCTCTCCCTCTCTCCCTCTCTCTTGCCACCTCTCCCTCTTTCGCCCTCTTGCCCTCTTTCACCCTCTTGTCCTCTTTCGCCCTCTCTCCATATCTCGCCCTCTCTCCCTCTCTGCCCTCTCGCCCTCTCGCCCTCTCTCCTGCCACCTCTCACTCCTTCGCCCTCTGTCCCCCTGTCGCCCTCTCTCCCTCTCTCGCCCTCTCTCCCTCCTTCGCCCTCTCTCTCTCTCACTCGCCATCATTCCCTCCTTCGCCCTTTCTCCCCCTCACCCTCTCTCCCTCTCTCGCCTTCTCTCCCTCTTTCGTACTCTCTCCCTTTCTCGCTGTCTCTCCCTTTTTTGCTTTCTCAGCCTCTCACCCTCTCTCACCCTCTCTCCCTCTCTCGCTTCACTCGCCCTCTCTCTCACTCGCCCTCTCTCCCTCTCTTTCGCCATCTCTCCCTCTCTCCCTCTCCCTCTCTCTCGCACTTGCTCGCCCTCTCCCCCTCTCTGCCCTCTCTCCCACTCTCGCCCTCTTCCCTTTCTCACCCACTTGCCCTCTCTCACCCTCTCTCCCTCTCTCTCCCTCTCTCCCTCTCTCTTGCCACCTCTCCCTCTTTCGCCCTCTTGCCCTCTTTCACCCTCTTGCCCTCTTTCGCCCTCTCTTCATATCTCGCCCTCTCTCCCTCTCTGCCCTCTCGCCCTCACTCTTGCCACCTCTCCCTCTTTCACCCTCTTGCCCTCTTTCGCCCTCTCTCCATATCTCGCCCTCTCTCCCTCTCTGACCTCTCGCCCTCACTCTTGCGACCTCTCCCTCTTTCACCCTCTTGCCCTCTTTCACCCTCTCTCCATATCTCGCCCTCTCTCCCTCTCTCGCCTTCTCTCCCTCTTTTGTACTCTCCCTTTCACGTACTCTCTCCCTCTCTCCCTCTCTCGCTCTCTCTTGCCCTCTCTCGCTCTCTCACCCACTCTCCCTCTCTCGCCATCTCTCCCTCTCTCGCCCTCTCGCCCTCTCTCGCCCTCTCTCCCTCTCTCTTGCCACCTCTCCCTCTTTCGCCCGCTATCCATCTCTCACCCTCTCTCCGCCTATCGCCCTCTCTCCCGCTCTCGCCCTCTCTCCCTCTCTCTCCCTCTCTCGCCCTCTCTCCCTCTCTCGCCCTATCTCACCCTCTCTGCCTCTCTCACCCTCACACGCCCTCACTCCCTCGTTCGCCCTCTCTCCCTCTCTCGCCCTCTCTCCCTCTCTCACCCTATCGAACTCATTCTCCTTCTCTCACCCTGACTCCCTCCCTCTCCCGCTCTCTCTCCATCTCACCCCCTCTCCCTTTCCTGCCCTCTCTCCCTCTCTCGGCCTCTCATCCTCTCTCGCCCTCTCTCTCCCTCTCTCCGTTTCTCGCCCTCTCTCCCTCTCTCGGCGTCTCTTGCCCTCTCTCGCCCTCTTTCTTTCTCTCGCCCTCTCTCCCTCTCTCGCCCTCTTTCTTTCTCTCGCCCTCTCTCCCTCTTTCGCTTTCTTAGCCTCTCACACACTCTCACCCTCTCTCCCTCTCTCCCTCTCTCACCTTCTCTCGCCCTCTCTCTCTCGTCCTCTCTCCTTCTCTTTCGCCCTCTCTCCCTCTCCCTCTCTCGCACATTTGCTCGCCCTTTCTCCCTCTCTGCCCTCTCTCCCTCACTCGCCCTCTCTCCCTCTCTCGCATACTCTCCCTCTCTCTCCTTCACTCCCTCTCTCCCCCTCTCTCCCTCTCTCGCCCACGCCCCCTCTCTTGCCCTCTTTCCCTCCCTCACCCCCTTTCCCTCTCACCCTCTCGGCCTCTCTCCCTCTGCTGCCCCCACTCTCTCTCTTGCCCACTCTCTCTCTCTCTCTCTCGCCCTGTCTTGCCCTTTAGCCCTCTCTCGTGCTCTCGCCCACTCTCCCTCTCTCTGACTCCCTCGCCGTCTCAACCGTCCTCGCCCTCACGCTATTTCTCGCCCTCACGCCCTCTCCCGCCCTCTTTAACTGTCTCTCTCGTCCTCTCTCCTTTTCGCCCTCTCTCCCTATCTCCCTCGCCATCAGCTATCTCGCCTTCTCTCCCTCTCTCGCCCTCTCTCTCTCTGGCCATCTCGCCCACTCTCCCTCTCTCGTTCTCTCACCCTCTCTCCCTCTTTCGCCCTCTTGCCCTATCTCAATCTCTCTCGTCCTCTCTCCCTCTCTCGCACTCCATCCCTCTCTCACCCTTTCACCCTCTCTCGCCCTCTCTCCAACACTCTCTCTCTCTCGCCCTCTCCCCCCTTTCGCCCGCTCGCCCTCTACCCCTCTATCACCCTCTGTTACCCACTCTCTCTCTCTCTCACTCCCTCTCTCATATCGCCCTCTCTCCCTCTCCCTCACTCTCACCCTCTCTCTTCCTCTCTCTCTCTCTCTCTCTCCCTGTCTTGCCCTCTCGCGCTCTCTGGCCGTCTCTCCCACTCTCGCCCTCTCTCTCCCTCTTTCACCCTCTCTCCCTCTGTCACCCTCTCTCACTCCAACGCACTGTCGGCCTCTCACCCTCTCTCAGTCTCTCTCCCTCTCTCACCTCCTCTTGACCTATCTCCTTCTCTTGCACTCTATTCATCTCTTTCACCCTCTCACTCTCTCTCGCTCCCTCTCTCATATCGCCCTCTCTCTCCCTGTCTTGCCCTCTCGCCCTCTCTCACCCTCACTAACCCTCTCTCCCTCACTCGCCCTCTCTCCCTCTCTCGCACACTCGCCCTCCCTCTCCTTCACTCCCTCTCTCACACTGTCTCCCTCTCTCGCGCACACCCCCTCTCTCGCCCACGCCCCGTCTCTCGCCCTCTTTCCCTCTCTCACCCTCTTTCCCTTTCTCACCCTCTCGGCCTCTCTCCCTCTCCTGCCCCCACTCCCTCTCTTGCCCACTCTCTCTCGCTCTCTCGCCCTCTCTCCATCTCTCTGACTCCCTCGCCGTCTCAACCGTCCTCACCCTCTCGCTATTTCCCGCCCTCACGCCCTCTCGCCCTCTTTATCTCTCTCTCTCGTCCTCTCTCCTTCTCGCCCTGTCTCCCTATCTCTCTCGCCATCAACCATCTCTCCCTCTCTCGCTCTCTCACCCTCTCTCCCTTTTTGCCCTCTTGCCCTATCTCAACCTCTCTCGTCCTCTCTCGCACTTCATCCCTCTCTCACCCTCTTACCCTCTCTCCAACACTATCTCTCTCGCCCTCTCTCCCTCTTTCGCCTGCTCGCCCTCTCCCCCTCTCTCCCCCTCTCTCACCTTCTCTCCCTCATTCTCTCTCTCGCTCCCTCTCTCATATCGCCCTCTTTCCCTCTCCCTCACTCTCTCCCTCTCTCTTCCTCTCTCCCTCTCTCTCCGTCTTCCCCCCTCGCGCTCTCTGGCCCTCTCTCCCACTCTCGCCCTCTCTCTCACCCTCTCTCGCTCTGTCACCCTCTCTCACTCCTTCGCACTGTCGGCCTCTCACCCACTCTCAGTCTCTCTCCCTCTCTCGCCTTCTCTTGACCTCTCTCCTTCTCTTGCACTCTCTCCATTTCTTTCGCCCTCTTTCCCTACTCACACTCTCTCCCTCGTTCCCTCTCTCACATTTGCTCACCCTCTCTCCCACTCTCGCCCTCTCTCCCATTCTTTCACTCTTTCTCGCCCACTCTCACTCTCTCGCTCCCTCTCTCCTATCGCCCTGTCTCCCTCTCTCCCTGTCTTGCCCTCTCGCCCTCTCTGGCCCTCTCTCCAACTCTTCCCCTCTCTCTCACTCTCTTGCCCTCTCTTTTTCTGTCGCCCTCTCCCACTCCTTCACACTGTGGGCCTTTCGCCCTCTCTCAGTCTCCCCTCTCTCACCTTCTCTCCTTCTCTTGCCCTCTCTCCATCTTTTTCGCCCTCTCTCCCTCTCTCGCCCTCTCTCACACTTGCTCGCCCTCTCTCCCTTTCTCGCCCTGTCTCCCTCTCTTTCCCTCTCTCTCCCACTCTCGCCCTCTCTCCCTTTCCCTCTCTCTCGCACTTGCTCGCCCTCTCTTCCTCTCTGCCCTCTCTCCCACTCTCACCCTCTCTCTTTCTCGCCGTCTTGCCCTCTCCTGCTCTCTCTCCTTGTCTTGCCCTCTCTCCCTCTCCCTCTCTCTCGCACTTGCTCGCCCTCTCTCCCTCTCTCGCCCTCTCTACCTATTTTGCCCTCTCTCCCTCTATCACCCTCTCTCCCTCTCTTGCTCACACACACTCTCTAGCTCTCACTCTCTCCCTCTCTCGCACGACCCATTTCACTCGTCCTCTCTCCCTCTGTCGCCCTCAGTCCCTCTGTCGCCCTCTCTCCCTCTCTTCCTCTCTCACCCTCTCTCGCCCCCTCTCCCTCTCTGGCCCCCTCTCCGTCTTTCACCCCCTCTCTCCCCCACTTTCTCTCTCTCTCTCTCTTACCCAGTCTCGCCCTTTCGCACTCTCTCGCCCTCTCTCGCACACTAGCCCTCTCTCGCCCTCTCTCCCTCTCTCTGCCTCTCTCATCGCCTCATCCTCCCTCGCCGTCTCGCTCTCTCTCACCCTCATGCACTCTCTCGCCTTCTTTCTCTCTCGCCCTCTCTCCCTCTCTCACCCTCTTGAACTCTTACTCGCACCCTCTTTCCCTCTCTCGCCGCATCGCACTCACTCTCTCTCTCATCATCACTCCCTCTCTCTCTCGCCCTCTTGCACTCTCTCCCACTCCCACACTCTCCTCCTCTCTCGCCGTCTCTCGCCCTCTCTCTCCCTACTTCCCTATTTAACCCTCTCTCCCTCTTTCACCCTCTCTCGTTCTCTTGCCCTCTTGCCCTCTCTCACACTCGCTCTATCACCCTCACTCCCTCCCTCTCCCACTCTCTCTCCATCTCACCCTCTCTACCTCTCCTACCCTCTCTCCCTCTCTCGCCCACACTCCCTCTCTCGTCCTCTCGCCCTCTCTCACACTCTCTGCCTCATTCGCCCTCGCTCCCTCCTTCGCCCTCTCTCCCCCCTCACCCTCTCTCAATCTCTCGCGTTCTCTCCCTGTTTAGTACCCTCTCCCAATCTCACTCTCTCGCTCTCTCTTGCCCTCTGTCCCTCTGTCGCCCACTCTCCCTCTTTCGTACTCTCTCCATCTCTCGCCCTCTCTCCCTCTCTCCATCGCTCGCCCTCTCTCGCCCTCTCTCCCTCTTTTGCCCATTCTCCCTCTCTCGCCCTTACTCCCTTCTTCGCCATTTCTCCCCCATCACCCTCTCTCTTTCTCTCACCCTCTCTACCTATTTCGCTTTCTCGGCCTCTCACCCTCTTTCACCCACTCTCCCTCTCTCGCACTTGCTCGCCCACTCTCCCTCTCTCGCAATCTCACTCCCACTCTCGACGTCTCTCCCTCTCTCCATCGCTCGCCCTCTCTCACACTCTCTGCCTCTCTCGCCCTCTCTCCCTCCTTCGCCCTCTCTCCCTCAGTCGCCATCACTCCCTCCTTCGCCCTTTCTCCCCCTCACCCTCTCTCCCTCTTTCGTCTTCTCTCCCTCTTTCATACCCTCTCACTCTCTCGCCCTCTCTCCCTCTCTCCATCGCTCGCCCTCTCTCGCCCTCTCTCCCTCGTTTGCTCTCTCGCCATCTCTCGTTCTCACTCCCTCCTTTGCCCTCTCCCCCCATCGCCCTCTCTCCTTCTCTTGCTCTCTCTCCCTTTCGTACTATCTCCCTTTCCCGCCGTCTCTCCCTCTTTCACTTTCTCAGCCTCTCAACCTCTCTCACCCTCTCTCCCTCTCTCGCCTTCTCTCGCCCTCTCTCTCACTCACCCTCTCTCCCTCTCTTTCGCCCTCTCTCCATCTCTCACCCTCTTTCCCGCTCTCACCCTCTCTCACCATCTATCCCTCTTTCGCCCTCTCTTCCTATTTCACCATCTCTCCCTCTTTCATTCTCTCGCCCTTTCTCTCCCTCTCTCCCTCTCTCACCCTCTCTCTCTCGCTCTCCCTCTCTCGCCTTCTCTCGCCCTCTCTCTCGCCCTCTCTCCCTCTCTTTTCCCTTCTCCCCCATTCTCGCCCTCTCTCCCTCTCCTTCTCTCTCGCACTTGCACGCCCTCCCTCCCTCTCTGCCCTCTCTCCCACTCTCACCCTCTCTCTTTCTCGCCCTCTTGCCCTCTCCCGCCCTCTCTCCCTCTCTTACCCTCTCTCCCACTCTCGCCCTCTGTCTCTCGCCCTCTCTCCCTCTCTCGCCCTCTCTCCCTCTCACACACTCTCTCCCTCTATCTTGCCACCTCTCACTCTTTCACCCTCTTGCCCACTTTCCCCCCCTCGCCATCTGTCGCCCTCGCTCCCTCTTATGCCCTCTCTCCCTCCCTCGCTGTCTCTCCTTCTCTCCCTCACTCGCTCTCTCGCCCATCTCTCGCCCCTCTCCCTCTCTCGCCCACTCTCCCTCTCTCGTCCTCTCTCCCTCTCTCACACTCTCTGCGTCTTTCGCCCTCTCTCTCTCCTACGCCCTCTCTCCCTAATTCACCCTCACTCCCTCCTTCGCCCTCTCTCCCCCTCTCACCCTCTCTCAATCTCTCGCCTTCTCTCCCTGTTTTGTACTCTCTCCCTCTCTCCCTCTCTCGCACTCTCTTGCCCTCTCTCCCTCTGTCGCCCACTCTCCATCTTTCGTACTCTCTCCATCTCTCGCCCTGTCTCCCTCTCTCCATCGCTCGCACTCTCTCGCCCTCTCTCCCTCGTTTGCCCATTCTCCCTCTCTCGCCCTTACTCCCTTCTTCGCCATTTCTCCCTCATAACCCTCTCTCTTTCTCTCGCCCTCTCTACCTCTTTCGCTTTCTCAGCCTCTCACCCTCTTTCACACTCTCTCCCTCTCTCGCACTTGCTCGCCCTCTCTCCCTCTTTCGCCTTCTCTCTCCCACTCTCGCCCTCTCGCCCTCCTTCCCTCTTTCGCCCTCTCTCCCTCACTCGCCATCACTCCGTCCTTCGCCCTCTCCCCCCATCGCCCTCTCTCCCTCTCTTGCTCTCTCTCCCTCTTCCGTACTCTCTCCCTTTCTCGCCATCTCTCCCTTTTTCGCTTTCTCAGCCTCACACCCTCTCTCACCCTCTCTCCCTCTCTCGCCTTCACTCGCCGTCTCTCTCACTCGCCCTCTCTCCCTCTCTTTCGCCATCTCTCCCTCTCACCCTCTCTGCCCTCTCTCCCACTCTCGCCCTCTCTTCCTCACTCTCCCTCTCTCCCTCTCTCTTGCCACCTCTCCCTCTTTCACCCACTTGCCCTCTTTCGCCCTCTCTCCATATCTCGCCCTCTCTCCCTCTCTAGCCCTCTCTTCCTCTCCCTTGCCACCTCTCCCTCCTTCGCCCTCTGTCCCCAATCGCCCTCTCTCCCTCTCTTTCCCTCTCTACCTCTTTCGTACACTCTCCCTCTCTCACCCTCACTCCCTCCTTTACCCTCCCTCCCCATCCCCCTCTCTCCATCTCTCGCCTTCTCTCCCTCTTTTGTACTATCTCCCTTTCACGTACTCTCTCCCTCTCTCGCACTCTCTCCCTCTCTCCCTCTCTCGCTTTCTCTTGCCCTCCCTCCCTCTCTCACCCACTCTCCCTCTCTCGCCCTCTCTCGTCCTCTCGCCCTCTCTCACATTCTCTGCCTCTTTCACCCTCTCTCCCACTTTCGCCCTCTCTCCCTCTCTGCCCTCTCTCCCTCGCTCTCCCTCTCTCCTGCCACCTCTCCCTCTTTCACCCGGTATCCATTCTCTCCCTCTCTCTCCCCCTCTCACCCTCTCTCAATCTCTCGCCTTCTCTCCCTGTTTTGTACTCTCTCCCACTCTCCCTCTCTCGCCTTCTCTCGCCCTCTCTCTCACTCACCCTCTCTCCCTCTCTTTCGCCCTCTCTCCATCTCTCACCCTCTTTCCCGCTCTCACCCTCTCTCACCATCTATCCCTCTTTCGCCCTCTCTTCCTATTTCACCATCTCTCCCTCTTTCATTCTCTCGCCCTTTCTCTCCCTCTCTCCCTCTCTCACCCTCTCTCTCTCGCTCTCCCTCTCTCGCCTTCTCTCGCCCTCTCTCTCGCCCTCTCTCCCTCTCTTTTCCCTTCTCCCCCATTCTCGCCCTCTCTCCCTCTCCTTCTCTCTCGCACTTGCACGCCCTCCCTCCCTCTCTGCCCTCTCTCCCACTCTCACCCTCTCTCTTTCTCGCCCTCTTGCCCTCTCCCGCCCTCTCTCCCTCTCTTACCCTCTCTCCCACTCTCGCCCTCTGTCTCTCGCCCTCTCTCCCTCTCTCGCCCTCTCTCCCTCTCACACACTCTCTCCCTCTATCTTGCCACCTCTCACTCTTTCACCCTCTTGCCCACTTTCCCCCCCTCGCCATCTGTCGCCCTCGCTCCCTCTTATGCCCTCTCTCCCTCCCTCGCTGTCTCTCCTTCTCTCCCTCACTCGCTCTCTCGCCCATCTCTCGCCCCTCTCCCTCTCTCGCCCACTCTCCCTCTCTCGTCCTCTCTCCCTCTCTCACACTCTCTGCGTCTTTCGCCCTCTCTCTCTCCTACGCCCTCTCTCCCTAATTCACCCTCACTCCCTCCTTCGCCCTCTCTCCCCCTCTCACCCTCTCTCAATCTCTCGCCTTCTCTCCCTGTTTTGTACTCTCTCCCTCTCTCCCTCTCTCGCACTCTCTTGCCCTCTCTCCCTCTGTCGCCCACTCTCCATCTTTCGTACTCTCTCCATCTCTCGCCCTGTCTCCCTCTCTCCATCGCTCGCACTCTCTCGCCCTCTCTCCCTCGTTTGCCCATTCTCCCTCTCTCGCCCTTACTCCCTTCTTCGCCATTTCTCCCTCATAACCCTCTCTCTTTCTCTCGCCCTCTCTACCTCTTTCGCTTTCTCAGCCTCTCACCCTCTTTCACACTCTCTCCCTCTCTCGCACTTGCTCGCCCTCTCTCCCTCTTTCGCCTTCTCTCTCCCACTCTCGCCCTCTCGCCCTCCTTCCCTCTTTCGCCCTCTCTCCCTCACTCGCCATCACTCCGTCCTTCGCCCTCTCCCCCCATCGCCCTCTCTCCCTCTCTTGCTCTCTCTCCCTCTTCCGTACTCTCTCCCTTTCTCGCCATCTCTCCCTTTTTCGCTTTCTCAGCCTCACACCCTCTCTCACCCTCTCTCCCTCTCTCGCCTTCACTCGCCGTCTCTCTCACTCGCCCTCTCTCCCTCTCTTTCGCCATCTCTCCCTCTCACCCTCTCTGCCCTCTCTCCCACTCTCGCCCTCTCTTCCTCACTCTCCCTCTCTCCCTCTCTCTTGCCACCTCTCCCTCTTTCACCCACTTGCCCTCTTTCGCCCTCTCTCCATATCTCGCCCTCTCTCCCTCTCTAGCCCTCTCTTCCTCTCCCTTGCCACCTCTCCCTCCTTCGCCCTCTGTCCCCAATCGCCCTCTCTCCCTCTCTTTCCCTCTCTACCTCTTTCGTACACTCTCCCTCTCTCACCCTCACTCCCTCCTTTACCCTCCCTCCCCATCCCCCTCTCTCCATCTCTCGCCTTCTCTCCCTCTTTTGTACTATCTCCCTTTCACGTACTCTCTCCCTCTCTCGCACTCTCTCCCTCTCTCCCTCTCTCGCTTTCTCTTGCCCTCCCTCCCTCTCTCACCCACTCTCCCTCTCTCGCCCTCTCTCGTCCTCTCGCCCTCTCTCACATTCTCTGCCTCTTTCACCCTCTCTCCCACTTTCGCCCTCTCTCCCTCTCTGCCCTCTCTCCCTCGCTCTCCCTCTCTCCTGCCACCTCTCCCTCTTTCACCCGGTATCCATTCTCTCCCTCTCTCTCCCCCTCTCACCCTCTCTCAATCTCTCGCCTTCTCTCCCTGTTTTGTACTCTCTCCCACTCTCCCTCTCTCGCACTTGCTCGCCCACTCTCCCTCTCTCGCCTTCTCTCTCCCACTCTCGACGTCTCTCCCTCTCTCCATCGCTCGCCCTCTCTCACACTCTCTGCCTCTCTCGCCCTCTCTCCCTCGTTCGCCCTCTCTCCCTCAGTCGCCATCACTCCCTCCTTCGCCCTTTCTCCCCCTCACCCTCTCTCCCTCTTTCGTCTTCTCTCCCTCTTTCATACCCTCTCACTCTCTCGCCCTCTCTCCCTCTCTCCATCGCTCGCCCTCTCTCGCCCTCTCTCCCTCATTTGCGCTCTCGCCATCTCTCGTTCTCACTCCCTCCTTTGCCCTCTCCCCCCATCGCCCTCTCTCCCTCTCTTGCTCTCTCTCCCTTTCGTACTATCTCCCTTTCCCGCCGTCTCTCCCTCTTTCACTTTCTCAGCCTCTCAACCTCTCTCACCCTCTCTCCCTCTCTCGCCTTCTCTCGCCCTCTCTCTCACTCACCCTCTCTCCCTCTCTTTCGCCCTCTCTCCATCTCTCGCCCTCTTTCCCGCTCTCACCCTCTCTCACCATCTATCCCTCTTTCGCCCTCTCTTCCTATTTCACCATCTCTCCCTCTTTCATTCTCTCGCCCTTTCTCTCCCTCTCTCCCTCTCTCACCCTCTCTCTCTCGCTCTCCCTCTCTCGCCTTCTCTCGCCCTCTCTCTCGCCCTCTCTCCCTCTCTTTTCCCTTCTCCCCCATTCTCGCCCTCTCTCCCTCTCCTTCTCTCTCGCACTTGCACGCCCTCCCTCCCTCTCTGCCCTCTCTCCCACTCTCACCCTCTCTCTTTCTCGCCCTCTTGCCCTCTCCCGCCCTCTCTCCCTCTCTTACCCTCTCTCCCACTCTCGCCCTCTGTCTCTCGCCCTCTCTCCCTCTCTCGCCCTCTCTCCCTCTCACACACTCTCTCCCTCTATCTTGCCACCTCTCACTCTTTCACCCTCTTGCCCACTTTCCCCCCCTCGCCATCTGTCGCCCTCGCTCCCTCTTATGCCCTCTCTCCCTCCCTCGCTGTCTCTCCTTCTCTCCCTCACTCGCTCTCTCGCCCATCTCTCGCCCCTCTCCCTCTCTCGCCCACTCTCCCTCTCTCGTCCTCTCTCCCTCTCTCACACTCTCTGCGTCTTTCGCCCTCTCTCTCTCCTACGCCCTCTCTCCCTCATTCACCCTCACTCCCTCCTTCGCCCTCTCTCCCCCTCTCACCCTCTCTCAATCTCTCGCCTTCTCTCCCTGTTTTGTACTCTCTCCCTCTCTCCCTCTCTCGCACTCTCTTGCCCTCTCTCCCTCTGTCGCCCACTCTCCATCTTTCGTACTCTCTCCATCTCTCGCCCTGTCTCCCTCTCTCCATCGCTCGCACTCTCTCGCCCTCTCTCCCTCGTTTGCCCATTCTCCCTCTCTCGCCCTTACTCCCTTCTTCGCCATTTCTCCCTCATAACCCTCTCTCTTTCTCTCGCCCTCTCTACCTCTTTCGCTTTCTCAGCCTCTCACCCTCTTTCACACTCTCTCCCTCTCGCGCACTTGCTCGCCCTCTCTCCCTCTTTCGCCTTCTCTCTCCCACTCTCGCCCTCTCGCCCTCCTTCCCTCTTTCGCCCTCTCTCCCTCACTCGCCATCACTCCGTCCTTCGCCCTCTCCCCCCATCGCCCTCTCTCCCTCTCTTGCTCTCTCTCCCTCTTCCGTACTCTCTCCCTTTCTCGCCATCTCTCCCTTTTTCGCTTTCTCAGCCTCACACCCTCTCTCACCCTCTCTCCCTCTCTCGCCTTCACTCGCCGTCTCTCTCACTCGCCCTCTCTCCCTCTCTTTCGCCATCTCTCCCTCTCACCCTCTCTGCCCTCTCTCCCACTCTCGCCCTCTCTTCCTCACTCTCCCTCTCTCTTGCCACCTCTCCCTCTTTCACCCACTTGCCCTCTTTCGCCCTCTCTCCATATCTCGCCCTCTCTCCCTCTCTAGCCCTCTCTTCCTCTCCCTTGCCACCTCTCCCTCCTTCGCCCTCTGTCCCCAATCGCCCTCTCTCCCTCTCTTTCCCTCTCTACCTCTTTCGTACACTCTCCCTCTCTCACCCTCACTCCCTCCTTTACCCTCCCTCCCCATCCCCCTCTCTCCATCTCTCGCCTTCTCTCCCTCTTTTGTACTATCTCCCTTTCACGTACTCTCTCCCTCTCTCGCACTCTCTCCCTCTCTCCCTCTCTCGCTTTCTCTTGCCCTCCCTCCCTCTCTCACCCACTCTCCCTCTCTCGCCCTCTCTCGTCCTCTCGCCCTCTCTCACATTCTCTGCCTCTTTCACCCTCTCTCCCACTTTCGCCCTCTCTCCCTCTCTGCCCTCTCTCCCTCGCTCTCCCTCTCTCCTGCCACCTCTCCCTCTTTCACCCGGTATCCATTCTCTCCCTCTCTCTCCCCCTCTCACCCTCTCTCAATCTCTCGCCTTCTCTCCCTGTTTTGTACTCTCTCCCACTCTCCCTCTCTCGCACTTGCTCGCCCACTCTCCCTCTCTCGCCTTCTCTCTCCCACTCTCGACGTCTCTCCCTCTCTCCATCGCTCGCCCTCTCTCACACTCTCTGCCTCTCTCGCCCTCTCTCCCTCGTTCGCCCTCTCTCCCTCAGTCGCCATCACTCCCTCCTTCGCCCTTTCTCCCCCTCACCCTCTCTCCCTCTTTCGTCTTCTCTCCCTCTTTCATACCCTCTCACTCTCTCGCCCTCTCTCCCTCTCTCCATCGCTCGCCCTCTCTCGCCCTCTCTCCCTCATTTGCGCTCTCGCCATCTCTCGTTCTCACTCCCTCCTTTGCCCTCTCCCCCCATCGCCCTCTCTCCCTCTCTTGCTCTCTCTCCCTCTTCCGTACTCTCTCCCTTTCTCGCCATCTCTCCCTTTTTCGCTTTCTCAGCCTCACACCCTCTCTCACCCTCTCTCCCTCTCTCGCCTTCACTCGCCGTCTCTCTCACTCGCCCTCTCTCCCTCTCTTTCGCCATCTCTCCCTCTCACCCTCTCTGCCCTCTCTCCCACTCTCGCCCTCTCTTCCTCACTCTCCCTCTCTCTTGCCACCTCTCCCTCTTTCACCCACTTGCCCTCTTTCGCCCTCTCTCCATATCTCGCCCTCTCTCCCTCTCTAGCCCTCTCTTCCTCTCCCTTGCCACCTCTCCCTCCTTCGCCCTCTGTCCCCAATCGCCCTCTCTCCCTCTCTTTCCCTCTCTACCTCTTTCGTACACTCTCCCTCTCTCACCCTCACTCCCTCCTTTACCCTCCCTCCCCATCCCCCTCTCTCCATCTCTCGCCTTCTCTCCCTCTTTTGTACTATCTCCCTTTCACGTACTCTCTCCCTCTCTCGCACTCTCTCCCTCTCTCCCTCTCTCGCTTTCTCTTGCCCTCCCTCCCTCTCTCACCCACTCTCCCTCTCTCGCCCTCTCTCGTCCTCTCGCCCTCTCTCACATTCTCTGCCTCTTTCACCCTCTCTCCCACTTTCGCCCTCTCTCCCTCTCTGCCCTCTCTCCCTCGCTCTCCCTCTCTCCTGCCACCTCTCCCTCTTTCACCCGGTATCCATTCTCTCCCTCTCTCTCCCCCTCTCACCCTCTCTCAATCTCTCGCCTTCTCTCCCTGTTTTGTACTCTCTCCCACTCTCCCTCTCTCGCACTTGCTCGCCCACTCTCCCTCTCTCGCCTTCTCTCTCCCACTCTCGACGTCTCTCCCTCTCTCCATCGCTCGCCCTCTCTCACACTCTCTGCCTCTCTCGCCCTCTCTCCCTCGTTCGCCCTCTCTCCCTCAGTCGCCATCACTCCCTCCTTCGCCCTTTCTCCCCCTCACCCTCTCTCCCTCTTTCGTCTTCTCTCCCTCTTTCATACCCTCTCACTCTCTCGCCCTCTCTCCCTCTCCATCGCTCGCCCTCTCTCGCCCTCTCTCCCTCATTTGCGCTCTCGCCATCTCTCGTTCTCACTCCCTCCTTTGCCCTCTCCCCCCATCGCCCTCTCTCCCTCTCTTGCTCTCTCTCCCTTTCGTACTATCTCCCTTTCCCGCCGTCTCTCCCTCTTTCACTTTCTCAGCCTCTCAACCTCTCTCACCCTCTCTCCCTCTCTCGCCTTCTCTCGCCCTCTCTCTCACTCACCCTCTCTCCCTCTCTTTCGCCCTCTCTCCATCTCTCGCCCTCTTTCCCGCTCTCACCCTCTCTCACCATCTATCCCTCTTTCGCCCTCTCTTCCTATTTCACCATCTCTCCCTCTTTCATTCTCTCGCCCTTTCTCTCCCTCTCTCCCTCTCTCACCCTCTCTCTCTCGCTCTCCCTCTCTCGTCTTCTCTCGCCCTCTCTCTCGCCCTCTCTCCCTCTCTTTTCCCTTCTCCCCCATTCTCGCCCTCTCTCCCTCTCCTTCTCTCTCGCACTTGCACGCCCTCCCTCCCTCTCTGCCCTCTCTCCCACTCTCACCCTCTCTCTTTCTCGCCCTCTTGCCCTCTCCCGCCCTCTCTCCCTCTCTTACCCTCTCTCCCACTCTCGCCCTCTGTCTCTCGCCCTCTCTCCCTCTCTCGCCCTCTCTCCCTCTCACACACTCTCTCCCTCTATCTTGCCACCTCTCACTCTTTCACCCTCTTGCCCACTTTCCCCCCCTCGCCATCTGTCGCCCTCGCTCCCTCTTATGCCCTCTCTCCCTCCCTCGCTGTCTCTCCTTCTCTCCCTCACTCGCTCTCTCGCCCATCTCTCGCCCCTCTCCCTCTCTCGCCCACTCTCCCTCTCTCGCCCTCTCTCCCTCTCTCACACTCTCTGCGTCTTTCGCCCTCTCTCTCTCCTACTCCCTCTCTCCCTCATTCACCCTCACTCCCTCCTTCGCCCTCTCTCCCCCTCTCACCCTCTCTCAATCTCTCGCCTTCTCTCCCTGTTTTGTACTCTCTCCCTCTCTCCCTCTCTAGCACTCTCTTGCCCTCTCTCCCTCTGTCGCCCACTCTCCATCTTTCGTACTCTCTCCATCTCTCGCCCTGTCTCCCTCTCTCCATCGCTCGCACTCTCTCGCCCTCTCTCCCTCGTTTGCCCATTCTCCCTCTCTCGCCCTTACTCCCTTCTTCGCCATTTCTCCCTCATAACCCTCTCTCTTTCTCTCGCCCTCTCTACCTCTTTCGCTTTCTCAGCCTCTCACCCTCTTTCACACTCTCTCCCTCTCTCGCACTTGCTCGCCCTCTCTCCCTCTTTCGCCTTCTCTCTCCCACTCTCGCCCTCTCGCCCTCCTTCCCTCTTTCGCCCTCTCTCCCTCACTCGCCATCACTCCGTCCTTCGCCCTCTCCCCCCATCGCCCTCTCTCCCTCTCTTGCTCTCTCTCCCTCTTCCGCACTCTCTCCCTTTCTCGCCATCTCTCCCTTTTTCGCTTTCTCAGACTCACACCCTCTCTCACCCTCTCTCCCTCTCTCGCCTTCACTCGCCGTCTCTCTCACTCGCCCTCTCTCCCTCTCTTTCGCCATCTCTCCCTCTCACCCTCTCTGCCCTCTCTCCCACTCTCGCCCTCTCTCCCTCTCACCCACTTGCCCTCTCTCGCCCTCTCTTCCTCACTCTCCCTCTCTCCCTCTCTCTTGCCACCTCTCCCTCTTTCACCCACTTGCCCTCTTTCGCCCTCTCTCCATATCTCGCCCTCTCTCCCTCTCTAGCCCTCTCTTCCTCTTCCTTGCCACCTCTCCCTCCTTCGCCCTCTGTCCCCAATCGCCCTCTCTCCCTCTCTTTCCCTCTCTACCTCTTTCGTACACTCTCCCTCTCTCACCCTCACTCCCTCCTTTCCCCTCCCTCCCCATCGCCCTCTCTCCATCTCTCGCCTTCTCTCCCTCTTTTGTACTATCTCCCTTTCACGTACTCTCTCCCTCTCTCGCACTCTCTCCCTCTCTCCCTCTCTCGCTTTCTCTTGCCCTCCCTCCCTCTCTCACCCACTCTCCCTCTCTCGCCCTCTCTCGCCCTCTCGCCCTCTCTCACATTCTCTGCCTCTTTCACCCTCTCTCCCACTTTCGCCCTCTCTCCCTCTCTGCCCTCTCTCCCTCGCTCTCCCTCTCTCCTGCCACCTCTCCCTCTTTCACCCGCTATCCATCTCTCCCTCTCTCTCCCCCTCTCACCCTCTCTCAATCTCTCGCCTTCTCTCCCTGTTTTGTACTCTCTCCCTCTCTCCCTCTCTCGCACTCTCTTGCCCTCTCTCCCTCTGTCGCCCACTCTCCATCTTTCGTACTCTCTCCATCTCTCGCCCTCTCTCCCTTTCTACCTCTTTCATACACTCTCCCTCTCTCACCCTCACTCCCTCCTTTACCCTCCCTCCCCATCGCCCTCTCTCCATCTCTCGCCTTCCCTCCCTCTTTCGTACTATCTCCCTTTCACGTACTCTCTCCCTCTCTCGCACTCTTTCACCCGCTATCCATCTCTCCCTCTCTCTCCCTCTCTCGCCCTCTCTCCCTCTCTCACCATCTCGGCCTATCTCACACTCTCTGCCTCTCTCACCCTCACACGCCATCACTCCCTCATTCGCCCTCTCTGCCTCTCTCGCCCTCTCTCCCTCTCCCTCCCTGTCGCACTCTCTCACCCTATCGATCTCACTCTCCCTCTCTCACCCTCAGTCCCTCCCTCTCCCGCTCTCTCTCCATCTCACCCTCTCTCCCTCTCCTGCCCTCCCTCCCTCTCTCGCCCTCTCATCCTCTCTCGCCCTCTCTCTCCCTCTCTCCGTCTCTCGCCCTCTCTCCCTCTCTCGGCGTCTCTCGCCCTCTCTCTCCCCATCTCTATCTCTCGCCCTTTCTCCCGCTCTCGCTCTCTCTCCCTCTCTCGCCCTCTTTCTTTCTCTCGCCCTCTCTCCCTCTCTTGCCCTCTTTCTTTCTCTCGCCCTCTCTCCCTCTTTTGCTTTCTCAGCCTCTCACCCTCTATCACCCTTTCTCGCACTTGCTCGCCCTCTCTCCCTCTCTCGCTTTCTCTCTCCCACTCTCGGCCTATCTCCCTCTCTCCATCGCTCGCCCTCTGTGCCTCCTTCGCCCTCTCTCCCTCACTCGCCATCACTCCCTCCTTCGCCCTTTCTCCTCCTCACCCTCTCTCCCTCTCTCGCCTTCTCTCCCTCTTTTGTACCCTCTCCCTCTCTCGCCCTCTCTCCCTCTCTCCATCGCTCGCCCTCTCTCGCCCTCTCTCCCTCATTTGTCCTCTCGCCCTCTCTCGCCCTCACTCCCTCCTTTGCCGTCTCCCCCCCCATCGCCCTCTCTCCCTCTCTTGCTCTCTCTCCCTCTTTCGTACTCTCTCCCTTTCTCGCCGTCTCTCCCTCTTTCGCTTTCTCTCGCCCTCTCTCTCACTCGCCCTCTCTCCCTTTCATTCACCCTCTGTCCCTCTCTCCCTATCCCTCTCTCTCGCACTTGCTCGCCCTCCCTCTTTGGCCCTCTTGCCCACTTTCGCCCTCTTGCCCTCTTTCACCCTTTCTCCATATCTCGCCCTCTCTCCCTCTCTAGCCCTCTCACCCTCTCTCTTGCCACCTCTCCCTCCTTCGCCCTCTGTCCCCCTGTCGCCCTCTCTCCCTCTCTCGCCTTCTCTCCCTCTTTTGTACGCACTCCCTTTCACGTACTCTCTCCCTCTCTCTTGCCCTCTCTACCTCTCTTACCCACTCTCCCTCTCTCGCCCTCTCTCCCTCTCTCGCCCTCTCGCCCTCTCACATTCTCTGCCTCTTTCACCCTCTCTCACACATTCGCCCTCTCTCCTTCTATCCCTCTCTCGCCCTCTCTCCCGCTCTCTTGCCACCTGTCCCTCTTCCGCCCGCTATCATTCTCTCACCCTCCCTCCGCCTATCGCCCTCTCTCCCGCTCTCGCCCTCTCTCCCTCTCTCTCCCTCTCTCGTCCTCTCTCCCTCTCTCGCCATCTCGCCCTATTTCACATTCTCTGCCTCTCTCACCTTCACACGCCCTCACTCCCTCGTTCGCCCTTCTCCCTCTCTCGTCCTCTCTCCCTCTCTCTCCCTCTCGCCCTCTCTCACCCTATCGAACTCACTCTCCCTCTCTCACCCTCACTCCCTCCCTCTCCCGCTCTCTCTCCATCTCACCCTCTCTCCCGCTCCTGCCCTCTCTCTGTCTCTCGCCCTTTCTCCCTCTCTCGGCGTCTCTCGCCCTCTCTCTCCCTCGCTCTATCTCTCACGCTCTCTCCCGCTCTCGCCCTCTCGCTCCCTCTCTCGCCCTCTTTCTTTCTCTCGCCCTGTCTCCCTCTCTCGCCCTCTTTCTTTCTCTCGCCCTCTCTCCCTCTTTCGCTTTCTCAGCCTCTCACACGCTCTCACCCTCTCTCCCTCTCTTACCTTCTCTCCCTCTCCCTCTCTCGCGCACTTGCTCGCCCTCTCTCCCTCTGTGCCCTCTCTCCCTCTCTCGCCCTCTCTCCCTCTCTCTTGCCACCTCTCTCTCTTTCGCCCTCTTGCCCTCTTTCGCCCTCTATCCATCTCTCACCCTCTCTCCTGCTCTCGCCCTCTCTCCGCCTATCGCCCTCTCTCCCGCTCTCGCCCTCTCTCCCTCTCTCTCCCTCTCTCGCCCTCTCTCCCTCTCTCGCCATCTCGCCCTATCTCACACTCTCTGCCTCTCTCACCCTCACACGCCCTCACTCCCTCCTTCGCACTCTCTCCCCCCTTGCCCTCTCTCCCTCTCTCGCCCTCTCGCCCTCTCACACTCTCTTCCTCTCTTGCCCTCTCTCCCTCCTACGCCCTCGCTCCATCACACGCCCTCACGCTCTCCTATGCCCTCACTCCCCCTCTTACCCTCTTGCCCTCTCTCTCTCTTTTGTACTCTCTCCCTCTCTCACCCTCTGTCCCTATCTCCCTCTCTCACTCTCTCTTGTCCACTCTCTCCCTCACTCTTGACACCTCTCCGTCTTTTGGCCTCTCGCCCTCTTTCGCCCTCTCTCCCTCTCTCGCCTTCTCTCGCCCTCACTCACTCTCGCACTCTCTCCCTCTTTCGTACTCTCTCCCTCTCTCGCTCTCTCTCCCTATCTCCCTCTCTCGCTCTCTCTTGCCCTCTCTCTCCCTCTCTCTTGCCACCTCTCCCTCTTTTGCCCTCTCGCCCTCTAACGCCTTTTCTCACCCATTCACTCACTCTCTCTCGCTCTCTCTCCCTCTCTTTCGCCCTCTCTCCCTCTCCCTGTCTCTCGCACTTGCTCGTAATTTCACCCTCTCTGCATTATCTCCCACTCTCACCCTCTCGCTATCTCTCACCCTCTTGCCCTCTCTCGCCCTCTTTCCCTTTCTCACCCTCTCTCCCTCTCTCTTGCCACCTCTCCCTCTTTCGCTCTCTCTCCCTCTTTCGATCTCTATCCATCTCTCGCCCTCTCTCCCTCTGTTGCCCTCTCTCTCTCTCGCCCTCTCTCCCTCTTTCGTACTCTCTCCCTCTCTCGCACTCTCTCCCTCTCTGCCTCTCTCGCCTTCTCTCCCTCTCTCGCTCTCACTCTCCCTCTCTCGGCCACTCTCCCTCTCTCACCCTCTCTCCCTCTCTCGCCATCTCGCCCTCTCTCACACTCTCTCTCTCTTTCGACCTCTCTCCCTCCTTCACCCTCTCTCCCTCACTCGCCCTCTTTCGTACTCTCTCCCTCTCTCGCACTCTCTCCCTCTCTGCCTCTCTCGCCTTCTCTCCCTCTCTCGCTCTCACTCTCCCTCTCTCGGCCACTCTCCCTCTCTCACCCTCTCTCCCTCTCTCGCCCTCTCGCCCTCTCTCACGCTCTCTGCCTCTCTCACCCTCTCTTCCACTCTCACCCTCTCTAAATCTCACTCTCGCCCTCTCGCAGTCTCGCCCTCTCTCCCTCTCTCTACCTCTCTCCCTCTCTCGCCCTCTCGCACTCTGTCAGACTATCACACTCACTCTCCCTCTCTCACTCTCACTCCCTCTCTCTCTCGCCCTCTCGCAGTCTCTCCCTTTCCCACCCTCTCTCCATCTCACCGTCTCTCCCTCTCTTTCCCTCTCTCCCTCTCTCACCCTCTCATCCTCTCTCGCCCTCTCTCTCCGTCTTCCGTCTCTCGCCCTCTCTCCCTCTCTCAGCGTCTCTCGCCCTCTCTCTCCTTCTCTCCATCTCTCGCCCTCTCTCCCGCTCTCGCACTCTCTCCCTGTCTCGCCTTCTTTCTTTCTCTCGCCCTCTCTCCCTCTTTTGCTGTCTCAGCCTCCCACACTCTCTCACCCTCGCTCCCTCACTCACCTTCTCTCGCCCTATCTCTCTCGTCCTCTCTCCCTCTTTTGCTTTCTCAGCCTCTCACACTCTCTCACCCTCTCTCGCTTTCTTACCTTCTCTCGCCCTCTCTCTCTCGTCCTCTCTCCCTTTCTTTCGCCCTCTCTCCCTCTCTCGCCCTCTCTCACTCTCCCTCTCTCGCGCACTTGCTCGCCCTCTCTCCCTCTGTGCCCTCTCTCCCTCTCTCGCCCTCTCTCCCTCTCTCTTGCCACCTCTTCCTCTTTCGCCCTCTTGCCCTCTTTCGCCCTCTATCCATCTCTCACCCTCTCTCCCGCTCTCGCCCTCTCTCCGCCTATCGCCCTCTCTCCCTCTCTCGCCATCTCGCCCTATCTCACACTCTATCCCTCTCGCCCTCTCTCACCCTATCGAACTCACTCTCCCTCTCTCACCCTCACTCCCTCCCTCTCCCGCTCTCTCTCCATCTCACCCTCTCTCCCTCTCCTGCCCTCTCTCCGTCTCTCGCCCTTTCTCCCTCTCTCGGCGTTTCTCGCCCTCTCTCTCCCTCGCTCTATCTCTCACCCCCTCTCCCGCTCTCGCCCTCTCTCCCTCACTCGCCCTCACTCCATCGTTCGACCTCTCTCACCCTCTCGCCCTCTCTCCCTCTTTCGCATTCTCAGCCTCTCACACGCTCTCACCCTCTCTCCCTCTCTTACCTTCTCTCCCTCTCCCTGTCTCTCGCACTTGCTTGTAATTTCACCCTCTCTGCCATATCTCCCACTCTCACCCTTTCGCTATCTCTCACCCTCTGGCCCTCTCTCGCCCTCTTTCTCTTTCTCACCCTCTCTCCCTCTCTCTTGCCACCTCTCTCTCTTTCGACCTCTATCCATGTCTCGCCCTCTCTCCCTCTGTTGCCCTCTCTCTCTCTCGCCCTCTCTCCCTCTTTCGTACTCTCTCCCTCTCTCGCACTCTCTCCTTCTCTGCCTCTCTCGCCTTCTCTCCCTCTCTCGCTCTCACTCTCCCTCACTCGGCCACTCTCCCTCTCTCACCCTCTCTCCCTCTCTCGCCATCTCGCCCTCTCTCACACTCTCTGCCTTTTTTCGACCTCTCTCCCTCCTTCGCCCTCTCTCCCTCACTCGCCCTCACTCCATCGTTCGACCTCTCTCACCCTCTCGGCCTCTCTCCCTCTCTCGCCCTCTCTCCCTCTTTTGTACTCTCTCCCTCTCTCGCCCTCTCTCCCTCTCTCGCCCTCTCGCCCTCTCTCACGCTCTCTGCCTCTCTCACCCTCTCTTCCACTCTCACCCTCTCTAACTCTCACTCTCGCCCGCTCGCAGTCTCTCCCTTACCCGCCCTCTCTCCATCTCACCGTCTCTCCCTCTCTTTCCCTCTCTCCCTCTCTCGCCCTCTCGCACTCTGTCAGACTATCACACTCACTCTCCCTCTCTCACCCTCACTCCCTCTCTCTCTCGCCCTCTCGCAGTCTCTCCCTTTCCCGCCCTCTCTCCATCTCACCGTCTCTCCCTCTCTTTCCCTCTCTCCCTCTCTCACCCTCTCATCCTCTCTCGCCCTCTCTCTCCGTCTTCCGTCTCTCGCCCTCTCTCCCTCTCTCAGCGTCTCTCGCCCTCTCTCTCCTTCTCTCCATCTCTCGCCCTCTCTCCCGCTCTCGCACTCTCTCCCTGTCTCGCCTTCTTTCTTTCTCTCGCCCTCTCTCACTCTTTTGCTTTCTCAGCCTCCAACACTCTCTAACCCTCGCTCCCTCACTCACCTTCTCTCGCCCTCTCTCTCTCGTCCTCTCTCCCTCTTTCGCTTTCTCAGCCTCTCACACTCTCTCACCCTCTCTCCCTTTCTTACCTTCTCTCGCCCTCTCTCTCTCGTCCTCTCTCCCTTTCTTTCGCCCTCTCTCCCTCTCTCGCCCTCTCTCACTCTCCCTCTCTCGCGCACTTGCTCGCCCTCTCTCCCTCTGTGCCCTCTCTCTCTCTCTCGCCCTCTCTCCCTCTCTCTTGCCACCTCTTCCTCTTTCGCCCTCTTGCCCTCTTTCGCCCTCTATCCATCTCTCACCCTCTCTCCCGCTCTCGCCCTCTCTCTCCCTCTCTCGCCCTCTCTCCCTCTCTCGCCATCTCGCCCTATCTCACACTCTATCCCTCTCGCCCTCTCTCACCCTATCAAACTCACTCTCCCTCTCTCACCCTCACTCCCTCCCTCTCCCGCTCTCTCTCCATCTCACCCTCTCTCCCTCTCCTGCCCTCTCTCTCCGTCTCTCGCCCTTTCTCCCTCTCCCGGCGTCTCTCGCCCTCTCTCTCCCTCGCTCTATCTCTCACCCTCTCTCCCGCTCTCGCCCTCTCTCCCTCTCTCGCCCTCTTTCTTTCTCTCGCCCTGTCTCCCTCTCTCGCCCTCTTTCTTTCTCTCGCCCTCTCTCCCTCTTTCGCTTTCTCAACCTCTCACACGCTCTCACCCTCTCTCCCTCTCTTACCTTCTCTCCCTCTCCCTGTCTCTCGCACTTGCTTGTAATTTCACCCTCTCTGCCATATCTCCCACTCTCTACCCTCTCGCTATCTCTCACCCTCTGGCCCTCTCTCGCCCTCTTTCCCTTTCTCACCCTCTCTCCCTCTCTCTTGCCACCTCTCCCTCTTTCGACCTCTATCCATGTCTCGCCCTCTCTCCCTCTGTTGCCCTCTCTCTCTCTCGCCCTCTCTCCCTCTTTCATACTCTCTCCCTCTCTCGCACTCTCTCCTTCTCTGCCTCTCTCGCCTTCTCTCCCTCTCTCGCTCTCACTCTCCCTCTCTCGGCCACTCTCCCTCTCTCACCCTCTCTCCCTCTCTCGCCATCTCGCCCTCTCTCACACTCTCTGCTTTTTTTCGACCTCTCTCCCTCCTTCGCCCTCTCTCCCTCACTCGCCCTCACTCCATCGTTCGACCTCTCTCACCCTCTCGGCCTCTCTCCCTCTCTCGCCCTCTCTCCCTCTTTTGTACCCTCTCCCTCTCTCGCCCTCTCTCCCTCTCTCGCCCTCTCGCCCTCTCGCCCTCTCTCACGCTCTCTGCCTCTCTCACCCTCTCTTCCACTCTCACCCTCTCTAACTCTCACTCTCGCCCTCTCTCCCTCTCGCCCTCTCTCCCTCTCTCTACCTCTCTCCCTCTCTCGCCCTCTCGCACTCTGTCAGACTATCACACTCACTCTCCCTCTATCACCCTCACTCCCTCTCTCTCTCGCCCTCTCGCAGTCTCTCCCTTTCCCGCCCTCTCTCCATCTCACCGTCTCTCCCTCTCTTTCCCTCTCTCCCTCTCTCACCCTCTCATCCTCTCTCGCCCTCTCTCTCCCTCTCTCTCCCTCTTCCGTCTCTCGCCCTCTGTCCCTCTCTCAGCGTCTCTCGCCCTCTCTCTCCTTCTCTCCATCTCTCGCCCTCTCTCCCGCTCTCGCACTCTCTCCCTGTCTCGCCCTCTTTCTTTCTCTCGCCCTCTCTCCCTCTTTTGCTTTCTCAGCCTCCCACACCCTCTCACCCTCGCTCCCTCACTCACCTTCTATCGCCCTCTCTCTCTCTCGTCCTCTCTCCCTCTCTTTCGTCCTCTATCCCGCTCTCGACCTCTTTCCCTCTCTCGCCCTCTTTCTTTCTCTCGCCCTGTCTCCCTCTCTCGCCCTCTTTCTATCTCTCGCCCTCTCTCCCTCTTTCGCTTTCTCAGCCTCTCAAACTCTCTCACCCTCTCTCCCTCTCTTATCTTCTCTCGCCCACTCTCTCTCGTCCTCTCTCCCTCTCTCGCCCTCTCTCCCTCTTCCTCTCTCTCGCACTTGCTCGCTCTCCCTCTCACTGCCCTCTGTCCCGCTCTCGCCCTCTCTCCCTCTCTCTTGCCACCTCTCCTTCTTTCGCCCTCTTGCCCTCTTTCGTCCTCTATCCATCTCTCAACCTCTCTCCGGCTCTCGCCCTCTCTCCGCCTATCGCCCTCTCTCCCGCTCTCGCCCTCTCTCTCTCTCTCGCCCTCACTCCCTCTCTCGCCATCTCGCCCTATCTCACACTATCTGCCTCTCTCACCCTCTCACCCTCACACGCCCTCACTCCCTCCTTCGCCCTCTTTCCCTCTCTCGCCCTCTCACCCTCTCCCACACTCACTTCCTCTCTCGCCCTCCCTCCCGCTCTCACCTTCTCTCACTCTCACTCTCGGCCTCTATCCCTCTCGGCCTCTATCCCTCTCGCCCTCTCTCCCTCTCTCTCCCTCTCTCACTCTCTTGCCCTCTCTTCCTCTCTCTTGCCACCTCTCCCTCTTTTGCCCTCTCAACTTCTTTCGCACTCTCTCACTCTCTCGCCTTCTCTCACCCTCTCTCTCTCACACTCTCTTTCGCCCTCTCTCCCTCTCTGCCCTCTCTTCCACTCTTGCCCTCTCTCTGTCTCTCACCCTCTTGTCCTCTCCAGCCACCTCTCCCTCTTTCGCCCACTCACCCTCTTTCGCCCTCTATCCATCTCTCGCCCTCTCTCCCTCTGTTGGCCTCTCTCCCTCTCTCCCCCTCACACCCACCTGCCTCCTCTCTCTCCCTATCGCCGTTTCTACCTCTCTTGCCCTCTCTCCCTCTTTCCTACTCTCTCCCTTTCTCACACTCTCTTCCTCTCTCGCTCTCTCTCGCCCTCTCTCCCTCTCTCGACCTCTCAGCCTCTCACACTCTCTCACCCTCGCTCCCTCTCTCACCTTCTCTCGCCCTCTCTCTCACGTCCTCTCTCCCTCTCTTTCGCCCTCTCTCCCTCTCGCCCTCACACCCTCTTTCCCCCTCTCTCCCCCTAATGCCCTCTCTACCTCTCTTGCCCTCTCTCCCTCTTTCATACTCTCGCTCTCTCTCGCTCTCTCGCCCACTCTGCCTCTCTCTCGCCCATTCTCTCTCTCTCCCCTACTTTCTCTCTTTTTCTCTCTCGCCTTGTCTCGCACTTTCGCCCTCTCTCCCTCTCTCGCCCTCTCCACCTCTCGCCCTCTCTCTGACTCTCTCGCCGTCTCAATCACCCTCGCCCTCTCGCTATCTCTCACCCTCACACCCTCTCTCGCCTTCTCTCTCTCTCTCACCCTCATTAACTCTCTCTCTCTTCCTCTCTCTATCTCGCCCTCTCTCCCTCTCTTGCCCTCTCTCCCTGTCTCGCCGACTCGCCCTCTGTCGCCGTATCGCACTCACTCTCCCTCTGTCGCCATTAATCCCTCTCTCTCTTGCCCTCTCACCCTCTCTCTCTCCCTCGACCTCTCGCCATCTCGCCCTCTCTCCCTCTCACTTCCTTTTTCCACTCTCCCTCTCTCCCTCTCTTGTCTTCTGTCCCTCTCTCGCCCTCTCTTCCTCTCTCTCCGTCTCTCGCCCTCTCTCACCCTCTCTCGCCCACTCTCCCTCTCTCACCCTCTCTCGTCCACTCTCCCTCTCTCGCCATCTCTCTGTCTGTCGCCCTCTCTCCCTCTTTAACCCTCTCGCCCTTTCGCCCTCTCTCGCCGTCTCTCCCTCCCTCGCCCTCTCTTCTTCTCTTGCCATCTCTCTCTCTCTGGCCCTCTCGCCCTCTCGCCCTCTCGCCCACTCTCCCTCTCTCGCTCTCTCTCCCTCTCACCCTCTCTCTCTCTCGCTCGCTCTCTCTCGCTCGCCCTCCGCCCTCTCTCACCCTCTCTCCATCTCTTTCCCTCTGTCACTCTCTCGCCCTCTCTCCCACGTTCGCCCTTTCTCCCTCTCTCCGGCTCTCGCCATCTCTCCCTCTTTCGCCCTCTCGCCCACTTTCGCCCTCTCTCTCTCTCTCTCTCGCTCGCCCTCTTGCCCCCTCTCGCCCTCTGTCACTCTGTTTCGCCCTCTCTCCCTCTTTCGCCCACTCTCCCTCTCTCCCATTCTCGCCTTGTCTCCCTCTCTCGCCCTCTCTCCCTCTCTCGCTTTCTCTCCGTCTTTCGTACTCTCTCTCTCTTGCCCTCTCTCCCTCTCTCTCCCTCTCTCGCCCTCTTTCCCGCTCTCGCCCTCTCTCCCTCTCTCACCCTCTCTCACCCTCTCAGCCTCTCAAACTCTCTCACCCTCTCTCCCACCTTTGCCCTCTCTCCCTCTATCACCCTCTCTCCCTCTTTGGCCGACCCCAACTCTCGCTCTCACTCTCTCCCTCTCTCGCCCTCTTGCCTTCTCTCCCTCTCTCGCCCACGTCTCCTCTCTCGCCCTCTGTTCCTCTATCACCCTCTCTCGACCTCTCACCTGCTCTCCCTCGCTCCCTCTCTCTCTCGCCCTCTCTCCCTCTCTCACCCCCACACCCTCTCTCAGCCTCTGTCTCTACCCCACTTTTTCTATCTCTCATTCTCTCACATCCTGTCTCGCCCTTTCGCCCTCTCTCCTTCTCTCGCCCTCTCTCTGCCCCTCTCACCATCTCATCCTCCCTCGTCCTCTCGCTCATGCTCTCTTGCACTCTCTCGCCTTCTCTCTCTCGCCCTCTCTCCCTGTCTCGTCCTCTTTCTTTCTCTCGCCCTCTCTCCCTCTTTTGCTTTCTCAGCCTCTCACACTCTCTCACCCTCGCTCCCTCACTCACCTTCTCTCGCCCTCTCTGTCTCGTCCTCTCTTCCTCCCTTTCGCCCTCTCTCCCTCTCTTGCCCTCTCTCCCTCTTCCTCTCTCTCGCACTTGCTCAGCCTCTCTCCCTCACTGCCCTCTGCCCCGCTCTCGCCCTCTCTCCCTCTCTCTTGCCACCTCTCCTTCTTTTGCCCTGTATCCATCTCTCACCCTCTCTCCCGCTCTCGCCCTCTCTCCGCCTATCGCCCTCTCTCCCTCTCTCACCCTCTCTCCCTCTCTCTCCCTCTCTGCCTCTCTCACCCTCTCACCCTTACACGCCCTCACTCCCTCCTTCGCCCTCTTTCCCTCGCTCGCCCTCTCACTCTCTCCCACACTTTCTTCCTCTCTCGCCCTCTCTCCCGCTCTCACCTTCTCTCACTCTCACTCTCGCCCTCTATCCCTCTCGCCCTCTCTCCCTCTCTCGCTCTCTTGCCCTCTCTTCCTCTCACTTGCCACCTCTCCCTCTTTTGCCCTCTCAACCTCTTTCGCACTCTCTCCCTCTCTCGCCTTCTCTCACCCTCTCTCTCTCACTCTCTCTTTCGGCCTCTCTCCCACTCTCGCCCTCTCTCCCTCTCTGCCCTCTCTCCCTCTCTGCCCTCTCTCCCACTCTTGCCCTCTCTCTGTCTCTCACCCACTTGTCCTCTCTGGCCCTCTCTCCCTCTCTCGCCCTCTCTCCCTCTCTGCCCTCTCTCCCTCTCTGCCCTCTCTCCCACTCTTGCCCTCTCTCTGTCTCTCACCCTCTTGTCCTCTCCAGCCCTCTCTCCCACTCTCGCCCTCTCTCCCTCTCTCTTGCCACCTCTCCCTCTTTCGCCCTCTCGCCCTCTTTCGCCCTCTATCCATCTCTCGCCCTCTCTCCCTCTGTTGGCCTCTCTCCCTCTCTCGCCCTCACACCCTCCTTCCCCCTCTCTCCCCCTATCGCTGTTTCTACCTCTCTTGCCATCTCTCCCTCTTTCGTACTCTCTCCCTTTCTCACACTCTCTCCCTCTCTCGCTCTCTCTCGCCCTCTCTCCCTCTCTCGACCTCTCAGCCTCTCACACTCTCTCACCCTCGCTCCCTCTCTCACCTTCTCTCGCCCTCTTTCTCTCGTCCTCTCTCCCTCTCTTTCGCCCTCTCTCCCTCTCGCCCTCACACCCTCTTTCCCCCTCTCTCCCCCTAATGCCCTCTCTACCTCTCTTGCCCTCTCTCCTTCTTTCATACTCTCCCTCTCTCTCGCTCTCTCGCCCCCTCTGCCTCTCTCTCGCCCATTCTCTCTCTCTCCCCTACTTTCTCTCTTTCTCTCACTCGCCTTGTCTCGCACTTTCGCCCTCTCTCCCTCTCTCGCCCTCTCCGTCTCTCGCCCTCTCTCTGACTCTCTCGCCGTCTCAATCACCATCGCCCTCTCGCTATCTCTCACCCTCACACCCTCTCTCGCCTTCTCTCTCTCTCTCACCCTCATTAACTCTCTCTCTTCCTCTCTCCATCTCGCCCTCTCTCCCTCTCTTGCCCTCTCTCCCTCTCTCGCCGTATCGCGCTCACTCTCCCTCTGTCGCCATTAATCCCTCTCTCTCTTGCCCTCTCACCCTCTCTCTCTCCCTCGACCTCTCGCCATCTCGCCCTCTCTCCCACTCACTTCCTTTTCCCACTTGCCCTCTCTCCCTCTCTTGTCCTCTCTCCCTCTCTCGCCCTCTCTACCTCTCTCTCCGTCTCTCGCCCTCTCTCAACCTCTCTCGCCCACTCTCCCTCTCTCACCCTCTCTCGTCCCCTCTCCCTCTCACCCTCTCTCTCTCGCCCTCTCTCTCTCTTTCGCCCTCTCGCCCTCTTTCGCCCTCTCGCCCTCTGTCACCCTCTCTCGCCCTATCTTCCTCTCTCGCACTCTATCACTCTCTCCCTCTCTCGCCCTCTCTCCCTCTCTCGCTCTCTTGCCCACTCTCTCCCTCTCTCTCCCTCTCTTCTATTGCCCTCTCTCCCTCTCTCTCCCTCTCTCTACCTCTCTCCCTCTCTCCACCTCTCTCCCTTTCTCTCCCTCTCTCCCTGTCTTGCCCTCTCGCCCTCTCCCCCTTTCTGAACCTCTCTCCCACTCTTACCCTCTGTCTCCCTCTCTCGCCCTCACTCTTTCTCTCTCCCTCTCTCCCTCTCTTTCGCCCTCTCTCCCACTCTCTCGCTCGCCCTCCGCCCCTCTCTCTCTCGCTCGCTCTCTCTCGCACACCCTCCGCCCTCTCTCACCCTCTCTCCATCTCTTTCCCTCTGTCACTCTCTCTCGCCTTCTCTCCCACGTTCGCCCTTTCTCCCTCTCTCCGGCTCTCGCCATCTCTCCCTCTTTCGCCCACTCGCCCTCTCACGCCCTCTGTCACTCTGTTTCGCCCTCTCTCCCTCTTTCGCCCTCTCTCCCTCTCTCCCATTCTCTCCATGTCTCCCTCTCTCGCCCTCACTCCCTCTCTCGCTTTCTCTCCGTCTTTCGTACTCTCTCTCTATTGCCCTCTCTCCCTCTCTCCCTCTCTCGTGCTCTCTCGCCGTCTCTCCCTCTCACCCACTCTCCCTCCTTCGCCTTCTCTCCCTCTCTCGCTCTCTCCCCTCTCTCCCTCGCTCTCCCTCTCTCTCCCACTCTCGCCCTCTTTCCCGCTCTCGCCCTCTCTCCCTCTCTCACCCTCTCTCACACTTTCGCCCTCTCTCCCTCTATCACCCTCTCTCCCTCTTTGGCCGACCACAACTCTCGCTCTCACTTTCTCCCTCTCTCGCCTTCTTGCCTTCTCTCCCTCTCTCGCCCACGTCTCCTCTCTTGCCGTCTCACCTGCACTCTCTCGCTCCCTCTCTCTCTCTCTCGCCCTCTCCCCCCTCTCACCCCCACACCCTCTCTCAGCCTCTCTCTCTACCCCACTTTCTCTCTCTCTCATTCTCTCACATCCTGTCTCGCCCTTTCGCCCTCTCTCCTTCTCTCGCCCTCTCTCGCATACTAGCTCTCTCTCGCTCTCTCGCCCTCTCTCTCTCTCGCCCTCTCTCTGCCCCTCTCACCGTCTCATCCTCCCTCGTCCACTCGCTCATGCACTCTTGCACTCTCTCGCCTTCTCACTCTCGCCCTGTCTCCCTCTCGCCCTCTCTCCCTCTCTCAGCCTCTCTCCCTCTCTCGCCCTCTCTCCCTGTCTCGCCCTCTTTCTTTCTCTCGCCCTCTCTCCCTCTTTTGCTTTCTCAGCCTCTCACACTCTCTCATCCTCGCTCCCTCACTCACCTTCCCTCGCCCTCTCTGTCTCGTCCTCTCTTCCTCTCTTTCGCCCTCTCTCCCTCTCTCGCCCTCTCTCCCTCTTCCTCTCTCTCGCACTTACTCGGCCTCTCTCCCTCACTGCCCTCTGTCCCGCTCTCGCCCTCTCTCCGTCTCTCTTGCCACCTCTCCTTCTTTCGCTCTCTATCCATCTCTCACCCTCTCTCCCGCTCTCGCCCTCTCTCCGCCTATCGCCCTCTCTCCCACTCTCACCCTCTCTCCCTCTCTCTCCCTCTCTCCCTCTCTCACCATCTCGCCCTATCTCACACTCTCTGGCTCTCTCACCCTCTCACCCTCACATGCCCTCACTCCCTCCTTCGCCCTCCTTCCCTCGCTCGCCCTCTCACTCTCTCCCACACTCTCTTCCTCTCTCGCACTCTCTCCCGCTCTCACCTTCTCTCACTCTCACCCTCGCCCTCTATCCCTCTCGCCCTCTCTCCCTCTCTCGCTCTCTTGCCCTCTCTTCCTCTCTCTTGCCACATCTCCCTCTTTTGCCCTCTCAACCTCTTTCGCACTCTCTCCCTCTCTCGCCTTCTCTCACCCTCTCTCTCTCTCTCACCCTCTCTTTCGCCCACTCTCCCACTCTCGCCCACTCTCCCTCTCTGCCCTCTCTCCCTCTCTGCCCTCTCTCCCACTCTTGCCCTCTCTCTGTCTCTCACCCACTTTCCTCTCCAGACCTCTCTCCCTCTCTCGCCCTCTCTCCCTCTCTGCCCTCTCTCCCACTCTTGCCCTCTCTCTGTCTCTCACCCTCTTGTCCTCTCCAGCCCTCTCTCCCTCTCTCGCCCTCTCTCCCTCTCTCTTGCCACCTCTCCCTCTTTCGCCCTCTCGCCCTCTTTCGCCCTCTATCCATCTCTCGCCCTCTCTCCCTCTGATGTCCTCTCTCCCTCTCACGCCCTCACACCCTCCTTCCCCCTCTCTCCCCTATCGCCGTTTCTACCTCTCTTGCCATCTCTCCCTCTTTCGTACTCTCTCCCTTTCTCACACTCTCTCCCTCTCTCGCTCTCTCTCGCCCTCTCTCCCTCTCTCGACCTCTCAGCCTCTCACACTCTCTCACCCTCGCTCCCTCTCTCACCTTCTCTCGCCCTCTCTCTCACGTCCTCTCTCCCTCTCTTTCGCCC
This sequence comes from Chiloscyllium plagiosum, assembly GCF_037043375.1. Classification (NCBI taxonomy): domain Eukaryota; kingdom Metazoa; phylum Chordata; class Chondrichthyes; order Orectolobiformes; family Hemiscylliidae; genus Chiloscyllium; species Chiloscyllium plagiosum. The sequence continues at coordinate 60,483,506 of NW_028270184.1, read as the reverse complement.
TCTCTCCCTCTCGCCCTCACACCCTCTTTCCCCCTCTCTCCCCCTAATGCCCTCTCTACCTCTCTTGCCCTCTCTCCTTCTTTCATACTCTCCCTCTCTCTCGCTCTCTCGCCCCCCCTGCCGCTCTCTCGCCCATTCTCTCTCTCTCCCCTACTTTCTCTCTTTCTCCCTCTCGCCTTGTCTCGCACTTTCGCCGTCTCTCCCTCTCTCGCCCTCTCCACCTCTCGCCCTCTCTCTGACTCTCTCGCCGTCTCAATCACCCTCGCCCTCTCGCTATCTCTCACCCTCACACCCTCTCTCGCCTTCTCTGTCTCTCTCACCCTCATTAACTCTCTCTCTTCCTCTCTCCATCTCGCCCTCTCTCCCTCTCTTGCCCTCTCTCCCTCTCTCGCTGTCTCGCCCTCTCTCGCCGTATCGCACTCACTCTCCCTCTATCGCCATTAATCCCTCTCTCTCTTGCCCTCTCACCCTCTCTCTCTCCCTCGACCTCTCGCCATCTCGCCATCTCGCCCTCTCTCCCTCTCACTTCCTTTTCCCACTTGCCCTCTCTCCCTCTCTTGTCCTCTCTCCCTCTCTCGCCCTCTCTTCCTCTCTCTCCGTCTCTCGCCCTCTCTCACTCTCTCTCGTCCTCTCTCCCTCTCTTGCCATCTCTCTCTCTGTCGCCCTCTCTCCCTCTTTAACCCTCTCGCCCTCTTTCGCCCTCTCTCGCCGTCTCTCGCCCTCACTAACCCTCTCTCCCTCTCTCGCCCTCTCTCCCTCCCTCGCCCTCTCTTCTTCTCTTGCCCTCTCTCTCTCTCTCTCTGGCCCTCTCGCCTTCTCTCCCTCTCGCCCACTCTCCCTCTCTCGCCCTCTCTCCCTCTCACCCTCTCTCTCTCTCGCCCTCTCTCTCTCTTTCCCCCTCTCGCCCTCTTTCGCCCTCTCGCCCTCTCTCACCCTCTCTCGCCCTCTCTCACCCTCTCTCGTCCTATCTTCCTCTCTCGCACTCTATCCCTCTCTCGCCCTCTCTCCCTCTCTCGCTCTCTCGCCCACTGTCTCCCTCTCTCTCCCTCTCTTCTATCGCCCTCTCTCCCTCTCACTCCCTCTCCCTCTCTCTACCTCTCTCCCTCTCTCCACCTCTCTCCCTTTCTCTCCCTCTCTCTCTGTCTTGCCCTGTCGCCCTCTCGCCCTTTCTGACCCTCTCTCCCACTCTCGCCCTCTGTCTCCCTCTCTCGCCCTCACTCTTTCTCTCTCCCTCTCTACCTGTCTTTCGCCCTCTCTCTCTCGCTCGCTCTCCCTCGCTCGCCCTCCGCCCTCTCTCACCCTCTCTCCATCTCTTTCCCTCTGTCACTCTCTCTCGCCCTCTCTCCCACGTTCACCCTTTCTCCCTCTCTTCGGCTCTCGCCATCTCTCCCTCTTTCGCCCTCTCGCCCCCTTTCGCCCCCTCTCTCTCTCTCTCTCTCGCTCGCCCTCTCGCCCTCTCTCTCTCACTGGCCCTCTCGCCCTCTCTCGCCCTCTGTCACTCTGTTGCGCCCTCTCTCCCTCTTTCGCCCACTCTCCCTCTCTCCCAATCTTGCCATTTCTCCCTCTCTCGCCCTCTCTCCCTCTCTCGCTTGCTCTCCGTCTTTCGTACTCTCTCTCTCTCTCTTGCCCTCTCTCCCTCTCTCCCTCTCTCGCGCTCTCTCGCCGTCTCTCCCTCTCTCACCCACTCTCTGCCTCTTTCGCCATCTCTTCCTCCTTCGCCCTCTCTCCCCCTCTCACCCTCTATCCTTCTTTCGTACTCTCTCCCTTTCTCACACTCTCTCCCTCTTTACCTCTCTCCCTCTCTCGCTCTCTCTCTCGCCCTCTCTCACACTCTCTGCCTCTTTCGCCCTCTCTCCCTCTCTCGTCCTCTCTCCCTCTCTCGCACTCTCTGACACTTTCACCCTCTCTCCCACTTTCGCCCTCTCTCCCTCTCTCTCCCTCTCTCGCCCTCTCTCGCCCTCTCTCCCTCTCTCTCCCTCTCTATCCCTCTCTCTCTCCATCTGTCTCCCACTCTACTTCTCACACCCTCTTTCCCGCTCTCAACCTCTCTCCCTCTCTCGCCCTTTCTCCCCCATTGCCCTCTCTCCCTCTCTCGCCCTCTCCCGCTCTTTTGCTCTCTCTCCCTCTCTCGCCCTCTCTCCCTCTCTCGCCCTCTGTCACTCTCTCTCGCCCTCTCTCCCTCTTTCGCCCTCTCTCTCTCACGCCCTCTCTCCCTCTCTCGCCCTCACTCTCTCCTTTGCCCTCTCTCCCCCTCACACCCTCTCTCCCCCTCTCGCTTTCTCTCCATCTTTCGAACTCTCTCCCTCTCTCCCTCTCTCGTCCTCTCTCGCCGTCTCTCCCCCTCTCACCCACTCTCCCTCTTTCGCCGTCTCTCCCTCTCTCGCCCTCTATCCCTCTCTCCATCTGTCTCCCTCTCTCGCCCTCTTGCCTGCTCTCCCTCTCTCCCTCTCCCTCTCTCTTTCGCCCTCTCTCCCTCTCTCGCCCTCCCTCGCACATTAACTCTCTCGCCCTCTCTCACCGTCTCTCCCCCTCTCGGTCTCTCTCCCTCTCTCGCCCACTCTCCATCTTTTGCCCTCCCTCCCTCTATCATTCTCACTCCCTCTCTGGCCCACCCCCACTCTCTCGATCTCACTCTCTCACCCAACCCCTTTCTTTCGCCCTCTTTCCCTCTATCCCCCTCTCTCCCTCTCTTCCTCTCTCACCCTCTCTCACCCTCTCGTCTGCTCTCCCTCTCTCCCTCTCTCTCCCTCTCGCCCTCTCTCCCTCTCTCACCCCTTCTCCCATTTTCACCCGCTCTCTCCCCGACTTTCTCTCTCTCTCTCTCACCCTGTCTCGCCCTTTCACCCCCTCTCCCTCTCTCGCCCTCTTTTGCACACTAGTTCTCTCTCTCGCACTCTCGCCCTCTCTCTCTTGCACTCTATCTGCCTCTTTCACCCTCTATCCTCCCTCGCCCTCTCGCTCTCTTTCGACCTCACGCACTGTCTCGCCTCTCTCTCTCTCGCCCTCTCTCTCCCTCTCTCCCGCTCTCACACTCGCTAACTCTCACTCTCGCCATTTCTCCCTCTCTCGCCCTCTCTCCCTCTCACGCCGTCTCGCCCTCTCTCACCCTCACTCCCTCTTTCGCCCTCTCTCCCTCTCTCACTCTCTCACTCTCTCTCGCCCTCTCTCCCTATTATACCCTCTCTCCCTCTCTCGCCCTCTCTCTGACTCTCTCTCGCGCTCTCGTACTCTCTCCCTCTCCCGCCCTCTCCATCTTGCCCTCTCACTCCGTCTCTCGCCCTCTCTCCCGCTGTCACCCTCTTTCGCCCTCTCTCCCTCGCTTGTCCTCTTGCCCTCTCTCCCTCTCCCACTCTCTCGCACTTGCTCGCCCTCTCTCTCTCTCTGACCTCTCTCCCACTCTCGCCCTCTCTCTCCCTCTCTCTTGCCACCTCTCCCTCTTTCGCCCACTCGCCTGCTTTTGCCCTCTCTCTCTCTCTCCCTCTCTCCATCTTGCCCTCTCTCGCCCTCTCTCCCTCTCTAGCCCTCTCTCCCTCTCTCGCCCTCTCTCTCCCTCTCTCTTGCCACCTCTCCCTCTTTCACCCACTCGCCTGCTTTTGCCCTCTCTCCCTTTCTCTCCCTCTCTCCCTCTTTCATACTCTCTCCCTCTCTTGCACTCTCTCCCTCTCTCACCCTCACCCCCTCCTTCGCCCTCTCTCCCTCTCTCACTCTCTCTCGCCCTCTCTCCCTATTATACCCTCTTTCCCTCTCTTGCCCTCTCTCTGACTCTCTCTCGCGCTCTCGTACTCTCTCCCTCTCCCGCCCTCTCTCCATCTTGCCCTCTCACTCCGTCTCTCGCCCTCTCTCCCGCTTTCGCCCTCTCTCCCTCGCTTGTCCTCTTGCACTCTCTCGCCGTCTCTCGCTCTTTCTCCCCCCTTTTCCTCTCTCCCTCTCTCACACTCTTCCTTTCTCTCTCCCTCTCTCCCACTTTCTCTTTCTCAGCCTCTCACCCTCTCTCACCCTCTCTCCCTCTCTCGCCTTCTCTCGCCCTCTCCCTCTCTGCCCTCTCTCCCACTCTCGCCCTCTCTCTCTCTCTCGCCATCTTGTCCTCTCTCCCCCCTCTCCCTCTCTAGCCCTCTCTCTCTCGCCCTCTCTCTCCCTCTCTCTTGCCACCTCTCCCTCTTTCGCCCACTCGCCCACTTTTGCCCTCTCTCCCTCTCTCCCTCTTTCATACTCTCTCCCTCTCTCACCCTCACTCCCTCCTTCGCCCTCTCTCCATCTCTCCCTCTCTCGCCCTCTCTCTGACTCTGTCTCGCGCTCTCGTACTCTCTCCTTCTCCTGCCCTCTCTCCATCTTGCCCTCTCACTCCTTCTCTCGCCCTCTCTCCCGCTCTCACCCTCTTTCGCCCTCTCTCCCTCGCTTGTCCTCTTGCACTCTCTCGCCGTCTCTCGCTCTTTCTCCCCCTCTTCCTCTCTCGCCCTCTCTCCCTCTCTCACACTCTTCCTTTCTCTATCCCTCTCTCCCTCTTTCTCTTTCTCAGCCTCTCACTCTCTCTCACCCTCTCTCCCTCTCTCGCCTTCTCTCGCCCCTTCTCTCTCGCCCTTACTCCCTCTCTTTCGCCCTCTCTCCCTCTCTGCTCTCTCCCACTCTGGCCCTCTCTCTCTCTCGCCCTCTTGCCATCTCTCGCCTTCTGTCCCTTTCTCGTACTCTCTCCCTCTCTCTTGCCACATCTCCCTCTTTCTCCCTCTTGCCCTCTTTCGCCGTCTCTCCTTCTCTCGCGCTCCCTCGCCCTCTCTTCTTTTTTTGCCTTCTCTCCCTCTCTCGCCCTCACTCCCTCCTTCGTCCTTTCGCCCTCTCTCGCCCTCTCTCCCTCTCTCTTGCCACCTCTCCCTCTTTCGCCCACTCGCCCTCTTTCCACCACTCTCCATCTCTCTCCCACTTTTGCCTGCTCTCCCTCTCCCGCCCTCTCTCCCTCTCTCTTTCTCTCGCCCTCTCTCCCTCTTTCGCTTCCTCAGCCTCTCACCCTCTCTCACCCTCTCTCCCTCTCTCGCTCTCTCTCCCTCTCTTTTGCCCTCTCTCCCTCTCTATCCCTCTCTCTCCCTCTCTCCCACTCTCACCCTCTTTCCCGCTCTCACTCTCTCTTCCTCTCTCGCCCTTTCTCCCTCTTTTGTCCTCTCATCTTCTCTCGCCATCACTCGCCCTATCTTTCCCTCTCTCTGTCACTCTCCCTCTCTCGCCCTCTAGCGCCCTTTCGCCCTCTCTCCATCTCTCATTCTCTCTCTCACCCCCTCTCTCTCTTTCGCCCTCTCGCCCTCTCCGCCTCTCTCACCATCTCTCACCCTCTCTCGCCCACACTCTCCCTCTCTCTCCCTCACTTCTATCACCCTCTCTCCCTCTCTCTCCCTCTCTCCCTGTCTTGCCCTCTCGCCCTCTCTGGCCCTCTCTCCAACTCTCTCCCACTCTCTCCCTCGTTTGCCCTCTCTCACTCTCTCGCCCTCTGTCTTTTCGTCTGCCTTTCTCACTCCTTCATCCTCTCGGCCACTCGCCCTCTCTCAGCCTCTCTCCCTCTCACGCCTCCTCTCGCCCTCTCTCCTTCTCTCGCTCCTCTCCCTCTCACGCCCTCTCTCCCTCGCTCCCTCTCTCACACTTGCTCACCCTCTCTCCCTCTCTCGCCCTATTTCCATCTCTCGCCCTCTGTCACTCTCTCGCCCACTCTCCCACTCTCGCCATCTCTCCCTCTTTCGTTCTTTCGCCCTCTTTAGCCCTCTCTCTCTCGCCCTCTCTCCCTCTCTCACCCTCACTCCCTCCTTCGCCGTCTCTCCCACTCACAACCTCTATCCCTCTCTCGCTTTCTTCGCATTTTTCGTACTCTCTCCCTCTCTCGCCCTCTCTCGCTCTCTCCCTCTCTCGTGCTGTCTTGCGATCTCTCCCACTCTCCCTCTTTCGCCTTCTCTCCCTCTCTTGCTCTGTCCCCTCTCTCTCGTTCTCTCTCCCTCTTTCCCACTCTCGCCCTCTCTCCCTCGCTCGCCCCCTCTCCCTCTTTCACCCTCTCTCGCCCACTTTCTCACTCTCGGCCTCTCTCCCTATCTCGCCCACTCTCCCTCTTTGCACTCTCTCCCTCTCGCCTTCTCTCCCTCTCTGACCCACCCCCACTCTCTCACTCTCTCACCCAACCCCTTTCTCTCGCCATCTTTCCCTCTAACCTCTCTCTCCCTCTCTCCCTTTCTCACCCTCTCTGGCCCTCTCGCCTGCTCTCCCTCTCTCCCTCTCTCTCCCTCTCGCCCTCTCTCCCTCTTTCGCCCCTCTCCCATTCTCACCCTTACCCTGTCTCTACCACTCTCTCTCTCACACCTCCTGTCTCGCCCTTTCGCCCTCTCTCTCCCTCTTCTGCCCTCTCTCACACTCTCGCCCTCTCTCTTTCTGTCGCTCTCTCTCACTCCTTCGCCCTCTTGGCCTCTCACCCTCTATCAGCCTCTCTCCCTCACTTGCCTGCTCTCGCCGTCTCTCCTTCGCTACTTCTCTCGCCCTCTCTCCCTCTCTCCCTCTCTTTCACATTCTCTCTCCCTCTCTCGCCCTCTCTCCTTCTTTTGCCCTCTTCTCTTTCTACCACCCTCTCTCCCTCTCTGACCCACTCCCACTCTCTCGCTCTCACTCTCTCGCTCTCTCACCCAACCCCTTTCTCTCCCTCTCTCCCAATCTCTCTATCTCACCCTCTCTCATCCGCTCTCGCCCTCTTGCCTTCTCTCCCTCTCTCGCCTGTCTTGCCCTCTCGCCCTCTCTCACCCTCTCTCGCCCTCTCGCCTGCTCGCCCCCTCTCCCTCCCTCGCCCTCTCTCTCCCTCTCTCACCTACTCTCCCGCTCTCACCCTCTCTAACTCTCACTCTCACCCTCTCTCCCTCTCGCCCTCACTCCCTCTCCCTCCCTCTCTCCCTCTCTCACCCTATCGCACTCACTCTCCCTCTCTCACCCTCACTCCCTCTCTCTCTCGCGCTCTCGCACTCTCTCCCTCTCCGGCCCTCTCTCCCTCTCCCGCCCTCTCTCCATCTCGCCCTCTATCGCCCACTCTCTCCCTCTCTCTCTCTCTCGCCCTCTCCCTCGCTCTCATCCTCTTTCGCACTCTCTCCCTCTTTCGCCTTCTCTCCCTCACTTGTCCTCTCTCCCTCTCTCACCCTCTTCCTTTCTCTTGCCCTCTCTCCCTCTTTCGCTTTCTCAGCCTCGCACCCTCTCTCACCCTCTCACCGTCTCTCACCCTCTCTCCCTCTCTCGCCTTCTCTCGCCCTCTCTCTCTCTCTTGCCCTCTCTCCCTCTCTTTCGCCCTCTCTCCCGCTCTGCCCTCTCGCCCTGTTTTGCCCTCTCTCCCGCCCTCTCTCCTTCTCTCGCCCTCACTCCCTCCTTCGCCCTCTATCCCCCTCACACACTTTCTCCCTCTCTCGCTTTCTTCCCATCTTTCGTACTCTCTCCCTCTCTCGCCCTCTCCCCCTCTTTTTCCCTCTCTCCCTCTATCACCTTCACTCCCTCTATCGCCATCTCTTGCCCTAACTCCCTCTACCGCGCTTTCGCCCTCTCTCCCTCTTTCGCCCTCTCTCGCCCTCTTTCCCTCTCTCGCCCTCTGTCGCCCTCTCTCTCTCATTCACTTTCTCTCTCTCTCTCTCTCCCTCCCTGTCTCGCCCTTTCGCCCTCTCTCCCTCTGTCTGACTCTCTTGCTGTCTCAACCACCCTCGCCCTCTCGCTATCTCTCGCGCTCACGGCCTCTCTCACCTTCTCTCTCTCTCGCCATCATTAACTCTCTCTCTCGTCCTCTCGCCTTCTCGCCCTCTCTCCCTCTCTTGCCCTCTCTTCATCTCTCGCCCTCTCTCGCCCTATTGCACTCACTCTGCCTCTCTCTCCCTCACTCCCTCTCTCTCTTTCCCTCTCTCCCTCTCTCCCTCTCCCTCTTCCTCTCTCGCCATCTCACCCTCTCTCCCTCTCTTGCCCTCTCTTCCTCTCTCGCCCTCTCATCATCTCTCGCCGTCTCTCGCCCTCACTCTCCCTCTCTCGCCCTCTCTCTCCCTCTCACACCCTCACTCCCTCTCTTGCCCTCTTTCCCTCTCTCCTCCTCTCTCACTCTTTCGCCCTCTCGCACTCTGTCCCTCTCTCGCCGTCTCTCATGATCTCTCCCTGTTTCGCACTCTCTCCCTATTTCGCCCTCTCTCTCCCTCTCCCGCCCTCTCTCGCTGTCTCTCGCCCTCACTAACCCTCTCTCGCTCTATCGCCCTCTCTCCTTCTCTCACCCTCTCTCTCTCTCTGGCCCTCTCGTCCACTCTCCCTCTCTAGCTCTCTCTCCCTCTCTCACCCTCTCTCTCTCGCCCTTTCTCCCTCTTCGCCCTCTTGCCCTCTCTAGCCCTATCTTCCTCTCTCGCACTCTATCCCTCTCTCCCTCTCTCTAACTCACAGCCTCCTTCGCCCTCTTTCTGCCTTACGCCCTCTCTCCCTCTCTTGCTTTCTCTCCATCTTTCGTACTCTCTCCCTCTCTCCCTCTCTCCCTCTCTCTCCATCTCTCCCCCTCGCTCCCTCACTCACCCTCTCTCCCTCTCTCGCACCCTCTCGGCCTCTCGATCCCTCTCTCGCCCTCTCTCCCTCCCTGACCCACTCTCGCTCTCACTCTCTCCCTCTCCCTCTCTCGCCCAACCCCTTTCTCTCGCCCTCTCTCCCTCTCTCGCCCTCTCTCCCTCTCTTCCTCTATCACCCTCTCTCCCTCCCTGACCCACTCTCGCTCTCACTCTCTCCCTCTCCCTCTCTCGCCCAACCCCTTTCTCTCGCCCTCTCTCCCACTCTCCCCCTCTCTCCCTCTCTCACCCTCTCTCACCCTCTCTCGCCCTCTTGCCTTCTCTCCCTCTCTCACCTACACTCCCTCTCTCGCCCTTTCTTCCTATCTCACCCTCTCTCGCCCTCTCGCCTGCTCACCCTCTCTCTCCCTCCCTCGCCCTCTCTCCCTCTCTCACCCTCTCTTCGGCTCTCACCCTCTCTAACTCTCACTCTCGCCCTCTCTCACCCTAACGCACTCACTCTCCCTCTCTCACCCTCACTCCTTCTCTCTCTCGCCCGCTGACACTATCTCTCTCTCCCGCCCTCTCTCCATCTCGCCCTCTCAGTCCGTCTCTCGCCCTCTCTCCCGCTCTCACCCTCTTTCGCCCTCTCTCCCTCGCTTGTCCTCTTGCAATCTCTCGTCATCTCTCGCTCATTCTCCACCTCACTTACTCTCTCGCCCTCTCTCCCTCTCTCACCCTCTTCCTTTCTCTCTCCCTCTCTCGCCTTCTCTCGCCCTCTCTCTCTCGCCCTCTCTCCCTCTCTTTCGCCCTCTCTCCCTCTCTTGCCCTCTCTCCCTCTCCCTCTCACTCGCACTTGCTCGCCCTCTCTCCCTCTTTGCCCTCTCTCTCCCATTCTCGCCCCTGCTCTCTCTCGCCCTCTTGCCCTCTCTCGCCCTCTGTCCCACTCTCGCCCTCTCTCCCTCTCTCTTGCCACATCTCCCTCTTTCTCCCTCTTGCCCTCTTTCGCCCTCTCCCCTTCTCTTGCCCTCCCTCGCCCTCTCTTCCTTATTTGCCTTCTCACCCTGTCTCGCCCTCACTCCCTCCTTCGCCCTCTCTCCCTCTCTCTTGCCACCTCTCCCTCTTTCGCCCACTCGCCTTCTTTCGCTCTCTCTCCATCTCTCTCCCACTTTTGCCCGCTCTCCCTCTCTCGCCCTCACTCCCTCCTTCGACCTCTCTCCCCCTATTGCCCTCTCTCCCTCTCTCGCCCTTTCTCCCGCTCTCTTTCTCTCGCCCTCTCTCCCTCTTTCGCTTTCTCAGCCTCTCACCCTCTCTCACCCTCTCTCCCTCTCTCGCCTTCTCTCGCTCTCACTCCCTCCTTTCGCCCTCTCTCCCTCTTCCACTCTCTCGCACTTGCTCGCCCTCTCTCGATCACTGCCCTCTCTCCCACCTTCGCCCCCTCTCTCTCGCCCTCTTGCCCTCTCTCGCCCTCTCTCCCTCTCTAGCCCTCTCTCCCTCTCTCGCCCTCTCTCCCTCTCTCTTGCCACCGCTCCCTTTCGCCCACTCGCCCACTTTTGCCCTCTCTCCCTCTTTCTCCCTCTCTCCCTCTTTCAAACACTCTCGCTCTATTGCACTCTCTCCCTCTCTCACCCTCAATCCCTCCTTCGCCCTTTCTCCCTCTCTCCCTCTCTCACTCTCTCTCGCCATCTCTCCCTACTATACCCTCTCTCCCTCACTCGACCTCACTCCCTCCTTTTCCCTCTCTCCCTCTCTCATCCTCTCCCTCTCTCGCCCTCTCTCGCTCTTTCATAATCTCTCCCTCTCTCGCACTGTCGCCCAGTCTCGCTCTCTCGCCCTCTCTCCCGCTCGCCCTCTCTCTGACTCTCTCGCCGTCTCAACCACCCTCGCCCTCTCGCTATCTCTCGCCCTCACGCCCTCTCTCGCCTTCTCTCTCTCTCTCGCCCTCTCTAGCCCTATTGCACTCACTCTCCCTCTCTCGCTCTCTCTTGCCCTCTCTCCCTCTCTCACCCGCTCTCACAGTTTCTGCCACTTTCACCCTCTCTCTTTTTTCGCCTTCTTTCCCTCTCTTTCTCTCACTCTCTCGGCCTCTCTCCATCTCTCTCCCTCTCTATCCCTCTCTCTCCCTCTCTCTCCCCTCTCCCACTCTCACCCTCTTTCCCGCTCTTACTCTCTCTCCCTCTCTCGCCATCTCTCGCGCATATCGCCCACTCACGCTCTCTCGCCCTCTCTCCCGCACGCCCTCTCTCTGACTCTCTCGCCATCTGAACCACCCTCGCCCTCTCGCTATCTCTCGCCCTCACGCCCTCTCTCGCCTTCTCTCTCTCTCTCTCGCCCTCTCTAGCCCTATCGCACTCACTCTCCCTCTCTCACCCTCACTCCCTCTCTCTCTTGCCCTCTCTCCCTCTCTCCCTCTCTCGCGCTCTGGCACTCTCTCCCTCTCCCGCCCTCTCTCCATCTCGCCCTCTCACTCCGTCTCTCGACCTCTCTCCCGCTCTCATCCTCTTTCGCCCTCTCTCCCTCGCTTATCCTCTTGCTCTCTCTCGCCGTCTCTCGCTCTTTCTCCCCCTCTCTTCCTCTCTCGCCCTCTCTCTCTCTCACCCTCTTCCTTTCTCTCTCCCTCTCTCGCCTTCTCTCGTCCTCTCTCTCTCGCACTCTCTCCCTCTCTTTCGCCCTCTCTCCCTCTCTTGTCCTCTCGCCCTCTCCCTCTCACTCGCACTTGCTCGCCCTCTCTCCCTCTCTGCCCTCTCTCTCCCACTCTCGTCCTCGCTCTCTCTCACCCTCTTGCCCTCTCTCGCCCTCTGTCCCTCTCTCGAACTCTTTCCCTCTCTCTTGCCACATCTCCCTCTTTCTCCCCCTTGCGCTCTTTCGCCCTCTCTCTCTCTCTCGCCCTCCCTCGCCCTGTCATCCTTTTTTGCCTTCTCACCCTGTCTCGCCCTCACTCCCTCTTTCGCCCTCTCGCCCTCTCTCGCCCTCTCTCCCTCTCTCTCGCCCTCTCTCGCTCTTTCATAATCTCTCCCTCTCTCGTATCTCTCCCTACTATACCCCCTCTCCCTCACTCGCCCTCACTCCCTCCTTTGCCCTCTCTCCCTCTCTCACCCTCTCCCTCTCTCGCCCTCTCTCGCTCTTTCATAATCTCTCCCTCTCTCGTATCTCGCTCTCTCTCGCACTCTCGTCCACTCTCGCTCTCTCTAGCCCTCTCGCACTCACTCTCCCTCTCTCGCTCTCTCTTGCCCTCTCTCCCTCTCTCACCCGCTCTCACAGTTTCTGCCACTTTCACCCTCTCTCTTTTTTCGCCTTCTTTCCCTCTCTTTCTCTCGCTCTCTCGGCCACTCTCCATCTCTCTCCCTCTCTATCCCCCCTCTCTCTCTCTCCCCCTCTCTCCCACTCTCACCCTCTTTCCCGCTCTTACTCTCTCTCCCTCTCTCGCCCTCTCACGCCCTTTCGCCCTCTCTCCCTCTCTCGCCCTCTCTCGCACTCTCGCCCACTCACGCTCTCTCGACCTCTCTCCCGCTCGCCCTCTCTCTGACTCTCTCGCCGTCTCAACCACCCTCGCCCTCTCGCTATCTCTCGCCCTCAGGCCCTCTCTCGCCTTCTCTCTCTCTCTCGCCCTCTCTAGCCCTATCGCACTCACTTTCCCTCTCTCGCTCTCTCTTGCCCTCTCTCCCTCTCTCACCCGCTCTCACAGTTTCTGCCACTTTCACTCTCTCTCTTGTTTCGCCTTCTTTCCCTCTCTTTCTCTCGCTCTCTCGGCCACTCTCCATCTCTCTCCCTCTCTATCCCTCTCTCTCCATCTCTCTCCCTCTCTCCCACTCTCACCCTTTTTCCCGCTCTTACTCTCTCTCCCTCTGTCGCCCTCTCGCGCTCTTTCGCCCTGTCTCCCTTTCGCGCCCTCTCTCGCACTCTCGCCCACTCTCGCTCTCTCGCCCTCTCTCCCGCTCGCCCTCTCTCTGACTCTCTCGCAGTCTCAACCACCCTCGCTCTCTCGATACCTCTCGCCCTCACGCCCTCTCTCGCCTTCTCTCTCTCTCTTGCCCTCTCTAGCCCTATCGCACTCACTCTCCCTCTCTCGCCCTCACTCCCTCTCTCTCTTGCCCTCTCTCCCTCTCTCCCTCTCTCGCGGTCTCGCCATCTAGCCCTCTCGCTCTTTTCCCTCACGCTCTTTTCCCTCTTGCCCATTCTCCCTCTCTCGCCCTGTCTCCCTCTCTCGCCCTCTCATCCTCTCTCACCGTCTCTCGCACTCACTCTCCCTCTCTCGCCCTCTCTCCCTCTCTCTCCCTCTCTCACTTTCACTCTCTCTCTTACCCTCTCTCCCTCTCTCCTCCTCTCACAATCTTTCGCCCTCTCGCCCTCTGTCCCTCTCTCGCTGTCTATCATGATCTCTCCGTCTTTTGCACTCTCTCCCTATTTCGGCCTCTCTCTCCCTCTCTCGCCCTCACTAACCCGCTCTCGCTGTATCGCCCTCTCTCCTTCTCTCGCCCTCTCTCTCTCTCCTGCCCTCTTGTCCACTCTCCCTTGCTCGCTCGCTCTCTCTCCCTCTCTCACCCTTTCTCTCTCTCGCCCTTTCTCCCTCTTTGCCCTCTTGCCCTCTCTCGCCCTCTCTGCCTCTCTCGCCCTCTCTCTCTCCCCCACTTTCTCTCTCTCCCTCTCTCGCCCTGCCTCGCCCTTTCGACCTCTCTCCCTCTCTCGCCCAATTTCGCACTCTCGCCCACTCTCGCTCTCTCGCCCTCTCTCCCGCTCGCCCTCTCTCTGACTCTCCGTCACTCCCTCTCTCTCTCGCGCTCTGGCACTCTCTCCCTCTCCCGCCCTCTCTCCATCTCGCCCTCTCATTCCGTCTCTCGCCCTTTCTCCCGCTCTCACCCTCTTTCGCCCTCTCTCCCTCGCTTGTCCTCTTGCACTCTCTCGCCGTCTCTCGCTCATTCTCCCCCTCTCTTCCTCTCTCGCCCTCTCTCTCACCCTCTTTCTTTCTCTCTCCCTCTCTCTCCTTCTCTCGCCCTCTCTCTCTCGCCCTCTCTCCCTCTCTTTCGCCCTCTCTCCCTCTCTTGTCCTCTCTCCCTCTCCCTCTCACTCGCACTTGCTCGCCCTCTCTCCCTCTCTGCCCTCTCCCACTCTCGCCCTCGCTCTCTCTCACCCTCTTGCCCTCTCTCGCCCTCTGTCCCTCTCTCTTGCCAGATCTCGCTCTTTCTCCCCCTTTCCCTCTTTCGCCCTCTCTCCTTCTCTCACCCTCCCTCGCCCTCTCATCCTTTTTTGCCTTCTCACCCTGTCTCGCCCTCACTCCCTCTTTCGCCCTCTCGCCCTCTCTCGCCCTCTCTCCCTCTCTCTTGCCACCTCTCCCTCTTTCGCCCACTCGCCCTCTTTCGCCCTCTCTCCATCTCTCTCCCACTTTTGCCCGCTCTCCCACTCTCGCCCTCACTCCCTCCTTCGACCTCTCTCCCTCTATTGCCCTCTCTCCCTCTCTCTTTCTCTCGCCGTCTCTCCCTCTTTCGCTTTCTCAGCCTCTCACCCTCTCTCACCCTCTCTCCCTCTCTCGCTCTCTCTCCCTCTCTTTTGCCCTCTCTCCCTCTCCCATTCTCTCGCACTTGCTCACCCTCTCTCCCTCACGTCTCTCTCCCACTCTCGCCCTCTCACTCTCTCTCTCGCCCTCTTGCCCTCTCTCGCCCTCACTCCCTCTTGAGCCCTCTTTCCCTCTCTCGCCCTCTCTCCCTCTCTCTTGCTACCTCTCCCTCTTTTGCCCACTCGCCCGCTTTTGCCCTCTCTCCCTCTTTCATACTCTCTCCCTCTCTTGCACTCTCGCCCTCTCTCCCGCTCGCCCTCTCTCTGACTCTCTCGCCATCTCAACCACCCTCGCCCTCTCGCTATCTCTCGCCCTCACCCCCTCTCCTTCTCGCCCTCACTCCCTCTCTCGCCCTCTCTTCCTCTCTCGCCCTCTCTCGCCCTCACTCCCGCTCTCTCTTGCCCTCTCTCCCTCTCTCCCTCTCTCGCCCTGTCGCCATCTAGCCCTCTCTCCCTCTCTCGCCGTCTTTCACGATCTCTCCCTCTTTCGCACTCTCTCCCTATTTCGCCCTCTCTCATGCTCTCGCCCTCTCGCACTCTCTTGCCATCTCTCGCACTCACTAAACCTCTCTCCCTCTCTCCCCCTCTCTCATTCTCTCACCCTCTCTCTCTCTCTCTGGCCCTCTCGCCCACTCTCCCTCTCTCTCGCCCTCTCGCCCTTTCTCCCTCACTCATTCTCTCTCTCATCCTCTCTCTCTCTCTTTCGCCCTCTCACCCTCTCTGCCTCTCCCACCCTCTCTCCCCCTCTCTCGCCCACACTCTCCCTCTCTCTCCCTCTTTCCCTGTCTGGCCCTCTCTCCCTCTCGCCCTCTCTGGCCCTCTCTCCCACTCTCTCACACTCTCTCCCTCTTTTGCCCTCTCTCACTCTCTTGCCCTCTGTCTTTCTGTTGCCCTCTCTCACTCCTTCGCCCTCTCGGCCTCTCGGCCTCTCTCATCCTCTCTCCCTCTCACGCCTCCTCTCACCCTCTCTCCTTCTCTCGCCCCTCTCCCTCTCTCGCCCTTTCTCCCTCGCTCCCTCTCTCACGCCGTCTCTCGCCCTCACTCTTCCTCTCTCGCCCGGCCTCCTCTATCTCCCGCTCTCACCCTCACTCCCTCACTAATCCTCTCTCCCTGTCTCACACTCTCTCTCACTCTTGCCCTCTCTCCCTCTTTCGCCCTCTCGCCCTCTCTCACCCTCTCTCGCCCTATCTTCCTCTCTCGCACTCTATCCCTCTCTCCCTCTCTCGCCCTCTCACACTCTCTCTCTCTTTTGCCCTCTCGCCCTTTCCGCCTCTCTCGCCCTCTCTTGCCCACACTCTCCCTCTCTCTCCCTCTCTTCTATCGCCCTCTCTCCCTCTCTCTCCCTGTCTCCCTGCCTTGCCATCTCACCCTCTCTCCCTCTCTGGCCCTCTCTCCCACTCTCGCCCTCTCTCTCTCCCTCTTTCGCCCTCTCTCACACTTTCGCCCTCTCTCGTTCTGTCTCTCTCTCTCTCACTCCTTCGCCCTCTCGACCTCGTGCCCTCTATCAGCCTCTCTCCCACTCTCGCCTGCTCTCGCCCTCTCTCCTTCTCTCTTTCTCTCGCTCTCTCTCCCTCTCTTTCGCCCTCTCTCCCACTCTTGCCCTCTCTCTCTCTCGCTCGCACTCCCGCCCTCTCTCGCCCTCTCTCCCTCTCTCACCCTCTGTAACTCTCTCACGTCCTCTCTCCCTATTTCTCCCTCTCTCCCGCTCTCGCCATCAATCCCTCTTTTGCCCTCTCACCCTCTTTCGCCCGCTCTCCCTCTCTTACCCTCTCTCGCCCTCTCTCCCTGTCTCCCTCTCTCGCCCTCTCTCCCTCTTCGCCCTCTCTCCCTCTTTTGCTCTCTCTCCCTTTATCACCCTCTCTCCCTCTCTGACCCAGCCCCACTCTCTCGCTCTCATTTTCTCCCTCTCTCATCCAACCACTTTCTCTCGCCCTCTCTCCCTCTCTCGCTCCCTCTCTCGCCCTCTCTCCCTCTTTTGCCCTCTCTCCCTCTACCACCCTCTAACCCTCTCTGACCCACTCCCACTCTCTCGCTCTTACTCTCTCGCTCTCTCACCCAACCCTTTCTGTCGCTCTCTCTCCCTCTCTCGCCGTCTCTCCCTCTTTTGCCCTCTCTCCCTCTACCACCCTCTCTCCGTCTCTGACCCACTCCCACTCTCTCGCTCTTACTCTCTCGCTCTCTCACCCAACCCTTTCTGTCGCACTCTCTCCTTCTCTTCCACTCTCTCCCTCTCACCCTCTCTCATCCGCTCTTGCCCTCTTGCCCTCTCTCCCTCTTTCGCCCATGCCTCCTCTCTCACCCTCTCTTCCTCTCTCACCCTCTCTCGCCCTCTCGCCTGCTTGACCACTCTCCCTCCCTCGCCCTCTCTCCCTCTCTCACCCACTCTCCCGCTCTCACCCTCTCTTACTCTCCCTCTCGCCCTCTCTCCCTCTTGCCCTCTCTTCCTCTCTCGCCCTCTCTCCCTCTCTCACCCTCTGTAACTCTCTCACGTCCTCTCTCCCTATTTCTCCCTCTCTCCCGCTCTCGCCATCAATCCCTCTTTTGCCCTCTCACCCTCTTTCGCCCGCTCTCCCTCTCTTACCCTCTCTCGCCCTCTCTCCCTGTCTCCCTCTCTCGCCCTCTCTCCCTCTTCGCCCTCTCTCCCTCTTTTGCCCTCTCTCCCTTTATCACCCTCTCTCCCTCTCTGACCCAGCCCCACTCTCTCGCTCTCATTTTCTCCCTCTCTCATCCAACCACTTTCTCTCGCCCTCTCTCCCTCTCTCGCTCCCTCTCTCGCCCTCTCTCCCTCTTTTGCCCTCTCTCCCTCTACCACCCTCTATCCCTCTCTGACCCACTCCCACTCTCTCGCTCTTACTCTCTCGCTCTCTCACCCAACCCTTTCTGTCGCTTTCTCTCCCTCTCTCGCCGTCTCTTCCTCTTTTGCCCTCTCTCCCTCTACCACCCTCTCTCCGTCTCTGACCCACTCCCACTCTCTCGCTCTTACTCTCTCGCTCTCTCACCCAACCCTTTCTGTCGCACTCTCTCCTTCTCTTCCACTCTCTCCCTCTCACCCTCTCTCATCCGCTCTTGCCCTCTTGCCTTCTCTCCCTCTTTCGCCCATGCCTCCTCTCTCACCCTCTCTTCCTCTCTCACCCTCTCTCGCCCTCTCGCCTGCTTGACCACTCTCCCTCCCTCGCCCTCTCTTCCTCTCTCACCCACTCTCCCGCTCTCACCCTCTCTTACTCACCCTCTCGCCCTCTCTCCCTCTTGCCCTCTCTTCCTCTCTCGCCCTCTCTCCCTCTCTCCCTCTCTCACCCTATCGCACTCACTCTCCCTCTCTTACCCTCACTCCCTCTCTCTCTCGCTCTCTCACACTCTCTCCCTCTCCCGCCCTCTCTCCATCTCGCCCTCTCTCCCGCTCTCACGCTCTTTCGCCCTCTCTCCCTCTTTCGCACTCTCTCCCTCTCTCACACTCTTCCTTTCTCTCGCCCCTCTCCCTCTTTCGCTTTCTGAGTCTCGCACCGTCTCTCTCCCTCTCTCCCTCTCTCGCCTTCTCTCGCCCTCTCTCTCTCTCGCCCACTCTCCCTCTCTTTCACTCTCTCTCCCTCTCTTGCCCTCTCTCCCTCTCCATCTCTCTCGCACTTGCTCACTCTCGCTCCCTCTCTGCCCTCCCGCCCTCTTTCGCCCTGTCTCTCTCTCACCCTCTCTCCTTCTCTCGCCCTCACTCCCTCCTTCGCCCTCTCTCCACCTCACACACTCTATCCCTCTCTCGCTTTCTTCCCATCTTTTGTACTCTCTCCCTCTCTCGCCCTCTCTCCCACTCTCCCTCTCTCGTGCTGTCTTGCCATCTCTCCCTCTCTCACCCACTCTCCCTCTTTCATCTTCTCTCCCCCTCTCGCTCTCTCTCCCTCTCTCTCCGTCTCTCTCCCTCTTTTCCGCTCTCGCCCTCTCTCCCTCTCTCGCCCTCTCTCGCCCTCTTTCCCTCTTTTACCCTCTCTCTCCCCCAATTTCTCTCTCTCTCTCTCTCTCTCGCACCCTATCTTGCCCTTTCCCCCTCTCTCCCTCTCTCGCCCTCTCTCGCACACTAACTAACTCTCCCACTCTCGCCCTCTTTCCCTCTTGCCCTCTCTCGCCCTCTTTCCCACTCTCGGCATCTTTCACTCTCTCGCCCACTCTCCCTCTCTAGCCCACCCCCACTTTTTCGATCTCACTCTCTCACCCAAACCCTTTCTCTCGCCATCTTTCCCTCTCTCCCTCTCTCTCCCTCTCTCGCCCCCGCTCCCATTCTCACCCTCTCTCTCTCTCCCACTTTTCTCTCTCTCTCTCTCACCCTGTCTCGCCCTTTCGTCCTCTCTCCTCCTCCCGCTCTCTCTTGCATACTATCTCTCTCTCTCCATCTCTCGCCCTCTCTCCCTCTCTTGCCCCCTCTCCCTCTTTCACCCTCTCTCTCCCCCACTTTATCTCTCTCTCTCACTGTCTCACCCTTTCGCCCTCTCTCCCTCTCTCGCTCTCTCTCGCACACTAGTTCTCTCTCCCTCTCTCGCTCTCTCTCGCACACTAACTCTCTCTCGCCCTCTCTCCCTCTTACCCTCTCTCTGCCTCTTTCACCGTCTCATCCTCCCTCGCCGTTTCGCTCTCTTTCGACCTAACGCACTCTCTCGCCTTCTCTCTCTCTCGTCCTCCCTCTCCCTCTCTACCGCTCTCACCCTCTCTAACTCTCACTCTCGCCCTCTCTCTCTCTCCTCACCCTCGCTCTCTCTCTCGCCCTCTCTCCCTCTCTCGCTGTCTCACCCTCTCTCACCCTCTCTAACTCTCACTCTCGCCATCTCTCCCTCGCATCCTCTCTCCCTCTCCCGCCCTTTTCCATGTTGTCCTCCCACCCTCTTTCGCCCTCTCATCCTCTCTCACCGTCTCACGCCCTCACTCTCCCTCTCTCGCCCTGTGTCCCTCTCTTGCCCTCTCTCCCTCTCTCCTCTTCTCTGAATCTTTCGCTCTCTCGCCCTCTGTCCCTCTCTCACAGTCTCTCACGATCTCTCCCTCTTTCGCACTCTCTCCTTATTTCGCTCTCTCTCCATCTCTCGCTCTCACAGCCGCCTTCGCCCTCTCTCCCCCTTACGCCCTCTCTCCCTCTCTTGCATTCTCTCTGTCTTTCGTACTCTCTCACTCTCTCCCTCTCTTGCTCTCTCTCGCTCTCCCCCTCTTTCTCCCTCTCTTTCCCTCTCTCCCTCACTCACCCTCTCTCCCTCTCTCGCGCTCTCTCCCCCTCTCTCCCTCTCTCTCACCCTCTCGGCCTCTCTCCCTCTCTCGCCCTCTCTCCCTCTTTTGCCCTCTCTCCCTCTATCACCCTCTCTCCCTCTCTGACCCACTCCCACTCTCTCGCTCTCACTCTCTCCATCTCTCGCCCTATCCCTTTCTCACGCCCTCTCTTCCACTCTCTCCCTCTCTCCCTCTCGCCCTCTCCCACCCTCTCTCGCCCTCTTGCCTTCTCTCCCTCTCTCACCCACGCCCCCTCTCTCACCCTCTCTTCCTCTGTTACCCTCTCTCGCCCTCACGCGTGCTCACCCTCTCTCTCTCCCTCGCCCTCTCTCCCTCTCTCACCCTCTCTTCCGCTCTCACCCTCTCTAACTCTCACTCTCGCCCTCTCTCCCTCCCTCGTCCTCTCTCTCTCTCTCGCCCTCTCTCCCTCTCTCACCCTATCGCACTCACTCTCCCTCTCTCACCCTTACTCCCACTCTGTCTCGTGCTCTCGCACTCTCTCCCTCTCCCGCCCTCTCTCTCCATCTCGCCCTCTCTCACCGTCTCTCGCACTCTCCCCCGCTCTCACCCTCTTTCGCCCTCTCTCCCTCGCTTGCCCTCTTGCACTCTCTCGCCGTCTCTCGCCCTTTCTCCCCCTCTCTTCCTCTCTCACCCTCTCTCCCTCTCTCACCCTCTTGCTTTCTCTCGCCCTCTCTCCCTCTTTCGCTTTCTCAGCCTCTCACCCTCTCTCATCCACTCCCCCTCTCTCGCCTTCTCTCGCCCTCTCTCTCTCGCCCTCTCTCCCTCTCTTTCGCCCTCTCGCCCTCTCCTCTCTCTCGCACTTGCTCGCCCTCTCTCTCTCTCTCTTGCCCTCTTGCCCTCGCTCAAACTCTCTCCCTCTCTCGCCCACTCTCCCTCTCTCTTGCCACCTCTCCCTCTTTCTCCCTCTTGCCCTCTTTCGCCCTCTCTCCTTCTCTCGCCCTCCCTCGCCCTCTCTTCCTTTATTGCCTTCTCTCCCTCTCTCGCCCTCATTCCCCCCTTCGCCCTCTCGCTCTCTATTGCCCTCTCTCCCTCTCTCGTATTCTCTCCCTCTCTCTCTCTCCTTCTCTCGCCCTCTCTCGCCGTCTTTCGTACTCTCTCCCTCTATCAAACCCTCTCCCTCTCTCCCTTTCTCTCCCTCCTTCTCTCGCCCTCTATCGCCCTCTCTCCCTTTTTTGCCTTCTCTCCCTCTTTCGCCCTCACTCCCCCCTTCGCCCTCTCTTCCCTTTTCGCCCTCTATCCCTCACTCGCCCTCTCGCCCTTTTTCGTACTCTCTCACTCTCTCACACCCTCTCCCTCTCTCCCTCTCTCTCTTCTTCTCTCGCCCTCTTTCGCCCCTCTCCCTTTTTTGCTTTCTCTCCCGCTCTCGCCCTCACTCCCTCCTTCGCCCTCTCTTCCCCATACGTACTCTCTCCCTCTCTCGCACTCTCTCCCTCTCTCGCCCTCTCTCCCTCTCTCGCCCTTTCATCCTCTCTCGCCCTCACTCTCCCTCTCTCACCTTCAACCACTCTCTTGCCCTCTCTACCTCTCTCCTCCTCTCTCAATCTTTCGCCCTCTCTCTCCCTCAACCTCTATCGCCATCACTCCCTCTCTCGTCCTTTCGCCTTCACTCGATCTCTCGCCCTCTCTCACACTCTCGCCCACTCTCGCCCTCTCACACTCACTCGCCTCCCCGCCTCTCTCGCCCTCACTCCCTCTCGCTCTCGCCCTCTCGCACTCCCTCTCTCGACATCTTGCCCTCTCTCCCTCTCTTGCTCTCTCTTCCTCTCTCACCCTCTCTCTCTCACCCTCTCTTCCTCTTTCGCCCTCTCGCCCTCTCTCATTCTCTCTCGCCATCTTGCCCTCTCTCGCCCTCTGTCTCTCAGCCTCTTTCCTTCTCACCCTCTCGCCATCTCTCGCCCTATCGCACTCACTCTTCCTCTCTCACCCTCATTCCCTCTCGCTCTCACCCTCTCGCCATCTAGATCTCTCTCTCCCTCTCCCGCCCTCTTCCCTCTTACCCTCTCTCCCTCACTCGCCCTCACTCCCTCTTTTGCCCTCTCTCCCCCTCTCACCCTCTCTCACTCTCTCGCCCTCTCTCCCTCTTTCGTACTCTCTCCCTCTCATTCCCGCTCAGCCTCTCTCGCTCTCTCTTGCCATCTCTCCCTCTCTCACACTCTCTCTCACTCTCAGCCTCTTTCCCCCTCTCTCCCACTTTCGGCCTCTCTCCCTCTCTATTCCTCTCACTCCATCTCTCTCCCTGTCCCTCTCTCGCCTTCTTTCCCGCTCTCACCCTCTCATCCTCTCTCGCCGTCACTCGCTCTCTCTCATCCCGCGCTCCATCTCTCGCCCTCTCTTCCTCTCTCGTCCTCTCTCACCCTCTCTGCCTCTTTTGCCCTCTCTCCATCTTTCGCCCTCGCTCCCTCTATTGCCCTTTCGCCCTCTCTCCCTCTCTCGCCCTCTTCCGCATTCTCACCCACACTCGCCCTGTCTCGCTCTCTCGCCCCGCTCTGCCTCTCTTGCCCTGCTCTGCCTCTCTCACCCTCTCTCTCTCCCCCACTTTCGCACTCTCTCGCCCTGTCTCGCCCTTTCGCACTCTCTCCCACTCTCGATCTCTCGCCCTCTCTCAAACTCTCTGACTCTTTCGCCCTCTCTCCCTCCTACGTCCTCTCTCCCCTTCTCACCCTGTCTCCCAGTCTTGCCCTCTCGCCCTCTCGCCCTTTCTCGCCCTCTCTCATTCTCTGGCCTTCACTCCTTCTCGTTCGCCCTCTTTCCCTCTATCGGACTCTCTCCCTCTCGCCCTCTCTCACACTTGCTTGCCCTCTCTCCCTCTCTCACCCTCTCTCCCTCTCATGCCCTCTGTCACTCTCTCTTGCACTCTCTCCCACTTTTGCCCTGTCTCCCTCTCTCCCGCTCTCGCCCTCTCTTCCTCTCTCGTCCTCTCTCACCCTCTCTTCCTCTTTCGCACTCTCGCCCACTTTCGCCCTCTCTCCCTCTCTCGCACTGTCTCGCCCTCTCTGCCTCTCTCGCCCTGTCTCGCCCTATCTCGCTCTCTCGCCATCTCTCCCTCTTTTGCCCTCTCTCCCTCTCAAGTCCTCATTTCCTCCTTTGCCCTCTCTCCCCCTCATGACCTCTCTCCCTCTCTCGCTTTCTCTCCCTCTTACGTACTCTCTCCCTCTCTTGCCCTCTCTTCCTCTCTCCCTGTCTCGCTCTCTCTCGCTGTCTCTCCCTCTCTCGCCCACACTTCCTCTTTCACCTTCTCTCCCTCTCTCGGTCTCTCGCCCTATCTCCCTCCCTCTACTTTTCTCCCTCTCTCGTCCTCTCTCCCTCTCTCGCCCTCTCTTTCCCTATTTTGCCCTCTCTCCCTCTCTTGCCGACCCTCACTCTCTTGCTCTCACTCTCTCCCTCTCTCGCCCAACCGCTTTCTCTCGCCCTCTCTCCCTCTCTCCCCCTCTCTCCTTCTCTTCCTCTCTCACCCTCTCTCGCCCTCTTGCCTTCTCTCCCTCTCTCGCCCAAGTCCCCTCACTCGCCAACTCTTCCTCTATCACCCTCTCTCGCCTGCTTTCCCTCTCTCCCTCTCCCTCCCTCTCGCCCTCTCTCCCTTTTGCCCCTTCTCCCTCTCTCACCCTCTCTCTCTGCCCCACTTTCTCTCTCTCTCTCACACCCAGTCTCGCCCTTTCGCCCTCTCTCCCTCTCTCGCCCTCTCTCGCTCACTAGCTATCTGTCGCTCTCGCGCCCTCTCGCCCTCTCTCACACTCTCTGTCTCTTTTGCCCTCTCTCCCCCTCTCACCCTCTCTCACTCTCTTGCCCTCTCTCCCTCTTTCGTACTCTCTCCCTCTCATTCCCGCTCACCCTCTCTCCCTCTCTCGCGCTCTCTTGCCATCACTCCCTCTCTCGCCCACTCTCCCCCTCTCTCTCTCTCCCTCCCTCTTTCGCCCTCTTTTCCGCTCTCCCCATCTCTGCCTCTCTCACCCTCTCTACCCCTCTCGGCCTCTCTCCCTCTCTCCCTCTCTCTCCCTCTCTCCCTCTTTTGCCCTCTCTCCCTCTCTCACCCTCTCTCCCTCTCTCCTTCTCTCCTTCTCTCACCCTTTCTCGCTCTCTTGCCTTCTCTCCCTCTCTCGCCCACGCCCCGTTTCTCGCCCTCTATTCCCCTCTCACACTATCGCACTCACTCTCTCTCTCTCACCCTCACTCCCTCTCTCTCTCGTCCTCTCGCACTCTCCCCATCTCCCGCCCTCTCTCCCTCTCTCTCCCTCTCATTCTCTCTCGCCCTCTCTCGCCCTCTCTCTCCCTCTCTCCCTCTTTCGCCCACTCTCCCTCTCTCATCCTCTTGCCCTCTCCTGCCATCTCTCACCCTTTCTCTCCCTCTCTCCCTCTCTCCCTCTCTTGCCCTCTCTCCCTCTCTCACCCTCACGTTCTCTTTCGCCCTCTCTCCATCTCTCTCCCTCTCTCGCCCTCACTACCTCTTTCGCCCTCTCTCCCCATCTCCCTCTTTCCCTCTCTTGCCCTCTTTCCCTCTGTCGCACTCTCTCTCCTGCTCTCGCACTCTCTTCTCCTCTCGCCCTCTCTCCCTCTCTTGCCCTCTATCCCTCTCTCCCTCTCTTGCCCTTTCTCGTCCACTCTCCCTCTCTTGCCCTCTCTCCCTCATTCGCCGTCTCGCCCTCTCTCACACTCTCTGCCTCTTTCACCCTCTCAACTACTTTTGCCCTCTCTCCCTCTCTCTCTCCCTCTCTTGCTCTCTCTTGCCCTCTCTCCCTCTCTCGCCCACTCTCCCTCTCTCACCCTCTCTCCCTCTCTCACTCTCTCTTGCCCTCTCTCTCTCGCCCACTCTCCCACTCTCGCCCTTTCTCCCTCTCTCGCCCTCGCCCTCTTTCGCCCTCTATCCCTTTCTCCCTCCCTTGCCCTTTCTCGTCCACTCTCCCTCTCTTGCCCTCTCTCCCTCATTCGCCCTCTATTCCTCTCTCCCTCTCTTGTCCTTTTTCGTCCATTCTCCCTCTCTCCCTCATTCGCCCTCTATCCCTCTCTCCCTCTCTCCCTCTCTTGCACTTTCTCCCTCTCTCGCCCTCTCTCCCTCTCTCACACTCTCTGCCTCTTTCACCCTCTCTCCCTCTCTCTCGCTCTCTCTTGCCCTCACTCCCTCTCTCGCCCACTCTAGCTCTCTCGCCCTCTCTCCCTCTCTCACATTCTCGCCCTCTCTCACACTCCCTGCCTCTCACACTCGCCTTCTCTCCAACTCTCGCCCTCTCTCGCCCTCTCTCCCTCTTTTGCCCTGTCTCCCTCTCTCGCCCTCACTCCCTCCTTCGACCTCTCTCTCCCTATATCACTCTCTCTCGCCCTCTCTCTCCCTCTCTCGCCCTCTCTCACTCTCTCTTGACCTCTCGCCCTCTCTCGCACACTCTCCCTCTCTCCCTCTCTCACACTCTCTGCCTCTTTCACCCTCTCTCCCACTTTCGACTTCACTCCCTCTCTCTATCCTCTCTCGCTCTCTCTCGCCCACTCTCCCCCTCTCGCCCACTCGCCCTCTCTCGCCCTCTCTCCCCCTCTCGCCCACTCGCCCTCTCTCGCCCTCTCTCCCTCTCTCGCCCTCTCTCCCTCTCTCGCACTCTCTGTCCCGCTATCGCACTCTCTTCTCCTCTGCCCTGTCTCCCTCTCTCGCCCTTTCTCCCGCTCTCGCCCTCTCTCATCCTCTCTCCCTCCTTCGCCCTCTCTCCCTCACTTGCCCTCACTCCCACGTTTGCCCTCTCTCCCCCTCTCACCCTCTCTCACTCTCTCGCCCTCTGTCCCTCCCTCACTCTCTCCCTCTCACCCCCGCTCTCCCTCTCTCACTCTGTCCCACTCTCCCTCTCTCGCCCTCTCGTCCTCTCTCACACTCTCTGCCTCTTTCACCCTCTCACCCACTTTCGCACTCTCTCCCTCTCTCTCCCTCTCTCACTCTCTCTTGACCTCTCGCCCTCTCTCGCACACTCTCCCTCTCTCGCCCTCTCTCCCTCTCTCACACTCTCTGCCTCTTTCACCCTCTCTCCCACTTTCGCCCTCTCTCCCTCTCTCCCTCTCTCTCTCTTGCCCTCTCTCCCTGTCTCGCCCACTCTCGCTCTCTCGCCCTCTCTCCCTCTTTCGCCTTCTCGCCCTCTCTCACACTCTTTGCCTCTTTCGCCTTCTCTCCATCTCGCGCCCTCTCTCGCCCTCTCTCCCTCTTTTGCCCTATCTCCCTCTCTCGCACTCACTCCCTCCTTCGACCTATCTCTCCCTATCGCCCTCTCTCTTACCCACTCTCCCTCTCCCTCGCTCTCTCTCCCTCTCTCGCCTTCACTCCCTCCTTCGACCTCTCTCTCCCTATCGCCCTCTCTCACTCTCTCTCGCCCTCTCCCTCTTGCCCACTCTCCCTCTCTCGCCCTCTATCCCTCTCTCGCCCTTTCGTCCACTCTCACACTCTCTGCCTCTTTCACCCCTCTCCCTCTCTCTCCCTCTCTCGCTCTCTCTTGCCCTCTCTCCCTCTCTCGCCCTCTCTCCCTCTCTTGCCCTCTCTCCCTCTCTCTCTCCCCCTCTTACCCTCTCTCACTCTCTCGCCTCTCTGCCTCTTTCCCTCTCTCGCTCTCTCGCCCACTCTCCGTCTCTCGCCCTCTCTCCCTCTCTCACCCTCTCTCCCCCACTCTCGCACTCTCCCTCTATTGCCCTATTTCCCTCTCTCCCCCTCTCTCCCTCTCTATCCCTCTCTCCCCCTCTCAGCCTCTCTCCCTCTCTCTCCCTCACTCCCTCTTTTGTCCTCACTCCCACTATCATGCTCTCTCCCTCTCTGGCCCACCCTCACTCACTCGCTCTCACTCTCTCCCTCTCTCACCCAACCCCTTTCCCTCGCTCTCTCTCTCTCTCTCCCTCTCTCACCCTCTCTCGCCCTCTTGCCTTTCGCCTTCTCTCCCTCTCTCTCCCTCTCTCTCCCCGCTCACCCTCTCTCACTCTCTCACTCTCTCGCCCTCTCTTGTCCTTTCTCCCTCTCTAGCACTCTCACCCACTCTCGCCCTCTCTCCCTCTCTCGTCCTCTCTCCCTCTCTCACCCTCTTGACCTCTCTTGCCCTCTCTCCATCTCTCGCCCTCTCTCGCCCTCACTCCCTCCTTCACCCTCTCTGCCCTATCACCCTCTCTCCCTCTCTTGCCCTCTGTCCCTCTCACGCTCTCTCCCTCTCTAGCCCTCAATCCCTCTCTCACCCTCTCTCTCTCTCGCCCTCTCTCGCCCTCTCTCTCCCTTTCACCCTCTCTCACACTCTCTCGCCCTCTCTCCCTCTCACCCTCTCTTGCCCTCTCTCCCTCTCTAGCCCTCTCACCTTCTCTCGCCCTCTCTCCCTCTCTCGTCCACTCTCCCTCTCTCACCCTCTTGACCCCTCTTGCCCTCTCTCCCTCTCTTGCCCACACTCTCTCTCCCACCCTCCTCCCTCACTCGCCCTCTCTCCCTCTCTCGCCCTCTCTCTCTCTGGCCCTCTCGCCCACTCTCCCTCTCTCACCCTCGCTCCATCTCTCTCACTCTCTCTCCCTCTCTCCCTCTCTCACCCTCTCTCCCTCTCTCTTCCTCAGTCCCTCTCTCTCCCTCTCTCCTTGTCTCGCCCTCTCGCCCTCTCTCCCTCTGTCGCCCTCTCTCACCCTTCATTACTCTTTTGTCCTCTCTCCCTCTCTCGACCTCACTCCCTCCTTCGACCTCTCACTCCCTATCGCCTTCTCTCCCTCTCTCTCCCCCCTCACCCTCTCTCACTCTCACCCTCTCTTGCCCTCTCTCCCTCTATAGCCCTCTCACCATCTGTCACCCTTTCTCCCTCTCTCGTCCTCTCTCCCTCTCTCACCCTCTTGACCTCTCCTGCCCTCTCTCCATCTCTCGCCCTCTCTCGCCCTCACTGCCTCCTTCACTCTCTCTGTCCTATCACTCTCTCTCCCTCTCTTGCCCTCTCTGCCTCTCTCGCACTCGCTCTCCCGCTATCGCACTCTCTTCTCCTCTCACCCTGTCTTCCTCTCTCCGCCCTCTATCCCTCTCACCCCCTCTCCCTCTCTCGCCCTCTATCCCTCTCTCACCCTCTCTCTCTCTCGCCCTCTCTCGCCCTCTCTCCCTCTTTCGCCCTCTCTCACCCTCTCTCGCCCTCTCTCCCTCTCTAGCCCTCTCTCGCCCTCTCTCGCCCTCTCTCCATCTCTCGTCCTCTCTCCCTCTCTCACCCTCTTGACTTCTCTTGCCTTCTCTCCCTCACTCGCCCTCTCTCCCTCTCTCGCCCTCTCTCTCTCTGGCCCTCTCGCCCACTCTCCCTTTCTCGCCCTCGCTCCGTCTCTCTCCCTCTCTTTCCCTCTCTCCCTCTCTCACCCTCTCTCCCTCTCTCTTCCTCACTCCTTGTCTCGCCCTCTCACCCTCTCTCCCTCTGTCGCCCTCTCTCACCCTTCATTCTTTTTTTGTCCTCTCTCCCTCTTTAACCCTCACTCCCTCTCTTACCCTCTCTCCCTCTCTCTCCCTCTATCGCCCTCTCTCCCACTCTCGCACTCACTCCTCCACTCGCCCTTTATCCCTCTCTCGCACTCTATCCCTCTCACCCTTTCTCACTCTTTCTCATCATCTCTCCCTCTCTCGCCCTTTCTCGCCCTCTCTCCCTTCTCGCCCTCTCTCCTTGTCTCGCCCTCTCTCTCTCTCTTTCTTGCCCTCTCCCACACCTTCGCCCTCTCTCTCTCTCTCTCTCGCCTTCTCTCCCTCTCTCCCTCTCTCGCCCTCTCATCCTCTCTCGCCATCTCTCCCCCTCTCTCTCGTCATCTCTCCCCCTCTCTCTCGCTCTCGCCCTCACTCCCTGTCTCGGCCTCTTTCACCCTCTCTCCCTCTTACGCCCTCTCTCCCTCGTTTGCCCTCTCTCCCTCTCTTGCCCATTCTCTCTCTCCCACCCTCTCTCCCTCACTCGCCCTCTCTCCCTCTCTCGCCCTCTCTCTCTCTGGCCCTCTCGCCCACTCTCCCTCTCTCACCCTCGCTCCATCTCTCTCCCTATCTCTCCCTCTCTCCCTCTCTCACCCTCTCTCCCTCTCTCTTCCTCACTCCCTCTCTGTCCCTCTCTCCTTGTCTCGCCCACTCGCCCTCTCTCCCTCTGTCGCCCTCTCTCACCCTTCATTACTCTTTTGTCCTCTCTCCCTCTTTCACTCTCACTCCCTCTCTTACACTCTCTCCCTCTCTCTCCCTCTATCGCCCTCTCTCCCACTCTCGCACTCACTCCTCCTCTCGCCCTTTATCCCTCTCTCGCACTCTATCCCTCTCACCCTTTCTCGCCCTTTCTCATCATCTCTCCCTCTCTCGCCCTTTCTCGCCCTCTCTCCCTTCTCGCCCTCTCTCCTTGTCTCGCCCTCTCTCTCTCTCTTTCTTGCCCTCTCCCACACTCTCGCCCTCTGTCTCTCTCTCTCTCGCCTTCTCTCCCTCTCTCCCTCTCTCGCCCTCTCACCCTCTCTCGCCATCTCTCCCCCTCTCTCTCGCTCTCGCCCTCACTCCCTGTCTCGGCCTCTTTCACCCTCTCTCCCTCTTACTCCCTCTCTCCCTCGTTTGCCCTCTCTCCCTCTCTTGCCCACTCTCTCTCCCACCCTCTCTCCCTCACTCGCCCTCTCTCCCTCTCTCGCCCTCTCTCTCTCTGGCCCTCTCGCCCACTCTCCCTCTCTCACCCTCGCTCCATCTCTCTCCCTCTCTCTCCCTCTCTCCCTCTCTCACCCTCTCTCCCTCTCTCTTCCTCACTCCCTCTATCTCCCTCTCTCCTTGTCTCGCCCTCTCGCCCTCTCTCCCTCTGTCGCCCTCTCTCACCCTTCATTACTCTTTTGTCCTCTCTCCCTCTCTCGCCTTCACTGCCTCCTTCGACCTCTCTCTCCCTATCGCCTTCTCTCCCCCCTCACCCTCTCTCACTCTCTCTCACCCTCTCTTGACCTCTCTCCCTCTATAGCCCTCTCACCATCTCTCGCCCTCTCTCGTCCTCTCTCCCTCTCTCACCCTCTTGACCTCTCTTGCCCTCTCTCCATCTCTCGCCCTTTCTCGCCCTCACTGCCTTCTTCACTCTCTCTGCCCTATCACCCTCTCTCCCTCTCTTGCCCTCTCTGCCTCTCTCGCACTCGCTCTCCCGCTATCGCACTCTCTTCTCCTCTCACCCTGTCTTCCTCTCTCGCCCTCTATACCTCACACCCTCTCTCCCTCTCTCGCCCTCTATCCCTCTCGCACCCTCTCTCTCGCCCTCTCTCGCCCTCTCTCGCCCTCTCTCCCTCTTTCGCCCTCTCTCACCCTCTCTCGCCCTCTCTCATTCTCTAGCCCTCTCACCCTCTCTCGCCCTCTCTCCCTCTCTCATCCTCTTGACTTCTCTTGTCTTCTCTCCCTCACTCGTCCACTCTCCCTTTCTCGCCCTCACTCCATCTCTCTCCCTCTCTTTCCCTCTCTCCCTCTCTCACCCTCTCTCCCTCTCTCTTCCTCACTCCTTGTCTCGCCCTCTCGCCCTCTCTCCCTCTGTCGCCCTCTCTCACCCTTCATTACTCTTTTGTCCTCTCTCCCTCTTTCACCCTCACTCCCTCTCTTACCCTCTCTCCCTCTCTCTCCCTCTATCGCCCTCTCTCCCACTCTCGCACTCACTCCTCCTCTCGCCCTTTATCCCTCTCTCGCACTCTATCCCTCTCACCCTTTCTCGCCCTTTCTCATCATCTCTCCCTCTCTCGCCCTTTCTCGCCCTCTCTCACTCTCTCGCCCTCTCTCCTTGTCTCGCCCTCTCTCTCTCTTTCTCGCCCTCTCCCACACTCTCGCTCTCTCTCTCTCTCTCTCTCTCGCCTTCTCTCCCTCACTCCCTCTCTCCCTCTCTCGCCCTCTCATCCTCTCTCGCCATCTCTCCCCCTCTCTCTCGCCATCTCTCCCCATCTCTATCGCTCTTGCCCTCACTCCCTCTTACGGCCTCATTCACCCTCTCTCCCTCTTACGCCCTCTCTCCCTCGTTTGCCCTCTCTCCCTCTCTTGCCCACTCTCTCTCTCCCACCCTCTCTCCCTCACTCGCCCTCTCTCCCTCTCCCGCCCTCTCATCCTCTCTCACCATCTCTCGCCCTCTTTCACCCTCTCTTCCTCTTTCGCACTCTCTCTCTCTCTTTTGCCGTGTCTCCCTCTCTCGCCGTCTCTCGCCCTCTCTCCCTCTCCCACCCTCTCTCTCTCGCCCACTCTCCTTCTCTCTCCCTCTCTCCCTCTCTCGCACTCTCTCCCTCTCTCACCCTCTCTCCCTCTCTCTTCCTCACTCCCTCTCTCTCCCTTTCTCCTTGTCTCGCCCACTCTTCCTCTCTTGCATTTTCTCCCTCTCTCGCCCTCACTCTTTCGTACTCTCTCTTTTCTCGCCCTCTCTCACTTTCTCCATCTCTCCCCCTCTCGCTCTCTCTCGCCCTCTCTCGCCCACACTCCCTCTTTCGTCCTCACTCCCTCTTTCACACTCTCGCTTTCTCTCGCTCTCTCTGCCTCTTTCGACCTCTCTCTTTCTTTCGCCCTCTCTCCCTCTCCTTCCCTCTCTCCCTCTTTTGCCCTCTCTCCCTATCTCAGCCTCTCTCTCTTTCGCCCTCTCACCCTCTCTCACCCTCTCTCCATTTCTCTCCCACTCTCCCTCTTTATCCCTCTCTCGCCTGCTCTCGCCCACACTCCCTCTCTCGTCCTCACTCCCTCTTTCGCACTCTCGCTTTCTCTCACTCTCTCTGCCTCTTTCGCCCTCTCTCCTTCTTTCACCCTCTCTCTCTCTCCTTCTCTCTCTCCCTCTTTCGCCCTCTCTCCCTCTCTCACCCTCTCTCTCTTTCGCCCTCTCACCCTCTCTCACCCTCTCTCCATCTCTCTCCAACTCTCCCTCTCTATCCCTCTCTCGACCTTTCTCGCCCACTCTCCCCCTCTCACCGTTTCTCCCTCTCTTGTCCTCTCTCCCTCTTTAGACTTCTCTCCCTCTCTTCCGCTCCCCCTCTCTCCCCCTCTCTCCCTCTCTCGCCCTTTCACACACTCTTGCTCTCTCTCCCTCACTCACCATCTCTCCCTCTGTTGCCCTCTCTCTCTCTGGCCCTCTCGCCTACTTTCCCTCTCTCGCCCTCGCTCCATCTCTCTCCCCCTCTCTCCCTCTCACCCTCTCTCTCCCTCTCTCTTCCTCACTCCCTCCCTCTCTCTCCTTGTCACGCCCTCTCGCCCTCTCTCGCACTCTTGCCCACTCTCGCCCACTCTCGCCGTCTCTTGCTCTCTTTCTTCCTCTCTCCCTCTCTCACTCTCTCTCTTCCTCACTCCATCTCTCTCCCTCTCTCATTGTCTCGCCCTCTCGCTCTCACTCGCCCTCTCGCTCTCTCTTGCCCTCTCTCCCTCTGTCGCACTCTTGCCCTCTCTTGCTGACTCTTGATCTCGCTCTGCCTCTCTCCCTTTCTCACCCTCTCTCCCTCTCTCGCCATCTCTCACCCTTTATCCCTCTTTTGTTCTCTCTCCCTCTTTCACCCTCACTCCCTCTCTTGCCCTCTCTCCCTCTCTCTCCCTCTCTCGCCCTCTCTCCCTCTCTTGCACTCTCTCTCCCGCTCTCGCACTCTCTCCTCCTCCCGCCCTCTCTCCCTCTCGCGCCTGCCCACGCTCTCTCCCTCTCTAGCCCTCTCTCCCTCTCTCGCCCTATCCGCCTCTTTCACCTTCTCTCCCTCTCTTGCCCTCTCTCTCTCTCCACCTCACTCCCTCGTTCGCACTCTCGCACTCTCACCATCTCTCGCCCTCTCTCATCCTCTCTCACTACTCTTTCCCTCTCTCCCTCTCACGCAATCTCTCCCTCTATCTCTCCCTCTCTTGTATCGCTCTCTCTCTCCCTCTCTGCCTCTCTCTCCCTCTCATTCTCTTTCTCCCTCTCTCCCTGTCTCGCCCTCTCGCCCTCTCTGGCCCTCTCTCCCGCCCTCTCTCTTCCTCCTTTGCACTCTCTCCCTCTCTCGCCCTCTCTCTTTCTCTCACCCTCTCTCCCTCTCTCGCCTTCTCTCGCCCTCTCTCTCTCGCCCTCTCTCCCTCTCTTTCGCCCTCTCTCCCTCTCTGTCCCTCACTCTCTCTCGCACTTCCACGTCCTCTCTACCTCTCTCGCCCTCTCTCCCATTCTCGCCCTCTTGCCCTCTCTCTCCCTCTCTCGCCCTCTGTCCCTCTCTTTTGCACTCTCTCCCTCTCTCGCCCTCTTTCTTTCTCTCACCCTCTCTCCCTCTCTCACCTTCTCTCGCCCTCTCTCTCTCTCTCACCCTCTCCCCCCCTCTTTGTCCATCTCTCCCTCTCTGTCCCTCACTCTCTCTCTCGCACTTCCACGCCCTCTCTCCCTCTCTTCCTCTCTCGCCCTCTCTCCCTCTCCCTCTCTCTCCTCTCTTCCTCTCTTGCTCTCTCTCCCTCTTTCACCCTCTCTCGCCCTCACTCCCTCTTTTGCCCTCTCTCCCCCCTCGCCATCTCTCCCTCTCTCGTCCTCTCTCCCCCTTTTGTACTCTCTCGCTCTCTCTCTTTCTCCAACTCTCCCTCTCTGCCTCTCGCCCACACTCGCTCTCTCACCCTCTCTCCCTCTTTTGCCCTTTCGCCCTCTCTCACTCTCTCTCTGCCTCTTTCGGCCGCTGTGCCTCTTTCGCCCTCTCTCCTCTCTCGCCCTCTCGCCCTCTCACCCTCTCTCGCCCTCTCTCCATCTCTCTCCCATTCTCCCTCTCTCGACCTTGCTCACCTACCCGCTTTCCCTCTCTCAACCTCTCTCCCTCTCTTGTCCTCTCTCCCTCTTTTGACCTCTCTCCCTCTCGTCCTCTCCCCCTCTCTCACCCTCTCTCCGTTTTTTGCCCTCTCGCCCTCTCTCACCCTCTCTCCCTCTCTCGCCCTCTCACCCTCTCTCGCCCTGTCTTCCTCTCGCACCCTCTCTCCCTCTCTCACCCTCTCGACCTCTCGCCCACTCTCCCTCTATCCCCACTCTCGAACTCTTTCACCCTCTCTCCCTCTGTCGCCCTCTCACCCTCTCTCACTCTCTGTCTTTCTCTAGCCCTCTCTCCCACTTCCGCCCTCTCTCCCTCTCTCTCTCTCTCCCCCTCTCGCCCACTCTCTCCCTTTTTCGCCCTCTCTCCCTCTCTTGCCCAGTCTCCCTCTCTCGCTCTCTATTCATCTTTCTCCCTCTTGCCCTCTCTCCATCTCTCTCCCTCACTTCCTCTCTCCCCCTCTCTCGAACTTTCTCGCCCTCTCTCCCCATCTATCCCTCATTCACCCTCTCGCCCAATTTTGCCCTGTCTCGCTCTCGCCCCCTCTCCCTCCCTCGCTCTCTCTGCCTCTCTAGCCCAACTGCCTCTCTCGACCTCTCTCCCTCTCTCTCCCTCTCGACCACTCTCGCCCTCTCTCCCTATCTCCCCTCTCTCGAACTCTTTCGCCCTCTCTCCCTCTCTTGCCCTCTCACCCTCTCTCACCCTCTGTCTTTCTCTTGCTCTCTCTCCCACTTTCGCCCTCTCTCCCTCTCTCTCCCTCTCTCCCCCTCTCGCCCTCTCCTTCTCTCGCCCGCTTTACCTCTTTGGCCCTCTCTCCCTCTTTCGCCCACTCTCCCTCTCTCGCTCTCTATCCTTCTTTCTCCCTCTCGCCATCTCCCCCTCTCTCCATCTCTCTCCCTCTCTTCCTCTCTCTCCCTCACTCGAACCTTCTCGCCCTCACTCCCTCTTTTGCCCTCTCTTGCTCTATCCCTCTCCCCCTCTCTCGCTCTCTGCCTCTCTGGCCCCCTCCCTCTCTCGCCCTCTCTCCCACTCTCACCCTCTCGACCTCTCTCGCCCTCTCTCCCTCTCTCCCCTCTCTCGAACTCTTTCGCCCTCTCGACCTCTCTTGCCCTCTCTTCCCCTCTCCCCTCTCTCGAACTCTTTCGCCCTCTCTCCCTCTCTCGACCTCTCTCCCTCGCTCACCCTCTCGACCTCTCTCGCCCTCTCTCCCTCTCTCGCCCTCTCACCCTCTCTCACCCTCTGTCTTTCTCTTGCCCTCTCTCCCACTTTCGCACTCTCTCCCTCTCTCTCCCTCTCTCCCCCTCTAGCCCTATCTCCCTCTCTCGCCCGCTTTCCCACTTTGGCCCTCTCTCCCTCTTTCGCCCACTCTCCCTCTCTCGCTCTCTATCCTTCTTTCTCCCTCTCGCCCTCTCCCCCTCTCTCCAATCTCTCTACCTCTCTTCCTCTCTCTCCCTCACTCGAACTTTCTCTCCCTCTCTCACCGTCTCTCCCTCTCTCGCCCTCTCTCCCTCTTTTGTCGTCTCTCCCTCTCTCGCCCTCTCTCCCACTCTCCCTCTCTCACGCTTTCTTGCCCTCTCTCCCTCTCTCGCCACTTCTCCCGCTCTTCATCTTTTGCCCACTCTCCCTCTCTCCCTCTCTCGCCCTCTCTCCATATATTAACCTGTCTCTACCTCTTTCCCCCTCTCTCCCTCTCTCGCCCACTCGCCCTCTGTCTTTCACTCGCCCTCTTTCGCCCTCTCACACTGTCTCGCCCTCTCTCCTTCTCTTGTGCTTTCTCACCCACACTCCCCCTCTCGCCCTTTCTCGCCCTCTCTCACTGTCTCTCCCTCTCTCACACTCTCTCCCTCTCTCTCGCCCTCTCACCCTCTTGCACTCTCTCTCCCTCGCACTCCCACTCTCCCGTTCTCTCCTTCTCTTTCGCCCTCTCTCCCTCTCTCACCCTCTTACCCTCTCTCGCCCTCTGTCTTTTCCTCGCCCTCTCTCGCCCTCTCTCCCTCTCTCGCCCTCTCTCCCTCTCTCGCCCACTCTCCCTCTCTCGCCCTCTCTCGACCTCTTTCGCCCTCTCTCAAACTCTTTAGCCCTCTCTCCCTCTCTCACCTTCTGTCTTTCTTTCACCCTCTCTCCCATTTTCGCCCTCTATCCCTCTTTCCCACTATTTCCCTCCCTCCCTCTTTCGCCCTCTGTCACTCTCTCGCCCCTTCTCCCTCTCTAGCTCTCCCTCTCACTCTCTTGCCCTCTCCCTCTCTCGCTGTTTCTCCCCATCTCACCCATTCGCCCTCTTTCGTCCACTCTCCCTCTCTTGCCCTCTCTCCCTCTCTCACTCTCTCGCACTCTCTCACTCTCTCGCCCTCTCGCCCTCACTCACTCTCTTTGCCTCTTTTGCCCTCTCTCCCTCTTTCGCCCTCTCTCCCTCTCCTTCCCTCTCTCCCTCTCTCGCCCTTGTTCCCTCTCTCACCCTCTCTCCCGCTCTCCCACTCTCCCTCTTTCACCCTCTCTCCCTCTCTCGCCCTCTCTTTCTCTCTCACGCGCTCTCTCTTTTGCCCTCTCTCCCTCTCGCCCTCGCTCCCACTCTCGCCCTCTCTCCCTCTCTCACCCACTCTTGCCCACTCTCCATCTCTCGCCCGCTCTCCATCTCTCTACCTCTCGCCCTCTCTTGCCCTCTTTTGACCTCTCTCCCTCTCGTCCTCTCGCCCTCTCTCCCTGTCTCGTCCTCTTCCTCTCTCGCCCTCTCTCCCTCTCTCAACCTATCTCTACCTCTTTCTCCCGCTCTCCCTCTCTCGCCGCTTCTCCCCCTCTCACACTCTATCCCTCTCTCTCGCCCTCTCGCCCTCTCTTACCCTCTCTCCCTCTCACTCCCTCTCTCCATTTCTCTCCCTCTCTCTCTCTCTAGCTCTCTCGCCCAATCTCTGCCTCTTTCGCCCTCTTGCCTTATCAGGCTCTCTCGCCCTCTCTCACCCTCTCTCCCTCTCTCACCCTCTCTCCCTCTCTCCCTCTCTCACACTCTCTCTCTCACTCTCTCGCCCTCTCTCCCTAATTCGTCCTCTCTCTCTCTCTCTCGCCATCTCTCCCTCTCTCGCTATCTAACCGTCTCTCCTCTTTAATCCTCTCCCCCTCTCTCACCCTCTCTACCTCTCTCGCCTACCCCCCTGTCTCGCTCTCACTCTGTCCATCTCTCGTCCACCCCCCCTCTCTCCCTCTCTCCATCTGTCATCCTCTCTCGCCATCTCTCCCTTTCTCGGCCCCTCTCCCTCTTTCGCCCTCTCTCCATCGCCCTCTCTACGTCTCTCACCCTCACTCTCCCTCTCCATTCCTCACTCCCTCTCTCTCTCGCTATCTCTCCCTCTCTCGCCCTCCTCACGCCTTCTCTCCCTCTCTCGCCCTTTCCCTCTCTCTCTCTCGCCCTCTCTCGCCGTCTCTCGTCTTCTCTCTCCCTCTCTCCCTCTCTCGCCCTCTCTCCCTCTCGCCCTCTCGCCCTCTCTCACCCACTCTCCCCCTCTTTCGCCCTCTGTCCCTCTCTCGCCCTCTCTCATTCTCTCGCCCTCTCTCCATCTCTCGCCCTCTCTCTCTCGCCCTCCCTCCCTCTCTAGCCCTCTCTCACCCTCTCTCTGTCTTTCGCCCTCTTGCCCTCTCAGGCTCTCTCACCCTCTAACCCCTCTCTCGCCGTCTATCCCCCTTTCTCTCTCTCTCTCTCTTGCCCTCTCTCCCTCTCTCTCCCTCTCTTCTCTCTCCCACCCTCCCTCTCTCTCCCTCTCTCCCTCTCTCGCCCTCCCTCCCTCTCTCTCCCTCTTTCACCCTCTCTCACTCTCTCGCCCTCTCTCCCTCTTTCGCCCACTTTGCCTCTCTCCCTCTCTCCCTCCCTCTCCCTCTCTCCCTCTCTCGCCCTCTCTTGCCCTCTCTCCCTCTCTCTCCCTCTCTCCCTCTCGCCCTCTCTCCCTCTCTCGCCCTCTCTCCCTTTCTCGCCCTCTCTCCCTCCCTCTCCTCTCACCTTCTCTCACCCTCTCTCGCCCTCTATTGCCCTCCCCCTCCTCTCGCTCTCTCCCTCCTCACCTTCCCCTGTTTCTCTTTGACTGAATCTCTCTCCCCCCTCCATCCTTTCCACTCTGTCTGATGCACTCTGTCTCCCTGGTTCTTCCCTTCCCTCTGAGGTGGTGAGAGAGGAAGTATTTGCAGTGAGAGAGAGGGAGAGAAATGAGGAGAAAGAGTAGGGGAGAGGAAATGGGAGGCCTGGTTCGAGTGGGGGCACAGAGGGATTTAAACCGAGTTCCTGAGCTCAGGGCGCGGTGCCCTCCCTTTCCCTGAGGACCAGGACTTGGGGCTTAGTCTGTCTCTCTCCAGCTCAGCTTCTCCAACACAAAGACACACAACAACATCGGTCACTCTGCTGCTCGGCACGCTTTAATCAATATTTTTATTGTTTACAAATGGAAATGATGGATTCAGTCAGTGGGATGGTACCTTTTCTCACTGGCCCCTGAGTTGTGAGAAGCATTGAAATGTTTCCCTGTAACCCCCCTGTGGGATAAGGAGGGACAAACTAGCGCTACCCTCAGTCTGTTACCATAGTGACAAGCTGCTCCATCGCTGAAACACTGAACTGAAATGAGAAAATCCCGGATGGATTGATTAATGAGGGAATTTGAGTGATGGATGGATTTGAGTGAAGGGATATTTCAGCACATTCTTCAGCTGCTGCCTGAACTTAGTCTGGGTCACGGCATAAATCGCGGTGTTTGTGCAGCAACTGAGGAGCTGCAGCATGAAGCCCAATTCCCGCACAAAGGGCTGGAGATACACAGACCGATATCCAATATCCCAGATCCGACTCCATATAGAATATTGACCATAACAGGATGAAATTGGCCGAGATCACAAACAGTAAAATGATGGATTTTTTTCGGTTTCTCATTTCAGTGTCAGCCTGACCGTCCCCATTGGTGTGAGCGCGGAGTCGCCTGCGGGCTCTGCTGGTCACTAAGATGTGTCTGATGGTGAGAACATTGAGCAGCAGAATCAGGAGAAATGGGACACACGGGGTTAGAATGTGGTGGAGGAGCTCGATTGTGACCCAGACACTGGAGGATACAACAGCATCTGTTGCACCACAAAACCAGGGTGTGTTCACCAGCCAATACTGAGCCGTGAGCATAAAATACCAGGAAATGTTCTTTAAACAGCTCAGCACAGTCACTGGTCCCAGAACCACAGCTGCCGTTTTCTCACTGCAATATTTACTTTTCAGCTTCTGGCAACAAATGGCCACAAACCGATCAAAGGTGAAAGTGACGGTGAACCAGACAGAGCAGTCAGTGGCTGCATAAAGCAGGACGGCGTGGATATTACACACGGGGACGGAGTACACCAGGAAATAAAACTGCTCCCGATAAACAATGGGAATGTGTCTCAGGATCAGGTCGAGGATAATAACCAGGAGATCCGCCGTTGCCATGGCCCCCAGGTAACGTCTGACACATGGAGACAATCCACAATCTTTATAAAGCAGGACGTAGATGGTCACTACGTTAACTGTGAGGAAGGAAAACAAACCCATTATCCATCAGCCTGGAGGCAAAGGGACCCGTTTGGTTGGGGACCCAGTGAGAATTTCAAATGTGTCCCTGTATTCAGGGATTTATTAAAATAATTAGAGCTGGAATAACAACTGGGAAGGTCTGCATTACCGAGGAAAATGTGATAAAAACCACAAGAAACCCTCCCTCCCCAAACACACAGAGGTACATCCATAAGGACAGATGGTTTCTAGAACATTCCCACACACACGATCACTCGAGAGCAGACACGGGTCACTCCTTCCCAGTTCCCAACACGGAGGGTGGAAACGTTGCTGTCCTGAAGGATTCTCTCCCAGTTTCCTGAAGACAAACGGAGTTTGGGAATTCCTGTATTTTGATCTAAATTGTGGTCGATCCTGTGTCGTGAAAAATGTAAACGCCGGGAAAACGTATTCACCCCTTTAACTGCCCGAGCGGCCTTCGGAACAGTGTCTCCTTCTCCCTGGAACGGGATCTCTTCCCTCGGGATCTTATCGTTTGTTCAATTCACTGTGTCCGGACATTCACAAACAATGTCAGGGACAAAACGTTCCGGTGAATGTCAGTTATATAATGTCAGGGACAGAACATTCCGGGGAATGTCAGTTATAGAATGTTGGGGACAGAACGTTCCAAGGAACTCTTTGATCTGTCCATCACCTTTCCCCCCTACCCACCCCACCAACATGATGTACTGGGCACACTGTAACATTAATGGGGTGAGAGACGTAGGGTCCAATCACAGCAATGGGAACTAAAGGCATTGCCTGATCAGCTAAAATGATTAGATATACCACATTCTCGATCCAGCTCACAGAACCAGCCCAGACACCATACAGCCAGGGGAGATATCTGTTCACTGTGCAGACTCATCCATTGCACTGGTCAATACAAACCAGCAATCTTTCCAGAGATCAGATCAGGGTATTGATCTATAAACCCAGACCATATATCTGTCCAGCGCGGTGAGCTGTGCAGACCACAACAGTGCATTATCTATAAACCTCAACCAGATAGTCTGACCAGCACAGCGACCTGTGCAGTGGTTACCTGTGAACTTATCTGTAAACCAGGAGCAGTTACCCTCCCAGCATGTAGGACTGTGTACCCCACCCCAGTGCATTGCTCAGTAACACTGTGTTAGATTACTGCCCAATGTGGGGAAACTTGCAGCCCATGCTGGAAGTGTCAGGATGTGCAGCTCCCATCCATTTAGAGCTCCATATCTCCATTGTGCCCTGACAAGGGAGTGCTGTGGATATGAACATCACTGCCAGAGAGATGGCGGGGGAATCAGTTTAA
Source organism: Chiloscyllium plagiosum (assembly GCF_037043375.1). Lineage (NCBI taxonomy): Eukaryota > Metazoa > Chordata > Chondrichthyes > Orectolobiformes > Hemiscylliidae > Chiloscyllium > Chiloscyllium plagiosum. Next base: position 60,443,668 of record NW_028270184.1, on the reverse strand, counting down.
ATACCATCACATGGGAGGGGTTTGGGGTATAGACAGAGCGGGGGAGACTGAGAGATAGTGTCATGGAAGGATGTGTTCCCAGGTTTCAGAATGCTGAAAGGTAGACACTTTGATAGCATCCTGTAACATGAGCCAATCTTCCCAGGAAAGATGGGAAAAAGGGATATTGGTGTGAAGTCAGATGAGCATTTGTTCTGCATCTTTGTAACTGGAATTAGTTTCAACAAAATCTATGACTCATTGGGCAGATTCTAACAATAATTTATCTTTGTTTGATTTTCCTTGAGTGTGACAGAGGGATTATCTGCACGAGGCTGAGCTAGTTTCCTGGTGCTATCGTATCGAACTCACCTCATGAACTACCCAGCCCACTCCATGGTGTCCCTCTCATTCAATACCAGCCCGATTCTCCCACCCATCATGGCTGGAGGTACTCACCATCGCCCGGGTGCCCCTGGATATTCCTACCATGGCAATTACACCACGGTTTGTCGACAGGGGCACGGAGGTTCTGGTAGAAGGGCTAATACAGAGGAGGATCATTCTCTTCCCAGAGGGGGCCACACCACCAGACCCACCGAGCATGGTCTGAGCTCACTACCCAGCTCAGTGCAGTATCTGTGATCTGAAGAAATGTCCATCAATACAGGACAAGCATCAATAACCTTCCCCGCTCTGTCAGGATAAGGGTCACCGTATTCTCTCTCACTGTGTATCTGTTATAGCATCGACCCTCGAACAAGGCTTATGCTCCACCACTCTCACTACTGCATGCAGCACCTTCCCCTCCACCCCCATATCTCTCTCTCTCTCTCTTCCGTCCACTTTACCCACCCCTCCCCACACCTATAACACTGCATGGATCCAACACTGTGGACTGAATCCCTTCAGACCCCTCACCATGTCCCCCACCTACACCAGCACTAACAACAGGGACATCCACTCTCACCTCAGTCCCACCCTCCCTTTCTCCCATTTCAGGAGAAACAGCCTGGAATAGGACAGAAAGGGCCAAGCCGGGTGGTGGAGTGCCCGATATCCGTTCCCTCACCCCCTCCCCCTCCCCCCGCCATGTGGGGAGGACCCTGGCACGAGTCAGAGAGGACAGCGACGCCTCGTGTGGAGATTCTGAAACATCCACGTCCCACAGACCGAGAAAGGAGCAATATTCAGTGAAGGGCAATTCTCACTTTAAACCCACTGGCAGCTCCGTTTCCCCCCGGCACAACTTAGAAGCCCTGGCCTGATACCATCTCCCTTTTGTGTTGAGCCGGTACAAATGGAATCCCCACGGTCTCGGTGGGCAGGAGGGTGGGCTCACAACACATCGTCACCACCACCTCCCAGGAAGGGAGCACAGAGACTCCCTCCCTCACCTCCCCCTGTAAACAGCTCAGATACTGAAACTAATCTGTGATAGTTACTGCTCTTCCCACTTGGTCTGGCATCTTCAATAATCTGTGTTCATATACACCCAGGAAAATCTGTTCCTGCACTCCCTTTATAATGGTACAGCCTCCTTTATATTGTCTTTCAATGTCCTTCCTATCAAAGTGCATCACCTCACATTGCTCTGCATTGATCCCCATCTGCCCAAAAACTACACCAACATGTGATTATCCTGTTCGAGTTCCACACTGTCCTCCATAGATTTCACAATTCGTTCAAGATTGGTGCCATCTACAAACGTTGAGATTGTCGCAGCATTGCAGTCCCCATGAAAGAACTGAAATCCTGCTACAGTCACTAGTATGAGCTAGTGAAATATTGCTATACTGACCGAGCATATTGCACACTGATGAAAGAACTCGAGGACCTTAGGCTCACTCGAGAGAACGAGATCTTTCTGGACAAGACCTTCAGCGAGGTTATTACATCAATCATACCAGAAGAGAGCAGAAGAGAGCAGACGATGAGGAAGGCAGAGAGGAGACGGGTGCAAGAGACCCCGGGGCAAGTACCTGTCAGGAACAGGTTGGATCTTTTGGAAACAGTAGAGACTGATGACACTGCCAGTCCGCGAGGCGGCCAGGTCTGTCAATCAAAAGTTGGCGCAGAGGCAGAGCGGAAGAGTCGGACATCACACAGAGCCGTGGTAATAGGGGACTCCATCGTGAGAGGAACTGACCGGGGTTTTTGTGGCAGCAGACGGGACTTAAAGATGGTGTGTTGCCTTCCTGGTGCTAGGGTGAAAGACATCGCGGACAGAGTGAAGGAAATCCTCAAGGACGAAGGTGAAGAGCCAGAGGTGGTGGTTCATGTCGGCACAAATGATGTCGGGAAGAAGAGGAGGAATATACTACAGTGGGACTTCGGAGAACTAGGAAGAAGGTTGAAAAGCAGGACGTCCAGGGTGGTTATCTCCGGTTTGGATGTGCAAGAAATAAAATGAAGGGAAAGTTAGAACAAGCGAAGTCAAGAAAGACAACTGTATCAATGGGGCAGAAAACTCAAAAAGGCATCATGCTGTAAGGTTGAGTGAAATAGGAGTTGATGGGAAGGTGAGGGCAGTAACAAATTAAAAATACTATACATGAATGCACGAAGCATTAGAACTAAGATGGATGAGCTTGAGGTTCTTTTGTATCAAATACAATTTTCAAAGATTTTCAAAATATTTGGTGCAGCTAAAACTTGTGTGGTGATTAATCCTGCTTTAAAAGTCTCAAATGCCGCTTGGCATTGTGCTGTCCACCACAATTCTGTGTTCTTCTTTAATAAATCCATCAATGGTGCCAATATGCTGCTGAAGTTTGCAACAAACTTCCGATAGAATCCACTCAGTTCCAAAAATCGACGCACATTTTTCTTCGAAGATGGCGGTGGAAATTCCTCAAAGCCCTTTGTCTTTGTGTTCCATGGGGTCAACCTTCCATGTCCAATGTAATGTCCTAAGAACGTCACCTCTGCCTTCGTGAATTCTGTTTTCTTTAAGTTTATTACCAAGTTTGCTTCTTGTAATCGTTCAACATGCTCTGCCAACTGTAACATGTGAGCTTTCAATCACTTGCTAAAGATCACTACATCATACAGATAAACTGCACAATTTGTTCATCTGGCCACAGCTCTGTTCCTCAGTCTTCAATGTGTCTGGAGCATTATTCATTCACATGACATTCTCTAACAGTTTTTGTCATATCCAGTACCTTGACCAGATAGTTTAACTGTTAGACTCAATATTTTTTTTTTAATTTTAAAGGGGACACTATACCTGGCTTTGAAGGGATTTCCTACGACTGCTGGCAATACTAATACCTCATCCCCACGGGAAATCATCAAAGTTTCAGAGTTTTATCTGCCACCTGCTTCATTATATACTGTGCCCTCTTCAGGTGCTGTTTAGCTAACTCACCTCCTCCATCTAATTTCTCCCTCACTTCAGACACATAATCCAGGTGTGAGATCTCCGACGTCGGTCCTGTCAGTTTATATTTAATTAATTTCAAAGGAGCTCTCACTTTATGTACGAATATTAACTCAAAGGAAGTAAAGTGAGTAGATTTATTTGTGACGTCTCCAATGGCAAACAATATAATGAGCCGCCTTTATTCCAATCATTCGGGTAATTCTGACAGTACGCTGTTAATATTGTCTTCAGCATCTGATGCCAACTTTCCAAAACTCCCTGAGATTCGGGATGGGACGCACTTGATTCAAACTGCTGTCTGCAGAAGCTATCCATGACGTCCTTAAACAGCTGCGCGGTAAAATGAGACCCTTCGTCTGACTGAATCACACTGTGTAGCCCACAGTGAGTAAAGAAAGCTACCAACTCTTCTACCTCCCTTTTTGCCTTTATACCCCATAATGGAATTTTCCCGGGAATCGGGTAGACACATCCATTATGATCAGCCAATATTGGTTTCCACTTTTATTTCAGAAAGGGGAGCGCCACAATTAATCATAACCCATGTGAAAGATTTTTTGAATACAGGAATTGGCAACATAGGTGCTGGTTTTATTACTGCCTGTGACCTACCTACCATTTGGAATTTATGACATGTACAACAAACATAAACCACGTCCTTGTGCATTCCAGCCACTAGAAATGCTTTAGCCTGAGTCTTCCGTGCATCAGCTCCTTTGGCTTTTTCTTTCGGTTTTCCTTCCTGTTGTAACTTATGACAGTGGGGTCTTGTTACTACACTACCTGTAAAAATCCTGTGTATTTTTCTTTTAATTCCCCTGTTCACTGGTATAACTTTGGCTTCTCCACCACAAGGGTTGCCTCTCCCACATTGAATCCTGCTAAATCATTCCCAAGAACAAACTGTATTCCTGGAACTGACACCCTGTCACTCAATCTCACTGTTACTTCCCTGACCTTGATTTGGTACTCTAACGTAATGTTACACAAGGGAAAGCTTAATTTCAGTCCCCATTCCAGAAATTATCACGCTGTGGAGTAACATGTTAGAAAGAGTGAAAATACTTCCATCTCTTACTATTAGAGGCTGAGGGACAGTGAGGACTGCAGATGCTGGAGATCAGAGTTGGAAAGTGTGGGGCTTTTACCACATCTTTTCCCAAAGTGTCTTCCTTCAACCCCCAGCACTGTGTGTCCCAGCTTGCTGCAGTTAAAACACCTTTGCACAGTGCCCTTCTTAAACCATCGGCACTGTGATTTTTATGTGTTCCACTACGTTATTGTAAGAACACCTGAGGCCTTTCACTTGTTTTTTCACCTGTGGTAACCTATTGCCAGTGTGTTTTTCTCTATGTTTTGTAGTGTACGATCTCCCCCTTCTCCCAATTTTTATCACTCACAGAATGAAAATCCTCCCAGAAGCTAAATTTCATCTCATGCACCAATGCATACTCACATGCCATTTCTGCCGTGCTTCTCACTTCTTGAACTTTCTGTTCATTCACATGAATTCTTACCATCTCTGGAAGTGAGTCTTTAAACTCCTCTAGCAGAATAATCAGAACCTCTTTCGTAATATTAAAAGCCATTTTTTAAAAATTAACCAACCACACGGAAACCGCATTAAATGAATGTTGTCACCTGTTTTATTTGAAGATCCAGGTCACTAACGGCCAAGTGATGGAATCTGCTGGGACCTTTTGTACCCCAAATCTGTTCAAATCTGTCTAAATCCCATACGACAAGCCCTCAAACTGGTATGATATCGATGTTGAACTTCCCTGTTAATTAAAACCACACACCCATAAAAGCTCACCTCACCTCATAATCTGTTAAAACACGAGTGACAAAGTAGTCGCAAATTCCACTATAAAGAGCAAAACAACAATTAATAAGTATGTTTGTTAACTCGCTGAGCTTGGAGGTTTGTTTTCAGATGTTTCGTCACCATGACTAGGTTACATCATCAGTGAGAGTCTCTGGTGACGCACTGGTGGTATGTCCAGTCTTTCTATTTATAGGTCTTGGTTTCTTAAGGTGCGTGATGTCATTTCCAGTTTTTTGTTCAAGGGAAGGTAGATAGGATCAAAATTGATGTGTTTATTGATGTACTTCTGGCTAGAATGTCATGCTTCTAAGAACTTTCGTTCGTGGCTTTGTCCAAAGAAGTGTTGGTTGTCACAGTCAACTTGATGTCCTTCTTTGTCTGTATGTATGGAAACTAGCGATAGTGGGTCATGTCTTTTGGTGGCCAGTTGGTGTCCATATATACTGCTAGCACGACAACAGGACAGTCTGAAATGGAGGAAAATATGATTCTATATACACTGTTTAATCAGTGTGTGTTCAGATAAGGAAGATTGTTCATATGTGTACAACACATTCTGAATGAACAGCGGAGACACAGTTTACGAAAAGTGATGCACATGATGAATAAAAATTTTAAAGCATTAAAACATTATTTGATCCTTATCTGAAGTGATACATTCCCTTTCTCTCAACATTCCTCCTTTTTCTGGGATTCCCAAGTCTAGTCTCTCATTCTTTTCAGGATGTGTGTTATAAATTCTTGTTTCTGGTTTCCCAAATTATTTCAGTTAATCCCCTTTCATACCAGGGATTATATATGTTGGCCTGCTGGGTTCTTTCCAAAGCTAGTGTCTGTCATATTATTGGAGAGAAAAGTTCTGGCATCAGACCCAGCATTTGAACATATTGCTCTGTTGTACATGCACTGTACAACGGACCACAGCACACAGAAATTGCCAAAACATTGCGGGAAGTATATCTACGTCTTTCAATAACATAGTTTTCTCATTTTCCACATCTCCATATCTATATCCTCTCTCTCTCGTTCTCCCTTTGCATCTAATTAAGAAATCCAACAAATAAAACCACACACCCATAAAAGCTCACCTCACCTCGTAATCTGTTAAAACACAAGTGACAAAGTAGTCGCAAATTCCACTATTAAGTGAAAAATAACAATTAATAAGTATGTTTGCTAACTCGCTGAGCTTGGAGGTTTGTTTTCAGATGTTTCGTCACCATGACTAGGTAACATCATCAGTGAGAGTCTCTGGTGATGCACTGGTGGTATGTCCCGCCTCTCTATTTATAGGTCTTGGTTTCTTAAGGTGCGTGATGTCATTTCCAGTTTTTTTGTTCAAGGGAAGGTAGATAGGATCAAAATTGGATCAAAAGTGGCCTATCTCTCAAAACTCCTTCTTTCAGTTTATACCTAATGCTCTCTTCAAGATGTAATGTGGTTATAATTAAGCAATGTAACTACAAAGACATGCGGGAGGAGCTGGCCAGAGTTAATTAGAAGGGGAGCTGAGCAGGAAAGTCTATGGAGCAGCAATAGCAGGGGTTTGTGGGTATAATTCGGAAGATAATACCAGAAATTCAACACCAAGAAAATGAAACACACTCATGGGAGGACAAGACAGCCATGAGTGATAAGGCATCAAACCAAAAGAGGAAACATACAATGTGGTGAAGATGATTGGAAATCCAGCGAATTCATTGGCTCTGAAACTACATAAGGCTGGCATCATTGACACTACAGAACTCTTAATCATGGTCACGGAGAGAAACAGAGGAAACACATTCACTTTAAACACAGAAGATGGCATTTCTCAAGGAAAAAGATTCAGGTCAATTAAATATTTGAATTAAGATCAGTTAAATGCTTTTGCGGAATGTGTCAGATTGGAAGCAAGACCCAGAGGACAGACCCTCAACAGAATCAGAGTTTGAAAATGTAAGTATTTCCACATCAGAAACCAGGTTAGGTCACTGAGTGCAGGGCTGATGGGTGAATGGGTCTCAGTGAAAATTGGGGGACAGACAGCAGAATTACACTGCAGATATTGCAGCTCGAAACTGCGTATTCATGTAGCTGTAGACCACAGCAGCAGGAGAGGCAGAACTGCATTCAACCACAACCTGTAACATTTTGCCAGGATAACACCTCAGTCTGTCATTACCACCAACACCATCAAAGCCTCTGTGACGAGTGTGGGTGAACATGTCAGAGTCAGAATCTTAATCTTAAACTGATGCTCACTCATTAAAGCTACCGTACTTGACCAACAGATCTGACCGAAGCCCTGCAGTCCTGTCACATTCAGTTATAAATGGTGATGGACGATTAAACAAATGACGGAGGAGGGGGTTCCACAAACATCTACAACCTAAATAATGGAACAGATCTGCACATCAGTGTAAAAGAGAAGGATGTTTTATCTGCACCTACCTCTGCCAGACGTGTTGAGTCGATGATGCACCTCATCCTCATCATGATGCCCACAAACTCACAGATGCCAGTCTTCAACTAATTCGATTTGCTGCACGTGAGATGAAGAAACAGCTGAACACAGCTATACTTTCGACTTTATAAGAATGAAAGGAGATCTAATTGACGTCTGTAAAATGCTAAAAGTAATTGAAAGTGTAGATGTGGAGTGGATTTCTTTTTCATTTGGCGCAATCTACAACAAGAGACTAGAGTTTTAGAATGGAGAGATGGCAGGAAAGTGGAACAGAGGCCGCGTTGACATCAGCCTCATCGAGGGGTTGGATTCCTCACAGATGTTCCTTGTTCTTATTCAACTCTTCTACTGTGTTGGACAGGAATGGGGGAGGACTGGGTATCATACAGGAAGCAGGCACTCAGGATAAATCAGTTAGAGAGAACGTAACCAGTCGGATCACATAGTGACAAGCGCTGGGTTCTCAACTATTTACAGTCTATATTAATGATCAGGAGGATGGAAAAGATATACAGATGCTGAGTTTAGAGATGTCCATAAGACCATAAGACCATAAGACATAGGAGTGGACGTAAGGCCATTCGGCCCATCGAGTCCACTCCGCCATTTAATCATAGCTGATGGGCATTTCAACTCCATTTAACCGCATTGTCCCCGTAGCCCTTAATTCCTTGTGACATCAAGAATTTGTCAATCTCTGCCTTGAAGACATTTAGCATCCCGGCGTCCACTGCACTGCGCAGCAATGAATTCCACAGGCCCACCACTCTCTGGCTGAAGACATGTCTCAGCTTTTCTGTTCTGAATTGGCCCCCTCTAATTCTGAGGCTGTGCCCACGGGTCCTAGTCTCCTCGCCTAACGGAAACAATTTCCTAGCGTCCACCATCTCCAAGCCATCTATTATCTTGTAAGTTTCTATTAGATCTCCCCTTAACCTTCTAAACTCTAATGAATACAATCCCAGGATCTTCAGCCGTTCCTCGTATGTTAGACCTACCATTCCAGGGATCATCCGTATGAATCTCTGCTGGACACGCTCCAATACCAGTATGTCTTTCCTGAGGTGTGGGCCCCAAAACTGGACACAGTACTCTAAATGGGACCTAACCAGAGTTTTATAAAGTCTCAGTAGCACATCGCTGCTTTGCTATTCCAACCCTTTTGAGATAAATGACAACATTGCATTCGCTTTCTTAATCAGGGTCTCAACCTGCATGGTTACCTTTAGAGAATTCACGATTAGCACTCCCAGATTCCTTTCTACTTTGGCTTTATGAATTTTCTCACCGTTTAGAAAATAGTCCATGCTTGTATTCTTTTTTCCAAAGTGCAAGACCTCGCATTTGCTCACATTGAATTCCATCAGCCATTTCTTCGACCACTCTCCCAAACTGTCTAGATCCTTCTGCAGCCTTCCCACTTCCTCATTACTACCTGCCTGTCCACCTAACTTTGTATCATCGGCAAACATCGCTAGAATGCCCCCAGTCCCTTCATCCAGATCATTAATATATAATGGGAACAGCTGCGGCCCCAACACTGAGCCCTGCGGAACACCGCTTTTCACCAGCTGCCATTCTGAAAATGAACCTTTTATCCCAACTCTCTGCCTTCTGTCAGACAGCCCGTCCTCAATCCATGCCAGTAGCTCACTTCGAATACCTTGGGTCCTCACCTTACTCAGCAGCCTCCCGTGTGGCACCTTATCAAAGGCCTTTTGGAAGGCTAGATAGACCACATCCACTGGGTTTTCCTGGTCTAACCTACTTGTCACCTCTTCAAATAATTGTTATGTCGCTGTGATAAGCAAGAGATTAAATTATCAAGAGAGGGTGGAGAGTCTGCAAATAGATTCAGTGAAGTAAAGACAATAGATAATTGTTTGGAACGTGGAATTTAACATGATATTCCATATACAGGAATAATGGAAGGCAGTATGTTACTGAAATGGAGAGGGATTACAGGACTTTATGATACTGTGTACTGGGGGGTTCACTCAGATCCGTTCAGACATGGGAGGTTTTGCTCCATCCCTGATCATCAGCTCCCAGACACTCCAAGTGACCCCATTGCTCTCCGCACACATGGAATACTTTGATGTGGTTGATTGGTGGTGGGGATGGTGTTTTGAAACGTGCGTCAAGGGGACGGCCTTTATCCAAGATATAGTCATTTCTTTCGACGTGGAGACCCGATGACGATGGGAATGGCTGCCTGCTTCTGAACGAAGAGGCCGTGACTGCTGCCAGGGCAGGGGTATTCACCAACATGACGTACTGTGCATGGACACACTGTAACATGAATAGAGAGAGTGCTCCTACAGTTCTTCTACCTCTCTCTATTGACATGGGTACTCCGCAAATACCATGTACACCATCGGGAATCCCACTATACTGGATACGCCCAGCAACTCCCTGTTGCGGGAGAAACAATGTATTTCCCTCATCCACCAAATATATCCTCCATCACCGAATGGTGACATTGATGTTGAGGTACTGGAAGATGATGGATATGTCACCTCGTCCTGCCTGGAAAGTTCTGGATTATAGAAGCTGAATGAAACAGTTACCATAACAGCCACTAGCAGCACCATCCTACCTCTGATGTGAAGCTGCAGGTCGTGTTGAAGGAGGTGACACCGCTCTGTGACCAGCTCCTTTTTCGGTCAGGGTCCCCTCACACTCTGCTCTTGGGTTAAGTAAAGCTTGGGAAGCTGTTCCTGGAAAACCCGATGTGGATACAGTAGATTCCTTTCCCCCCACACTCTCACTGTGTGGTTTCAGAGGTTCCCCTCTCTGCAGCCTCTGCTCCATTTGTTGTTCAATGTTGCAGGCTCAGATGCTGTAACTACAGTCCCCATACTCCATACACAGTTGAGTCACCAAATCCTCAGGTCTCCCTGAATGTCTGAGGCAGCTCACAGCACAACCTCCAACTAACCATCCCCAGCCCCTCCACTAAATTTTCAATTGCAGGAGCCAGTCAGAAAACCCTGGGTGCAAGTGTCGTGGACTAGACCAGATCCCCCCAGAATGTTTTAAGAAGGCCGCTTAGACCCAAGCCTTTCCTTATTTTGAATATAGATGTGAAGTGCGTGTTCCAGATATATTGTGACTTGTCAAACCACTCGACATTAAGCAATACAAAATCTATTAAAATGCTTTAGTTAAAATACAATCAAAGAAAATAACATTTTGGGGATAGCTTATATGTTGGAACACTTACACAAACAATAGCTACTGTACCTTCTTGGTTTACACCGCTTGGCACAAAGATATATTCAAATACAGATCCTTACAGCAGTTTTCTAATCCAGGGGGAAACAGCATGAACAGAGATCTCAGAGACCAAAGCAGCTAGGTATCCTGTAATAAAGCTTCCAACCCTTTTGGGATCCCCAGCAGCTTCTGAATGCTTCAGCTAAAAACGAAATGAGAAACCCTGGTCTGGGAGAGCTGGCCACTGCCCTTCCACTGTTATCACCGTTTTAATGAAACCTAAAGGCTTTCTCAGTTATTTACTTGGAGTGTTTTCAGATAGCAGTTCTGCACCTCTGCCTTTAAAACCTCTCTTCAAAAAAAGAGAAAATACAGTGGTAATATTCTCACAACTCCATCTTTAATAAAATAATCCATCAATATACAAAGGTTGATTCATTTTAGACTTCCTAATCTTCCTCTATTCGTAGACTGAAATGCATATACATTACATTGACTTTGAGTATATAAATGTTCACAACTAGTTTCGATTTCAGGCATTTTATTCCTGCCACAGGAATGGGGAAGTAGAGGGTATCATATAGGAAGCAGGCACTCAGGATAAATCAGTCTCAATCAGTTAGACAGAACGTAACCAGTAAGGTCACAGAGGAACCAGGACTTGGTTCTCAACTATTTACAATCTATATTAATGATCAGGAGGATGGAACAGATATACAGATGCTGAGTTTGGTGATGTCCATATGGTAAGCAAGAGATTAAATTATCAAGAGAGGGTGGAGAGTCTGCAAATAGATTCAGAGAGGTATAGGGAATAGATAATAGTTGGGAAGGTGGAATTTAACATGATATAACCTGTCATTTCATTTACAGGAATAACGGAAAGCAATATGTTACTGAAATGGAGAGGGATTTTAGGACTTATTGATACTGCGTACTGGTGGTTCACTCAGATTCGTACACTGTAACATGAATAGAGAGAGAGCTCCTTCAGTTCCTGTACCTCTCTCCATTCACATGGGTATTCTGCAGATGCCATGCACACCATCGGGAATCCCACTATACTGGATACACCCGGCAGCTCCCTGTTGTGGGAGAAACAATCTATATACATCATCCACCAAATATATCCTCAATCGCCGAATGGTGACGTTGATGTTGAGATACTTGGAAATGATGGATATTTCACCTCGTCCTGCCTGGAACGTTATGGATCATAGAAGCTGAATGAAACAGTGACCCTCACAGCCACTAGCAGCAGCACCCTCCCCCTGGTGTGAAGCTGCAGGACGTGTTGAAGGAGGTGACACCGCTCTGTGACCAGCTCCTTGTTCAGTTAGGGTCCCCTCACTATCTGCTCCTGGGTTAAGTGTAGCTTGGGAAGCTGTTCCTGGAATACTTGGGGTGGATACAGCAGATCCTTTTCCCCACACACACTCACTCCATGGTTTTAGCGTTTCCCGTCTCTGCAGCCTCTGCTTCATTTGTTGTTCATGTTGCAGGCTAAGATGCTGTAAATACAGTCCCCATGCTCCATCCAGAGTTGGGTCACCAAATCTTCAGATCACCCTGAATGTCTGAGGCAGCTCACAGCACAACCTCCAGCAAACTATCCCCAGCCACTCCACTAAATCTTTAATAACAGGAGTCAGTCAGAAACCCCTCGGCTACAAGTGTTGTGGACCAGACCAGATCCTCGCAAAATATTTTAAGAAGGCCGCTTAGACACAAACCTTTCCTTAGTTTGAATATAGATGTGAAGTGTGCTTTCCAGATATATTGTGACTGGTCAAACCATTCGACATTAAGCAAAATATAATCTATTCAAATACTTTAGTTAAAATACTATCAAAGGAAAAAACATTTTGGGATAGCTTTTATGTTGGAACACTTACACAAACAATAGATACCGTACCTTCTTGGTTTACACCGCTTGGCACAAAGATATATTTAAATACAGATCCTTACAGCAGTTTTCCAATCCAGGAGGAAACAGCATCAACAGAGATCTCAGAGAGAAAAGCAGCTAGGGATCATGTATTGAAACTCCCAACCATTCTGGGATGCCAGCAGCTTCTGAATGCTTCAGCTAAAAACAAAACAAGAAAACCTGGTCTGGGAGAGCTGCCTGCTGCACTTCCATTGTTACCACCGTTTTAATGAAACCTAAAGGCTCCCTCAGTTATTTACTTAAACTGTTTTCAGACAACAGTTCTGCACCTCTGCCTTTAAAACCTCTCTTCAAAAAAAAAACCCAAGAGAAAATCACCTTTTTACAGTTATAGTATACTCACAACTCCACTATCAATAAAATGATCCATCAGATGTGCAGTCCAAAGATGTGCAGGATCAGGTGAATTGGCCATACTAAATTGCCCGTAGTGCTAGGTAAGGGGTAAATGTAGGGGTATCGATGGGTTTCGCTTCGGCGGGTCGGTGTGGACTTGTTGGGCCGAAGGGCCTGTTTCCACACTGTAATGTAATGTAATGTAATCTAATCTAATCTAATATACAACGGTGGATTCATTTTAGACCTCCTAATCTTCTTCTATTAGCAGACTGAAATGCGTATATATTACATTGACTTTGAGCATACAAATGTTCACAACTAGTTTCGATTTCAGTCATTTTACTCCTGCCACAGAATGCCTTTGTCTTTCTTCATCCAAGTCTCCACAACGTGTCAAAACTTAGGGTTTCTCGCCGTGTCACCTGCATAATTTCAAATTGAATGGCAGCAATAATAAGCTCAATCGAAACAGACAGGTATTATTCTTCCCAATCCTCTCCAAAAAACTTTACGGGGTCATAATCAGTGATAAAAAAAATTGTCTCAGGTATGTTATTCACAATTTAAATGCTGAAATGTTGTAACGCTAACGTCAAGCTCAAGACCTCCTTCCCCATTTGGAATAAATATGTTGATGTTTCCACTGGACGCTCCAACCACACGTTACATAATGGAACACTTCTCATCTCTCCAATAGTCCTTCTGAATGACATAGCTCCTCATACAGAAGAACTACATCCTTCTGTAACCTCTTTACCTGCTGTAACCTCTTAATGCTGTAACCTCTTTACCTGCTACTCCTGGCCTATGCCAGTAAACCTTACTCTCACAGGGATATGTTTTAAGAAGATCTTGCACATTCTTCTCAATCTCTCACAGAAACCAAACTTTGATTTCTGAACTAAATCATCATCAGCTGCCTTTTCAGCTTCTAATTTTAACTCTCTGCTCTTCCACACGACTTCTCACGACTGCAGAAAGTGAATTGTTGAGCTTCTCCAAAATAAGAACCCCTCTAAGAGTGTCATTGGTTTGCTCAGTTTTTAATACCCTTACCCACCTTTCGAAATTATTATTTTTTGATTCTTTCAAAGCCAATGTGCGTTTAACCAGGGACGCTTTTTTTAGATTCCTGAAACGCTGTCTGTTGGCTTCTGACACGACCTCCCATGCACTTCAGATGGCTTTCGACATCTCCTCATACTCCTCAGATACCTCCTCCGATAGGGATGCAAATATCTATCAGCTTTGTTTAGATCAGCTAAATCCACATGGCCACAGGGCACTGCATTTGTTTAGACACTTTCTCAAATGAAATTAAAAAGGCTTCCCCATCCTTCTCATCAAATTTAGATAAATGTCTGGATGTATCTAAACATATTCCCATCAGGCCTTTGGCTACTATAGGGTTGCTCATCCTCACTAACCTCCTCATCCAGCCGACCGTCTCCCTTCATCACCGCCTTCTATGCCCACTTTCCTCTCTAATTACTAACTTTTGAAGTTGAAACTCTCTGCTTTTCTTCTTTCTTTTTCTCTCTTTCTTCGTCATTTCCTTTTCTTTTATTTCTAATTTTCATCATAATTCAAACTGTTTCAATCCTTTCTCATGTTCAAGGTGCCTCATTTGAAATTGAATTCGAGCCATTTCTAAAGAGTCTGATGGCAGATCCTCCAAATGTAATTGCCGAGCTATAGCTGTAATTATCTCTCATTTTCTCACAGACAATCGCAACCCCAACTCCAGCTTGTCTGCCAATTCCTACAGCTTTGCCTTCATTATCTTTTGTAAAAGTTTACTTCTTCCACACACAGATCACTCTTAGTGACTGAAAGAATCTTTGTACACAAAACACTGTTTAAACCAACCGAATTCAACATCAGGAACAGAAGACACTAACAACTACCGTACGCAATCTTTGAATCCAATAGCCTCCTGGTCCGTACTCTCCAGTGTCTGCATGAGCTTATTCTGGATGCTCTGGCTTCCTCACACAATCCAAAGATGTGCATGTCAGGTGAATTGGCCATGATTAGCTTGTTCATAGTTTTCAGGGATGTGTGGGCTAGGTGCCTTAGTGAGGGTAAATGTGTTATAATAGGGGAGAGGAATGGGTCTGGGTAGGTTACTCCTCGGAGGGTCGGGTGCAGGCTTGTTGGGTCGAATAACCTGTTTGCACGCTGTAGAGATTGTAATTCTAAACCCAATTACCGATTTAGAACCAGACAAGAGATTCCAGTTTGCTATAGACCAACGAGACTGCATCAAACTATTTTAAGAAGGTAGCTTGGATGCCAACCTTTCCTTAATAATAAGATAGATGGGAATTGTATGTCCCAGATGTGATTCCACTCGTGAAACCACTCAGCATTATGCAAAACACAATATATTTAAACACTCTAATGAAAATCCATACAAAATGCAGAGGAATTTAGAATAACTTAGCTATTGGAAACCTTAACTGAATGGTGGACACAGAACCCGCTACAAATGAACTGTTCCAATATACTAACATTATCTAAACACACCCCTTGGCAAAAATGAGCATTCAGACATACATTCTTGCATACAGTTCTCCAGTCCAGGAGGAAACAGTATCAAATGAGGTTTCAGAGAAAATAGCAGCTAGGGATAATTTATTAAAACTTCCCACCCTTCTGGGACCCAAACACCTGGTAACTGTTACATCTGCAAGGGAAAAACTATAAAGCCTGCTCTGTGCCAGCTGGCCATTGTTACTAATATTTATTAAAACAAAAAGCCTCATAAGTTTTTTTAGTTGAGCCGTTTTCAGTAGGCACTTTGACCTTTAAGACGTCTTACGAAAAACAGTAATAATAATAATAATAATAACCTTGTCTTTAAAAAAAAGTGACAGCATTGCCACACAATTTAAATGCCTGTTCCTTTCTTCAAGTGGCTTCCTCGTGTTACTGTCAGCAAGATCACCTGAGAGGGGCAAAGACAGGTACAGACCAAGTTACAAGGATGTGTCTCATAACTTCTGAAACACGCCTGTCCATGGACCATCACTTGGGTCATACCGGGAAGGAAACAACAGCTCTGACACACACCATTTCATTGCTTCTGAGCTACACAATGCCAACAATCCATATACTAGGGAGCCGAAACCCGAGGCCAGGGAAAGATACAGAGGGACAGAGAGATTCATATTAAAGACAGAAACAGACAGTTAATTAACTGAAAAGATGTTGTGGAAATATGGGCAAAAAGACAGGGCAGTGGGACTAACTGGAGAAGTGGGATCTTCGAGAGTAAAATGACAAGAATGAGAACATTGAATAAAGGCATTGTCAGATCAGCTGGAATGGTTTGTTACATCAAATTCTCAATCTGCTTCACAGAACACCACAAACAGCATAAACTGGGGCAAGATGACAGCCCAGCATGGAGAGCTGTGCAGACCATGCTAGTGTGTTGCTCAGTAATCTGCAGTATCTGCCCAGCATGGAGAGTGTTGCAAACGTTACTATCATATGCTAACTATACTCGCATCAGATTACTGCCTGCAATGGGAAGGTTTGGTATGTGTGTGTGTTCATCAGAAACTGAGGAACAGTGCGTGTGTGCGCGCACGATAGGCGAAGTTGAATGCGAAACTCATTGTTTGAGAAGGAACGCACAGGGAGGAAATTATTTTAAATAAGAACAACTAGCAGGCTTTTTGTTAATCGACAGAGAGAGAACGAGAGAAGTTTCATGGACAGATGAGATAAAGTGTTTGAGAATGTCAAAATAAAGGCAGTGCCAGACACAATAGCAATATACATCGGCAATACACATGGATGAAAGATGGATGGGAGTTTGGTGTAAGGTCGAATCAGATTTGCTTCAGCAGGTTTGAAGCCGGAAGCGTCAGCAGCAGATTATTGGCTTCATTAAGACGTAGTTCGTAGCTCAAGGTTCAAACAGCAGATGGACTAAACCAGTGAGATATATTCTGGAGTGGTAACTATTTCAAGTTAGAAATGGTCAGGGTATGGTGTCAGGAAACAGCTCATGGTCAAAGGGATCACCCACAATTGTGACTTGTCTGCTTCAGCCGCAGATATTGTTCAGGCATGAGATGGAAACTGTGGAAGGAAGTGGAGTTTGTAACCAGAACAGGAGAGAGGTACCTCCATGCTGTTAATATTTAATTAACAAAGGCAATAGTACAATAAATTGTAGATCCCCGCTGAAACTGAGTAGGTCAACATAGAGACCAATGAGTAACACTGCCATAGAAGAGAGGGAGACAGTAATTGAGCACATTCCTTGATGTAGTTATTAGTGTCTGTAGAGTGAATATATGGATCGAGAGTTTCAACAGGAAAATAATAGTGACAAGAAGTGTAGACTATATGAAAGAACAGTAATACAGTCATAACTGGTTTACAGAAAGAAATCTGGACAGCAACACTTAACAGGAACACAGACGATAGCCAGGAAATGATAATAAAGATATTGAATAATGAGAAGAGCGTAATAGATTCGCAATGATAATGACAACCAATTAAATGCAGAAAGATACCAAACATAATTGGATAAACTCCTGTCTATTGTTGGAACATGCCAGTCAAATGTTCTCAGATTCTGCTGTATTTTTGGAACATTCCAATCGAATGTTCTCAGATTCTGATCTATTGTTGGAACATTCCAGTCTAATTTTCTCAGATTCTGATCCATTGTTGGAACATTCCAGTTTAATCTTCTCAGATTCTGATCCATTATTGGAACATTCCAGTGTAATGTTCTCAGTTTCTGATCTCTCTTCCCCCCCTCTCCAAATCTGCTGATTCCTGTCAGTGATGTTCCCGCCCATTTATGGGATAACACATTGAACGGCGCCCCTTTATCATTTAAAGACGGAAATCCTCCACTGGAATAATTAGAATCCATGGAGATTGGCATTAGTCACAGTCACTGAACAAACACTGGGTAACCGAGCAAAGGCTACGACAACAGATGAATGGGCACCGCACAACAACCAACAGACAGGAGTGTTCCCTCCCAGTTGGGGAACACTTCAATGGTGCTGGATATTCAACCTCAGACTTTCTGATGACCATCCACCAAGGCGGACTTCAGGACAAGCAGCAGCGAAAAGTGGCCGAGCAGATGCTGATAGCGAATTTTGATACACATAGGGAGGGCCTCATCCGGGACCTTGGGTTCGTGTCACATTACAGGTGACCACCAGTGCACTATATATACACACACACAGGCACTCCTTTACACACACATACATACGGACACACATTACACAGGCATGTACACAGACACTCACACACACCCTTAAAGATACACACACTCCCACATTCACACGGCACTCTCACAGAAACTTAGACCACTCTCTCTCACTGATACTCAAAACCCCCCACCCCAGACACGCACACAAACTCCCACATTCACACATGCACCCCCTCACACTATACATCACTACACACACATATACATTCTCTCTCACACTCACAACCCCCCAACCCAGACAGACACAGTCACACATATACAAACCGACAAAGACCCACATGCACACATATATTTTGTGGGATGAATTTGGACTTGCCGTCCAACACCGGCATCTCCAAATCACGACTGAGCAAACAGGCGCAATTAACCAGTTCCACACATCACTTTTCATATAACTACAAAAGAGAACTTTTACTGGGTTTAGATTGAATGGATGAGGGTTTTTAGATTATACTACAGTGTGGAAACAGGCCCTTCGGCCCAACAAGTCCACACCGACCCGCCGAAGCGAAACCCACCCATACATTTACCCCTTACCTAACACTACGGGCAATTTAGTATGGCCAATTCACCTCACCCTGCACATCATTGGACTGTGGGAGGAAACCGGAGCAGCCGGAGGAAACCCACGCAGACACGGGGAGAACGTGCAAACTCCACACAGTCAGTCGCCTGAGGCAGGAATTGAACCCAGGTCTCAGGCGCTGTGAGGCAGCAGTGCTAACCACTGTGCCACTGTGCCACCGTGCCGCCCACAAATTGCTGAGGGATAGACCATAAATCTGTAAATCTTTTTTTTAAACTTGGAAATGAGAGTATTAACAGAACACTGCACGGGTCTATATATGTTCCACTCTGTTTATGAGAGACAATTATAAAATAACAGATCGGTTGCATAAAGAAAACGTGGGTGGGCAAGTTTCTAGATTCCTTATTGACCAGTGTGAGGCTACTCCTGGTTTTAAGTGTCCTGCTACCAAATCCTTTCATAACCTTGAGACAGAGCATTGAGACTGCTGCTCAGCAACAGGCCGAAACAATTCTGTCCCGATAGGCCTCTTACAGAGGGCTAAGAGAATGCCATTCAGCCCACATTAGCCTGTTGCTACTTGAAAAGGCGGATATCTAGAACATTGGCACATTTTGCCAACAAGGAGAAAGTGAGAACTGCAGATGCTGGAGATCAGAGCTGAAAAATGCGTTGCTGGAAAAGCACAAAACGTCGATTCTCCTGCTCCTTGGATGCTGCCTGATCTGCTGCGCTTTTCCAGCAACGCATTTTTCAGCTCTGATCTCCAGCATCTGCAGTTCTCACTTTCTCCTTGTTGGCAAAATGTGCCAATGTTCTAGATTTCCGCCTTTTCAAGTAGCAACAGGCTAATGTGGGCTGAATGGCATATCTCTTTGTTTTGAATGATTCTGTTGGCAAAATGTGCTGAAAAATGTGTTGCTGGAAAAGCGCAGCAGATCAGGCAGCATCCAAGGAGCAGGAGAATCGACGTTTTGTGCTTTTCCAGCAACACATTTTTCAGCACATTTTGCCAACAGAATCATTCAAAACAAAGAGATATGTCGCTGCAACTATATGAGGTGTTACTGAGAGGGCACCTGGAGTACATTACGTTGGTTGTGTTACTATAACTGAGAAGGGATGGACATCCATCAGATACAGTTTAATGGCTGTTCGTAATCCATCGGTTGCTGTCTTATTTAATGTCTCGGGTCTGTTACACAAGGATAGGAGAAGGCCAGTCTGCCTTTCCAGTCTATTACAGTGAACCACGAGGAGCCCATTCAGCCTCTCGAGCCTGTTACAGAGGGGCAGGAAGTGTTTCTTTAACTTTCTGTTACGCATAAATATTAGTTTTAAATTAGTTGTGGAAAAGGAAAGACCTGATGTAAACATTAAAGTTCTAATTTTGAACAAGGCCAATTTTGAAAGTATTAGGCGAGCCCTATTCACAGGTAAAGGGATGGTTGGAAAATGAAAGGCCATCAAAACTTCGTTTTAGAAAGTCCATAGCCAACGTGTTCCTATTAGTGAGAGGGGCAAGGCTGGTGGGTGCAGGGAGTGCTAGATGGCTAGATATATTGATGTAACATCTACTACAAACCGACCGACTCCCACAGCTACCTGGACTACACCTCCTCCCATCCTGCCCCCTGTAAAAACGCCATCCCATTCTCCCAATTCCTTCGACTCCACCGCATCTGCTCCAAGGAGGACCAGTTCCAAAAACGCACAACCCAGATGGCCTCCTTCTTCAAGAACCGCAATTTCGCCCCCGACGTGGTCGACCATGCCCTCCACCGCATCTCTTCCACTTCCTGCTCCTCCGCCCTTGAACCCCGCTCCTCCAACCGCCACCAGGACAGAACCCCACTGGTCCTCACCTACCACCCCACCAATCTCCATGTACAGCGCATCATCCGCCGTCATTTCCGCTACCTCCAAACGGACCCCACCACCAAGGATATATTTCCCTCCCCTCCCCTATCAGCATTCCGTAAAGACCACTCCCTCCGTGACTCCCTCGTCAGATCCACACCCCCCACCAACCCAACCTCCACTCCCGGCACCTTCCCCTGCAACCGCAGGAGGTGCAAGACTTGCGCCCACACCTCCCCCCTCACCTCCCTCCCAGGCCCCAAAGGAAACTTCCATATCCGCCACAGATTCACCTGCACCTCCACACATATCATCTATTGCATCCTCTGCACCCGATGTGGCCTCCTCTATATTGGGGAGACAGGCCGGCTACTTGCGGAGCGTTTCAGAGAACACCTCTGGGACACCCGGACCAACCAACCCAACCACCCTGTAGCTCAACATTTCAATTCCCCCTCCCACTCCAGCAAGGGTATGCAGGTCTTTGGACTCCTCCAACGTCAGACCACAACAAAACGACGGTTGGAGGAAGAACGCTTCATCTTCCGGCTAGGAACCCTCCAACCACAAGGGATGAACTCGGATTTCACCAGTTTCCTCATTTCCCCTCCCTCCACCCTGTCTCAGTCAAATCCATCAAATTCAGCACCGCCTTCCTAACCTGAGATCTTCTTCCCGACCTCTCCGCTCCCACCCCAGTCTGATCTATCACCCTCACCTTGACCTCTTTCCACCTATCACATTTCCGACGCCCCTCCCCCAAGTCCCTCCTCCCTACCTTTTATCTTAGCCTGCTGGACAAACTTTCCTCAATCCTGAAGAAGGGCTTATGCCCGAAACGTCGATTCTCCTGTTCCCTGGATGCTGCCTGACCTGCTGCGCTTTTCCAGCAACACATCTCCGGCTCTAGATATATTGATGCTCTGGTCAAGGTAAGGAAGGAGGTATATGTCAGGTAAACAGAGCTGAGATCAAGTAAATCCAGAGAGGTGTATAAGGGCAGCAAGTGCATAGTCAATGCGGAAATCGGGCCAGAAAAATGTGGACATGAGATGGCTTTAAAAATAGGGTTAACGAGGCATTGAATAAATTCTACAAATCCTTTAATGGCAAAAGATTAACTAGGGGGAGAACAGGGCCCCTTAAAGATCAGTAAGGCTACCTATGTATGGAACCACAGGAGATTGGAGGGATACGAAACAAAAAATTCTCCTCAGTATTTAATGAGGAGGAGGTTACAAGAGCGAGAGAATGAATAAATATATAGTGATACATTGAAAACTGTCTATATTACAAGGAAGTGTTGGACATTTTAAAACACATAAAGGTGAACAAATCCCTGGGACCTGATCAATTGTATCCCAAATGTTTGTGGGAAGCCAAAAAGGAGATTGGTCAGCATTTTCATGATGTATTTGTATCATTGATTTACACAAGTGAGGTGTCAAAAGACTTGAGGGCTGCTACCATAGTGACATTATTTAAGAAAGTAAGGAATAAAAACAGGTAACTATAGATCGCTGAGCCTGGCGTCAATGGTGACTAAATTGTTGGAGGGGATTTTGTCGGAAAGGATGTGTATGCATTTGAAAATACAAGGACTGAAGAGGGCTTTGTACATTGGAGATCACATCTCACTGACTCGGTGTAATCTTTTGAGGAAGTGATGAAGATGATTGATGAAGGCAGGCCAGTGGATGTTGTCTTTATGGAACTCAGCAAGAAAACCAAAATGTTCTACATGGTAGACTGGTTTACAAGGTTAGACTGCCTGGGATCCAGGAGAGCTCGTCATTTAGATCCAAAAATTTCTTGAATATTGGAGACAGGGCGTGACAGTGGACATTTGTTCATTGAACTTGGAGACCTGTGACCAGGGGCGTGCCGCAAAGATCAATAGTGGGACCACTGCCTTTTGTCACTTATACAAATCATTTGCATTTGAGTACATGAAGTATGGTCAGTAAGTTTTTAGATCATAACAAATTTTGTGACCGTGAAGAATGATCTCTCAGACTTTAATGGGACCTTGTTTAGGTGAGCCGAGGAGTGGCAAATTGCGTATTTTTTAGTTTTATGTGAGGTGTTGCATTTTAGCAAGACAAATCAAGGCAAGACCTGATAGAACTTCATAGAAATTATCGAATCCCTACAGTTAGGGAACAGGCTTTTCGGCCCATGGAGGCCACACCGACCCTCTAAACAGAATCCCACTTGACAAACCCCGACCCTATCCCTCTGAGCCTGCATTTCCCATGGTTAATCCACCTTCTCTGCACATCCCTTGGTACGGTGCGCAATTTAGAATGGCCAATCTACCCTTACCTGTATATCCTAATGCCGTCGGAGTAAAACATAGCACCCGCAGGAAACTCACACAGACACGGTGAAAATGTACAAACTCCACACAACCAGTCATTTAACGATGGAATTAAACCCAGGTCGGTGCCCTGTGAGGTACCTTGTGGTGCAGGGTCTCCGTTCCTCGAAAGTGCCGTCACAGGTAGACAGCGCAGCGAGGAAGGCACTTGGTGATCTTCCCTTTATTGGTGCGTGCTTTGAGTGAAATGTTTGCGTGACAAAATGTGTACAGGACATTGGTTTGGCCACTTTTGTAATATTGCCTTTCATTCTGGTCTCCCTGCTGTCGGAAAGGCGTTGTCAACCTTGAAAGGGTGCAGAAGAAATTTCAAAGAATGTTGCAGGTGTTGGAGGGTCAGAGTTCCAAGGAGAGTTTGAATAGGCTGGGACTATTTTCAAGTGTTGAGGCGGAGGGGAGCCTTAAAGGTGTTTATAATATCATGAGGGGCATAGATAAGGTAAACAGTCAATGTCTTTTCCCAGGATAGACGAGTCCAAATATAGAAGACAAAGGTTTAAGGTGAGAGGAGAAAGATTTAAAAAGGGGCATGAGGGACAACATTTTCACACAGAGACTGATGTGTATATGGATTGAACAGCCAAAAGAGGTGGTGGAGGCAGGTACACTTACACCATTTAAAAGGCATTTGGATGGATATATGCATGGGAAGTGTGTAGAGGGAGATGGGCCACCTGCTGGCAAGGGGGACGAGATTTATTTAGGATATTTGGCGGTATGGATGACCAGACAGAACAATATTCTTCCTTGCTGTACATCTCTGAGAGTCTATTGGCTCTTCAGTGTATAACACTGGAACAGGAGGAGGCTATTCAGCATCTGAATTCTGCCAGTCGGCTTGTTTGCTCAATTACTGAGAGTCAAATACAAAAATACATCATTCAGAATTTGATGGCGTTTTACAGAAACAGGAGAAAGGCCTTTAGTCAAGAAAAACTGTAAAGAATGTGAAGAGGCCATTCAGTCCCTCACCTCAATTTCACAGGAGCAGCAGGTGAGCACAGAGCTATTGGTACCTGTTACTCAGGAGCAGGAAGAGGACATGTATTTTCACAAACTTGGGATCAGGAGGGAATCATTCAACTGCTTGAAAGTGGGGCACAGGAAAAGGAGACTCAACTGTTCGAGACTGGGACACAGGAACAGGAGCCAGTTATTCAACTGCTCATAACTGGGTCACAGGGAAATCTGTAGGCTACTGAGGCTCGAGGATCCTGTTACGCAGAAACAGGAGGAGGTGACTCACTCCCCACCAATATGGGACACTGGGAGAGAAGGGGAGTTTGCTTGGAACAAGCAGAAATATGTAAATAAATTGCATCAATCCTGCCCCAACATTCACTAAGACCATGGCTGATCTGATGGTGATTCCCTCATTCCATTTTTACGGAGACTCTCCTCTCTGCTGCCTCTACTCCATTTGTTGGTCATGTTGCCGACACAGATGCTGTAACAACAGTTACCATGACTCATCTAGACGGATGGGTCAAACCGGATGAGTCAGAATTTGAAGAGTCCATTCACAAGAATTAAAACACAAAATAAAGGCATTGCCAGATGTTTAGTTCTCTCACATTCGCAATCCAACTCACATAACCAGCCCATCCATTACATATTCAGGATGGAGCACTGTGTAGATCCGGCTAGTGTACAGCTGTATGTAACCCAGCAATGTCCAGAGTGAAACTCTATGCAGCCCACACCAATTCTTGATCTATAATGCTGGACTAAATGTCCAACGTGGGGAGCTGTGCAGTCCGCACTGGTTCATTCATATATAAACCCAGGCTGTTGCATTGTTCGGTAACACTGTGTTAGATCGCAGCTCAGTGTGGGGAAACTCGCAGCCAATTTTGGAACTGACAGGATGTGCAGCTCCCATCCATTTACAGCTCCATATCTCCACTGTGCCTTGACAAGGGGTGCTGCGAATGTGAAAGTCACTGTGAGGAAGATATGTAAATGGAAACAATTTAAATACCAATAGTTCTGATTAAGGCGAGTATCACTTTAGTATTTAAAGATGAAATAACTGAGATAATATCCAATGAGATTTTGTAAATGATGCAAACAAGTAAGAAGGGGATGGTGATGTTATAGTGGTTGTACTATACGCTTTCAAATAGTCAATGGGAATGAGAGGAACAAATATGTCGGGAGACTGGCGAGACTTGCAGGAGCAATAGGGTTGTCATAATAGGTGATTTAAATTTTCCTAACATAGACGGGGACTTCCAGCGGGTTAAGAACTTAGATGGAACTTAATTTGTTAAGTGTGTTCAGGAAAGTTTCCACAAGCAATATATAGAGTATCCTACTCGGGAAAGGACAAACTCGACCTACTGTTGAGAAATAGGTGACGGAGGTAAAGTGGAGGAGCATTTTGGGAAAAGTGACCAGAGCTGTATTAATGTTAAAATAGGTATGGTAGGGACAAAATTGGTCCATAGATTCAAGTTCTAAATTGGGGCAAGGCGAATTTTGTTGGAAATAGGTAGGGGATTGCAGGGCTTGATTGGAGTAGTGTGTTTCCAGGTAAAAGGATCCCGTGAAAGTGGGAGGGTTTCAAAAGTGAGATAGCTCCAGTTCCAGCTCGATATGTTCCTGTGAGGGTGAAGGGAAAGTAAGGCTGGAAGAGAGAACCCTGGATGACAAGAGATATTGAGGCTCTGACCTGAAGAAAAGGAGGCGTCGCTCAGGTACAGCTAGCTGGGACCAAGGGAATCTCTGGAGGTACACAGGGGATACTGGAGTTTACTGAACAAGGAAATCAGCAGGGCTAAAGTGGGGTATGAGATAGCTTTGGCTGAGCAGATTATGGTGAATCAAAATTCAGTATAGTGAAGACAAAGAACAACTAGAGAGAGATAGGAAGCCTTAAAATCCAAAATGTGCATGCATGTGTAAAACCTCATGAGATGGGTGAGGTCCTCAATTCCCCCTCTGTGTTTATCCTGAAGAAAGACATAAAGACCTGTGATCTTTGGGAGGTTAGTTGCGATAACTTGGTACAGTCCATATCAACGTAGAGGTGCTGTTGGACACATTAGAATGCACAAAGTCAGATAAATCTCTTGGTCCTGACCAGCTATATCTAAGAGCACTGCACGAGGCGAGAGAATATAGTTCAGGGGCGAGGTCCCGGAAGACTGGGCAATAGCAATTGTTGTGCCCTTATTCAGAAGGGCTGCAAAGAAAAGCCTGGGAAATATAGACCAGTAAGCTTCACATCTGTTTCTGGAAACCACTTGAGAAGTTTCAGAGATATAAGATATCCATGCATTGGGAAGACAGAGTTTGACTTGGAGCAGTCAGCATAGCTTTGTGCCTGGCAGATCATGCCTGACAAATTTTGATAGAGGTTTTGAGGAAGTGACCAGGAAGCTTGACGAGGGCAGGGTGGTGGACATAATCTATACGGATTTCAGTAAGGCCTTAGATAAGGTTCCACATGGTAGGCCGCTCTGGAAGGTTAGGTTACATGGACTCCAATGTAAATTGGCAAATTGGCGACACAATTGGCTTGACGTTATGAAGCAAATGGCTATGATGGAGGTCTGCCTCTCGGACAGGAGGCCTGTGACGAGTGGAGTGCCTCAGAGGTCGGTCCTGGGCCCATTGCTGTTTGCTATCGATATCAATGATTTGGACCAGAGTGCACAACGCAAGGTTAGTAAGTTTGCAGATGACACTAAATTAGGAGACATCATTCACAGTGAGGAACGTTATCAGAAATTGCAGCAGTACCCTGATCAGCTGGGGAAGTGGGCTGAGAATTAACAAATGGAGTTTAATATAGATAAGTGTCTTACATTTAGGAAAGTCAAATCCAGGTAGGAATTTAATGACGAATGATAGTGCCTTAAGGCGTGTAGTGCAAAAAGGACGTTGGAGATCAGGTGCACAGTTGTCTGAAATTTGAGTCACAGATATACAGGACAGTGAAGAAGGCTGTTGGCACATTGGCCTCCATCAGGGCATTGAGTATAGACGTTGGGACATTATGTTGCAGTTGTATAGGATGTTGGTAAGGCAGTACTGGAGTATTGTGTTCAGTTTTGTTCAGCTTGCTCTAGAAAGGATATTATTGAACAAGAAAGTACGTAGAACAAATTTCCAAAGATGTTCCCTGGGCTAAAGGCTCTAAGTTATAGGCAGAGGTTGGACAGGTTAGAACTTATTTCTTTACAGCGTAGGAAACTGAGGGAGTTCTTATAGAAGTGTAGCTCTTATAAAATCATGAGAGGCGTGCATGGGGTGAATACTTCAAATTTTTTCCCAAGGTTGTGGAATCGAGGACGAGAGGACATCCATTAATGTGTGGAAAGGATAAAAAATATAAAAAGGAAACTGAGGAGCAACTTTTTTAAATAGAGTGTGGTACGCATATGGACTGAGCTGTCAGTGGAAGTGATTGAGGTCGGTACAATAACAACATTGAAAAGGCATTTGGACAAATACACAGATAGGAAAGGATTAGAGGGAAACAGAACAAGGGCAGGGAAATAGGGTAAGTCTGGATGGACATTTTGGTTGCCATGTACCAGCTGTGCCAAATGGCCAGTCAGACTGGCAGTCTCATGCAATATGACTGTAAATGAGTGTGTTTTGAGGTGAAGACAGGGTAGGGGAGGGAGACTAAGATAAAATGTCATGGAAGGATATGTTCACAGGTTCAGAATGCTGACATGGAGACATTTCGATAGTATCATGCAACACGGGTCAGGATTAAGAAGAATTATGAGTGAAAGGGATATTTCTGTGAGTTCAGGCGATGGAGAGTTTTGGATGAGCCTTTGTCTCCAGCTTTGTAACTGGGAGTGAGGACAGCAGAGTCTTCGCCTCACTGGGCTGAACCTAACAAAAAACTGTCTCAGTGACATTTTCATTGAGTGTGACAGAGGGGTTGTCTGCATGAGGCCGAGCTAGTTTCATGGTGCTATCTTACCAAACTCATCTCATTAACTACACACCCCACTCCAGAGTGTCCCTTTCATACAGTGCCAGCCCGATTCTCCCACCCATCATGACTGGGGGTACTCATAGTCGCCCGGATGCCTCTGGATATTCCGTAACCCCTGACACTGGTGCCAACTTTAAAAGATCAATAGGCACATGGTTGTGCTTTCTCAGTTTGGAGCTGCCCAGCACATTTTCCCCAAGCATGGCAATGAAGGAGAAATTACACCACGGTTTGTCGACAGCAGCATGGAGGTCTTGGTGGATGCGCTAGTACTAAAGGGGACCATTCTCTTCCCAGGGGGGGGCACGCTACGAGATCCACCGAGCATGGACTGAGCTCACCACCCAGCTCGGTGCAGTTTCTGGGGTATGAAGAAATGTCCAGCAAAACATGACAACCATCAATAAGCTTCTCCACTCTGTCTGGATAAGGGTCACCATCTTTTCTCTGCTCCCTCACACTCACTGTATATCTGTTATAGCACCGACCTCCGAACAAGGCTCATGCTCCACCACTCACACTATTGCATGCAGCACCTTCCCTCTGTTTCTCTCTTGCCTTTCTAATGCTCCCCCCCCCCCCCACCCCGCAACATAGTTAGAGAATATTCTGCAGAATGTCAATTATGGATTGTTCCAGATATTGTTCCATCTTATTCCCAGTTTCAGGAAAACGCTGTGCCCCAGTGCGTAACACGTAACAGGATGGAGTAGAGATGTACGTTTTTCAAATCACACACAATTAAAATCCATCATGAGGCCATTCAGTACTTAAAATATGCTCCAACGTTCAATATGTTTGGGGGTGATCTGATGGTTTTCTCAGCTCCATGTTACAGGAACTTCCAGTTATTCAACGCCCAGGTTCCTGTTACCGAGCAGACGATCTCAGACACTTCATACCCCGGGTTTCTTCTAGCATGTGTTCAGAAGGCATTTCTAATGGGGACGGACTCTCCTAACAATATATTTCATCTGATTTATAAATTCATGCAACAGTCAGCATGCTTTCCATATACCAATCAAAAATACGTACTTATTTTATAGTTATCGATATCCAATCACAATTAGTCATTCACTAGCCTCACCTTATTGTATTCAACCAAAGACAGCTTCCAAACACTCGTCTCATTATAAAATAAAATTTCTAGCAGAGAACATCTTTATCTCGAATTCCCTTGTCATTAAAATTTCTCTTGCCCTTTTTTTGTGACTGATTCTGTGTGCAACATTACACAGTCTCCCACTCAGTTGGCTGGATGGTTGGTTTGTGATGCAGAGGGAGGCCACCAGCGCAGGTTCAATTCCCCACACTGACAGAGGTTACCATGAAGGGGATGCTCTCTCAACCTCACCCCATCACCCATGTGGTGACCTTCAACATAAACCACCATGAGTGGTCTCTCTAATGAGAGTTCTTTGGGTCTCTATTCTATCAATGTTAGGATTTTAATTTTTTAACCAATTTTTTTATTGAAAAAGATCTTTTATTATTATATTAAACCAATAAGAAAACAACTCAAATAACTGAACAAAATTACACCCATGTGCATGTATATACAAAATAAGTTAGTTTCTAAACGGACAGAAGAAAAACAAAAATAAACAATAAATAATAAATAAGTAATACGGCTCAGCATAACAAAGTGATAGCTCTCGTTCTTCGAGAGCATGAACTGACACACATTCATACGTTCATAATTATTAATATGTGCTTCATTAGACAATATCGTCATGGCTATATAAAAGCACTTTCTGGAGTGGCAGATAAGCCTGTATCGTGGTAAGCCAAAAAGGGTTGCCATATCTTATATAAATCTCTGCTTTTCGGCGCACCATACTGGTGAGAATGTCCAAAGTGATATTGTCCATGACGAGCTTACAACCACCCAACAGACCTGGAGGTTTTTCAGACATCCAACACAACATAATATTTTTACTAGCACAACTAAAGGAGTATTGTGCATCAGTAGTTACTGTGGAAAAGGAAATGGAAGATATAAAATGTAGGGAAATAGATGGTGACACCTTGCAAAATGTCGATATTACAGAGAAGGAAGTGCTGGACGTCTTTAATCGGATAAAGGTGGATAAATCCCCAGGACCTGATCAGGTGTACCCTAGAACTCTGTGGGAAGCTAGAGAAGTGATTGCTGGGCCTCTTGCTGAGATATTTCTAATATAGATAGTCACAGGTGAGGTGCCAGCAGACTGGAGGTTGGCTAACGTTGTGCCATTGTATAAGAAGGGTGTTAAGGACAAGCCAGGGAACTATAGACCAGTGACCCTGACCTTGGTGGTGGGCAAGTTGTTGGAGGGAATCCTGAGGGATAGGAATTGCATGTATTTGGAAAGGCAAGGACTGATTACGGATAGTCAACATGGCTTTGTGCGTGAGAAATCATGTCTCACAAACTTGATTGAGTTTTTTGGGAAAGTAACAAAGAGGATTGATGAGGGCATAGGGTCGATGTGATCTATACTGATTTCAGTAAGGGTTTTGATGAGGTTCCCCATGGGAGACTGAATGGCATGGTTAGATCTCATGGAATACATGGAGAAGTAACCATTTGGATACAGAACTGGCTCAAAGGTAGAAGACAAAGATCAGTTTGGGTTTTCAGTAAGGGTTTTGATGAGGTTCCCCATGGGAGACTGAATGGCATGGTTAGATCTCATGGACTACATGGAGAAGTAGCCATTTGGACAAAGAACTGGCTCAAAGGTCAGATTTTCAGACTGGAGGCCTGTGACAAGTGCAGCGCCACAAGGATCGGTGCTGGATTCATTAATTTTTGTCATTGACATAAATTATTTGGATGCGAGCATAAGAGGTACAATTAGTAACTTTGCAGATGACTCCAAAATTGGAGGTGTAGTGAAAAGCGAAGAGGGTCACCTCAGATTGACCAAATGGCCAAAGGGCTGAGAAGTGGCAGATGGAGGTTAATTCAGATAAATGGGAGGTGCTGCATTTTGGGAAAGAAAATCTTAGCAGGACTTATACACTTAATTGTAAGGTCTCAGGGAGTGTTACTGAACAAAGAGACCTTGGAGTGCAGGTTCATAGCTCCTTGAAAGTGGAATCGCAGGTAGATAGGATAGTGAAGAAGGCGTTTCCTTTATTTGTCAGAGTATTGAGTACAAGAGTTGTAAGATCATGTTTCGGCTGTGCAGGACACTGGTTAGGCCAGTGTTGAAATATTGCGTGCAATTCTGGTCTCCTTCCTATCGGAAAGATGTTGTGAAACTTGAAAGGATTCATAAAATATTTCAAGGATGTTGCCAACTTTGGAGGATTTGAGCTATAGAGAGAGGCTGAACAGACTGGGGCAGTTTTCCCTGGAGCGTCGGAGGCTGAGGGCTGACATTATAGAGGTTTACAAAATTATGAGGGGCATGGATAGGGTAAATAGGTAAAGTCTTTTCCCTGGGGTAGGGGAGTCAGAACGAGAGGGGAAAGGTTTAGAGTGAGAGGGGAAAGATATAATAGAGATCTACGGGGCAACTATTTCACACAGAGAGTGGTACGTGTATGGAATGAACTGCCAGTTGATGTCAGGGAGGCTGATATAAGTGCAACATTTAAGAGGCATTTGGATGGGTGAAAGAATAAGAAGGGGTTGGAGTGTTATGGGCCAGATGCTGGCAGGTGGGACTAGAGTGGTTTGGGATATCTGGTCGGCATGGATGGGTTGGACCGAAGCGACTGTTTCCATGGTGTACATCTCCATGACTCTATGATTCTATGACTTATATATCTCTGTTGTTTGGTGCACCATGCTGGTGAGAAAGTCCAAAGGGATATTCTCCACGATGAGCTTACAAAGTCTCAACAGACCCGGGGAGTTTTCAGACATACAACACGACATAATATTTTTCCTAACATGGAAAGTATGGATTTCTTTCCCATGTGCATCTGCGTAAGATGCTCTGGGCAGGCCCAGGAAAAGAGAAACCGGGTCCATCTCCAATTCGGTCCCCAAGACCCACTCTACCACACCTAACACAGTGCTTCAATGTATACGAAGCCTACAACAGGACCACATGCAATGAGTAAGAGTGTCTGAAGTCATTCTGCATTTTGGACATGCTGAAGATAATCCCACTTTGAATTTTGAGAGAAAATCTGGGGTCAGATAGACCCTATGAATAATTTTCAACTGCATGGAATGGGTTCTATTACAGATAAAAATCCTTTGACCATTTTCACAAATATCCTCACACGTCTCTGAAAAGATTTCAACCCCCAACTCTCTCGCACAGACGTCACGAAGCTGCACAGTCTTGTCTGCGGGGACACTCTCCAACAAATGGTAAAGGGTACTGACAGAGGGGGTATTCTTTACAATAATCACCTGCTTCTCTGTATCAGGTCTAAACGTGTTTTGTGAAATTGTGTTTTTTAATCAAATCTCTATTCTGGAAAAAAAGAAACAGAAGAAGTCTCTACTAGGTAGTCCATACTTACGAGTTATTTGATCAAACGGTATCATTGTTTCTCCTTCAAGTAACACGTGGTGGCTCGGTGGTTTGCACTGCTGACTCAGCGCACCAGGATGACAGGTTTGGTTCCAGCCTTGGGTGACTGGCTGCATGGATTTAGTATATTCTCAACTGTGACTGCGTAGGTTTCCTCCCACAGTCACAAACATGTGCATGTTAGATGACTTGGCCATTGCTTAATCGCTCATTGTGTTCCAGGATCCGTAAGTTGGTGTATTAATCAGGGTAAATATAAGGTGGTAGGGGAATGGGTGTGGGTGGGTTACTCTTCAGAGGATCGAAGTGGACTTGCTGGGCTCAAGGACCTTTTTCCACACTGTAGGGATACTACTAATTCTAAATCACCCAAACAAGGTATCCCCCTCACCGCCCACAACAGACTAATAAGGGTTCACTTTTTCTGAGAGGGCTCAATATCTAGCCGTATTGACGCCGAGTCCTCAGCGGCCCAGGCACTAACATAGGATGATAGAAAAAAGCTTAATTGATTGCTTTTAATCTGGGATATCAACCCCCGCACAATCTGTGGGGCAGTTGCAATTTTGTTAGCTTGATAAGGAATCGCTTATGGTGCCAAATAAAAGTGCTAAACTAGCCATTCTGTTTCATAAGTATCTGTCTGGGAAACATCAAAGAAAGCATTCGCACGGGGTCTAGGAAATGAGAAAGGACATTCATTTTAACAACAGCTATTTGATCTGGCCAGGATATTTGAAATGCCTCCCATCTTTGAAGGTCTTGTTTAATTTTGTCAAACAAATGGACACAGTTCACGTTAAATAAATGATCAAAGACAGATGTAATGAATATACTGAAATAGGAAAACAACCCCCGTGATCATTTAAAAGGAAACCAGGATTTGCCCTCAGTATCAGGTATTTCCCTAAGACCTCCCATAGGCCTGGCCTCCAACTTTGTAAAATTAATCTTATCGCCCAGAAAGGCAACAAGCGAATTAATGCATTGCATCACTTGAACTACCGAAATTGCAGGATTTGACAAAAACATAAGACCCTAATCTGCATACAATATAATCTCACGTGACTTCTATCCTACTTCAGGGTCAGATGTGTTGGCATCCCTACGGATGGCCTCCACCAGTGGCTCAATCACCAACGTAAACAACAATGGCGAAAGGTGTCAGCCTTGTCGGCTGCCTGGAGAAATATTAATATTACTGGGTGGCCACACCATTAGTGAGAACAACAGCCAGAGTATCACGGTAAAGGACCCTCACCCACTTGATAAAAACTTTGCATAGGCCAAACCGTTCTAATGTACAGAAGAGATCCGGCCACTCAACCCAATCAAATGTGTCCTCTCATCTAAAGGGATCAATAATCCCTGGACAGATTGTTGTTGACACTCTTGGATCGTATTGAGTAAACTCTTAACATTGTAGGAAATCCATCAGGAACGTGTGCCTTTACATTCTGAAGCTGTTTCACGCCCTCCTGCGCTGACAATGGTGCATTAAGGCACAACACTTCTTCAGGGGTTACTCCTAGAAGACCCAGGTTCTTGAAAAATGACTCCATCTTAATCATCTATCCTCAAAATGTTCAGTCTGAAATAATACGTGAATAATCTCAGACAGGAGGCATTAATCTTTTTGGAATTGAAGGTAAGGATCCCATTCCCTTCCCTAATTGAGGTAATGGCTTAAGAGGGTCGATCGTTTTCCTGGCAAGATAGAATAAATACCTGCCTGGCTTATCACCATGTTCAAACAGCCTTTGTTTTGCAAAATTAAGTTCCTTCTTGACTGTCTATGTGAGCGTGGAATTCACTGTAGGCCGAAGCTTTGTAATCCTCTGCAGTTTAGCCACTGAGGGTCTATCACAGTATGCACTCTCGGCTGCCCTCAGCTTTGCCTCAAACCAGCGTTCCTGCTCCCCCTTCTGCTACATCAAAAGGAATAATTATTCCTTTGGCATAAGCCTTAGCAATTTCCCATAGAGTGGATGAATTACTGGTTGAATCTGAATTAATGGTGAAGAAAGATCTGAATTCATTGCAGTGGTCAGCACAGTGACACAATGGTTAGCACTGCGCCTGAG
Source organism: Chiloscyllium plagiosum (assembly GCF_037043375.1). Taxonomy (NCBI): domain Eukaryota; kingdom Metazoa; phylum Chordata; class Chondrichthyes; order Orectolobiformes; family Hemiscylliidae; genus Chiloscyllium; species Chiloscyllium plagiosum. The sequence goes on along the minus strand of NW_028270184.1, from coordinate 60,408,964 downwards.
AACTGGGTTCAATTCCTGCCTCAGGTGACTGTCTGTGTGGAGTTTACATATTCTCCCAGTGTCTGCGTGAGTTTCCTCCCACAGTCCAAAAATGTGCAGGTTAGGTAAATTGGCCATGCTAAATTGCCTGTAGAGTTAGTTGAAGGGGAAAAATGTCAGGATCTGGGTCGGTGTGGACGTTTTTGGGCTGAAGGGCCTGTTTCTACACTGTAGGTAATCTAATCTAACTACTCAATTAACCAAATAGTCTTACGAATAAAGGGATACATTCGTTAGTGTCTCGAATCTATTATATTGCTCTTTATCTTAATCAATAAGTACACTGCTTCATGGTCAGAAATGGTAATATTCCCAATTGTGCAGGATGCCACCGAATCGAAGATTGTTGCAGGAATGGGGAAGATATCAATCCTCGTATGGCATTTCTGAGGGTTAAAGAAGAAAATAAAATCCCTGCTTGTGATGTGGATCTGCCACCAGACATCCACCAGCTCTCGTTCTGCACACATATCCACCATTTGCTTACATTATAACGAGGGCACTGGGGCAACTTTGGACATTCTGTCCACCGTGGAGTCCATAAGACTTTTGAAAACTTCCAGAATAAAGTGCCACGATGCAAGATAACTGAATTTGGAAAATGCATCTACCGGGATTTTAAGAGGGTGCGCCGGGGTGGGTTGGGGGGGGCAATGAACATTCAAAATACGATATTCTTTACTATAGTTCAAGGCTTTGGGGATTATGAATTTCCCGTGAATGTCAAATACAATCTATTAGGTTAAATGCAAGATTCTTTTTTATCCATTATGGCTTTTCCCCTCCACATAATATTAAAAGACGAGAAATAAACCCGATCAGGCCCGACCTGCTGTAATGTCAGAGCTGAAAACGTGTTGCTGGAAAAGCGCAGCAGGTTAGGCAGCATCCAGGGAACAGGAGAATCGACGTTTCGGGCATAAGCCCTTCTTCAGAACCCGAAACGTTGATTCTCCTGTTCCCTGGATGCTGCCTGACCTGCTGCGCTTTTCCAGCAACACATTTTCAGCTCTGATCTCCAGCATCTGCAGACCTCACTTTCTCCTGCTGTAATGTCAAATGTTACTTGTCATCAAGGTGCATCTCCTGCAATAGGACAACATCCACCCTCTCTTTTTAAGACTAAAAAGTAAATTTTCCCTCTTTTCTGGCCAATGGCTCCCCTTAATGCTCCAGGTAGACCATTTAAGCACATCATTACCCAGAACACACTATAGCAACATTTGAACTCGAGAGAGGAAGAACTCGAATTACTGATCATTAATAAACAATGTCTCATAGAGCTTAAAAACTACACAAGCTAAGGCTACCAGAACTGCCAACTCTCAAAACTTTCCAAAACTAAGCATTTTAAGTAAATGGCTGGGATGGAGTGGGTTAGGGAAGCACTTTGCCCGTGCTGTGATGCAGAGCCCAACAAAGCAGACCTTCCAGATCGCCACCATCTTGGATTCCCCCTTAACATTTTATCGATATGATGATTTCATTTTGCATTATATTCCTGGACGTGCTGGAGCAGTGTGATTTTGTACCACTGTCAGCATTTCCTCAACACTGCACATTCCTGCCATTCCCCGATAATCCTTGACTCCGTTATTCTTTATGAAGTTTCTGACTGTGCCTCAAACATATTCAATATCTCTGCCTCCAATGCTCTGCAGGGAAGAGAGTTCCAAATACTCTCACCATTGAGAAAACAAAAAAATAACTTCATCTGTGAGAGAGATTATTTTTGTCTCCTTACCTGAGGAAACCGGAGCACCCGGAGGAAACCCACGCAGACATGGGGAGAACGTGCAAACTCCACACAGTCAGTCGCCTGAGGCGGGAATTGAACCCGGGTCTCCAGCGCTGTGAGGCAGCAGTGCTAACCATTGGTCTGAAGGGAAGAGAGTTCCAAATGCTCTCACCATTGAGAAAACAAGAAATAACTTCTTCTATGTGAGAGATTATTTTTGTCTCCTTACCTGAGAAAGGATATATGAAGTTGGAAGCAGTTCGGAGATGTTTCACTTCAGGGATTCCAGGAATGATGGTCTTACGTTATGAAGGCTTTAACAGGTTACTCTTGGAATGAGAGGCGATGTTATTGTAACATACAAAACCTAGAGGAGAGTGATCAGATAGATACCCACTGGGTGTTTGTATCGTCAAAACTTCTTGTTGTTTTTATAGAATCCCTACAGTGTGGAAGCAAGACATTCCGTCCATCAAGTCCACATTGACCCTCGGAACAGTACACCCCCCCCCCCCCCCCCCCACGAGCCACGGACCTGCCCCCATACTCTATCCATGTAACCCTGCATTTCCCATGACTAACCTATCTAACCTACACATCCCTGGGCACTATGGGCAAAGCAGACCTTCCAGATCGGCACCATCTGAGATTTCCCCTTAACATTTTATCGATATTATCATTTCATTTTGCATTGTATTCCTGGATGTGCTGGAGCAGTGTGATTTTGTACCACTGTCAGCATTTCCCCAACACTGCACATTCCTGCCATTCCCCGATAATCCTTGACTCCGTTATTCTTTATGCACCTTCTTTCTGTGCCTCAAACATATTCAATATCTCTGCCTCCAATGCTCTGCAGGGAAGAGAGTTCCAAATACTCTCACCATTAAGAAAACAAAAAATAACGTCATGTGTGTGTGAGATTAGATTGGATTAGATTTTTAGATTACAGTACAGTGTGGAAACAGGCCCTTAGGCCCAACAAGTCCATACCGACCCACCGAAGCGCAACCCACCCATACCCCTACATTTACCCCTTACCTAACACTACGGGCAATTTAGCATGGCCAATTCACCTGACCTGCACATCTTTGGACTGTGGGAGGAAACCGGAGCACCCGGAGGAAACCCACGCAGACATGGGGAGAACGTGCAAACTCCACACAGTCAGTCGCCTGAGGCGGGAATTGAACCCGGGTCTCCAGCGCTGTGAGGCAGCAGTGCTAACCATTGGTCTGAAGGGAAGAGAGTTCCAAATGCTCTCACCATTGAGAAAACAAGAAATAACTTCTTCTATGTGAGAGATTATTTTTGTCTCCTTACCTGAGAAAGGATATATTAAGTTGGAAGCAGTTCGGAGATGTTTCACTTCATGTATTCCAGGGATGAGGGTCTTACATTATGGAGGCTTTAACAGGTTACTCTTGGAATCAGAGGTGATCTTATTGAAACATACAAAACCTAGAGGAGAGTGATCATATAGATACCCACTGGGTGTTTGTATCGTCCAAACTTCTTGTTGTTTTCATAGAATCTCTACAGTGTGGAAGCAAGACATTCTGTCCATCAAGTCCACATTGACTCTCAGAACAGTATCCCCTCCGGACCTGCCCCCCTACTCTATCCATGTAACCCTGCATTTCCCATGACGGAACTATCTAACCTACACATCCCTGGGCACTATGGGCAATTTAGCATGGCCAATCCGCTCTAAGCTGCATATCTATGGACGATGGGAGGAAACTAGAACACTGGGAGGAAATCCACATAGACATGGGGAGAATGTTTAAAATCCACATAGAGGGTTGGCCGAGGTTAGAACTGAACGTAGCTACTTGGTGACGGGAGGTATCAGTGCTCACCACAGATCCACCATGCGCATCTGTTAGTTCTAATAGTTAATTGTGGCTAACTAAAGAAATCTGCCTGACCTGTTTGTCACTAAAACTGACTCAGTCTAAGAACTTTATCATCGGCCATATCACCAACCTGGTTACATTTAAAATTTGGTGTCAGCAGTGGATGAATGGGACGGGAAAAGGAAACAGTGACACCTTCCAATATCCGTCAGAACAGGAATTAGGATAAATCCACAAAGTGGGATTTCAGTCAAGTGAGAATTCTCTTCGCCAGAAGTTTGGGGTGGTTGGACCTTTATAATACATCGAAGCTGGCTTTGTCTGATTTTGCATAGACAGGTGAATCAGGGATAATGGTGCATGGAAAGAAAAGTGCAGCTGGGATCACAATGAGATGAGCCATGACCTTATTTACAGGTGGAGTAGTGTGAAAAGGCCGAATGGCTCACTTGTGTCCCTCAGCCCTATGTTCTGATGTTCCATTCAGCCCTCGGACATGCTAAACAGGGGCAGATCTAGGCCATTTCAATGGTTAGGTATAGTTTTGGAAATGTACTTGGAAAATCCAAACTGAATCAGGAAGTGACCCACCCCCTCCCCCACCCACCCCCAATCCCTGTTTCCAGACTTCCCCTCTCTGTAACTTCTGCTCCAGATGTGGGTCATGTTGTAGACCCAGATACACTGAGAATACAGTCACATACCCGTTACTTTTCAAAAGCATAACATGTGAAATTAATAAATAGGAACAGGAGTAGATCAATCGGCCCCTCAAGCTAACTCTGTCATTTAATAAGAACATGGCTGATATACTCCAGGGCTCAACTCCACTTTCTTCCCGACTCCTTGTATCCTTACACACCTCTCTGAGTTCGGGAATTCCAGACATTCACTACCTTCGGGGTGAAGCCATGACTCTGCATCTCAGATTGAAATCGATGTTCCTTATTCGGTGTCTATATCATCGAGTTCGACACTTTGATCAAGAATGGAAACACCTTCTCAACATCTACCTACTCCAACCCCTTCTGTGTCTTATAGGTTTCAGCATTATCACTCCTCATTAATTTAAACCCGAATGAATTATCACCTCACCATCTTAGAGATTCTCAATAACACAACCCTTTCTTCCCAGGAAACCGCCTAATGTACCAACCAAGTTACTTGCTGCATCAGCATGCTGACTTTATGTTTCATACACAGGAAGACTCGAATGCTTTTACTGTTCCTTTTCTGGAAGTTCTCTCCTTTAAGTGACAGCCTGCCTTTTGATCCTCAGTGTTATCCTCAAACTCGGATGTATATTGCATTCAGCTCCCTCCTTGAGACTGTCACTATAGAGTGTAAATAACTGATGCCATCGGACAGATATTTGTGGCACCTTTACCATAAAGATCCATTAATCCCGACTCTCCGATTTCTGTGTTAACCAATCACTTCCCATGTTAATACAGTATCCGACGTCCTGGAGCTTCTGTTTTGTGTAAAAACTTTTGGAAAATCTCTGGAAAGCCGTGTCCACCAGATCCCCTTTATCAAGTCCGTTGTTACATTTTCAGGCATCTCCATAAATACTTTGCATGATTTTACAGGGTAAAATATCATTTCCCTTTCACAAAACCACCCTGACTCTGAGTGAAGCTTTTCTAAATGTCTATGCTTGCCAGGTTTTCCAAGCTATACTAGTCTTATCTGTTTTCATTAGGTCCATGTGCCTCTAAATGTTTCCCATTCATATGTTTGTCCAAATGAGTTTTAAATGTTGTAGCTGTCCTTGCATCTCCCACTCTTCCTCTGGAACCTCATTCCATACCCACACCGCCTTCTGTGTAAAAAAGCTGCCCCTTAGTCCCTTTTAAATCTACCTCTTTCACCTTAAATCTATTCCCTCTATGTTTGGATTCCCCTACCTTTTGGAAAAGACCTTGGCAATTCACCCTAGCCATACCTCTCATGATTTTATAAGTTTCTATAATGTCACTCCTCAACATCCTACACTCAACCTGATGCTAACTTCAAGAACAAGCGTTTAAAGATAAGCACTGCAAAACTGAAACAATATTAAAAATGACAGGTAACCAACACTCAGCCCAAACGTCATACTGTGATTTGTTTTTCTCCATATTACAATACTAAGGCAGCATGAAACGCTTACTAGTGCCAATAAGAAGTCAAGCACCTGAATTCCTTTGTCTAAAGGGGGTGATGATGACGACAGTGAAAACGTATCTGTGGCCAGATCTATATATTGCCACATCGTCAACATTCTCCCTCCTGGCCTCCGTATAACTTTGTGTGGTTGTGTCTTTTTTATCTTGCATTCAATAGAGAGAACCCCTTTCCCCCCATTCACACCTTAAATTCGACCCGTTATACAGAATATTTTCGTTCGCCACTGCTAAAAGCCCGTTTTTCTTTTGCCACACCCTCTTTTCCCTGCCACCCATCCTCCACCTCTGGCAAGGGACTAAAAGACGATTTTGCAATTGTATTCAGTTTTGAAGAATTGTCACACCGGATGGAAACGCTAACTCTGTTTCGCTGTCTCTGCAGATGTTGACAGACCTGCTGATTTTATCCAGAAATGGATAGGCACAGAACAATTTTTTCAATTAAACCAATAATTATGGATACTTGAAATAAAAATAAAAAAACCTTTATAGAAGGTTCACTGGACCTGAAAGTTTAACTCTGCATTCACTCCAGAAAATTCTGCAACATCTTCAGCAATTTCATCTGCAATTTCTGTTTATGTACAATTTCCAACGACATATTGTCAAAGTTACCCAAACATCCTGTCTAATATGGAGTGCCGTACACTGGGAAGTGAACAGTAACGCATGGTGTCACTCTGAAACTGCATAAGGTTGGCATCACTGACAATGCAGGGCTCTGAATCATGGTCAGGGAGAAAAACAGAAGGGAACACATTCACTTCAAATACAGAAGATGACATTACTGAAAGGAAAAGATTCAGATTAGTACCATAAATGGATATTATCTATGTCACAAATTGGAGGCGTGACACCAAGTAAAGACTTCCAGCAGAATGAGAATGGAAATGGAAGTATTTCCGCATCGGAAAGCAGAGTAAGTCACTGAATACAGGGCTGAGGGGTGAATGGGTCTCAGTGCGAACTGGGGGGCAGCCAGTGGAATTGAATTGTAGATATTGCAGCTAAAACTGGGTTATCATCTGATGCTGTAGATTTCAATGACAATCTGTAACTTTTCCCCCAGGATAGTCCATCCGTCTACCATTTCCATCAAGCCGATCCATGGGTCAGTGACGAGTGTGGGTGAACAGGGTCGGGTCGGAATCACATGCACCTAAACCTGACTACAACCCATTAAAGCTACCGCACATGACTGGTTACACTACGAACAGCAGGACTAACATCTGACACAGAGAGAGAGAGATGATCCCAAGACTAACAAATCAGACATAAGCTCTGTCGTCCTGTCAAATCCATGCATAAAAGTCGTTGGACCATTAAACAACTTACAGGAGGAGAGGACTCCACAAATATCCGCATCCTAAATAATGGAACAGCCCTGTGCATCCATGTAGAAGATGCAGTATCTGCACCATCCTCAGCCAGAAGTGTTGAGTCGAATACCCACCTCACCCTCACTATGATACCCTCAGAATCGTCTTCAACCAATTCAATTCACTGCACGTGATATGAAGCAACAGCTGGACACTATCGATACGACAAAGGCATTTGGCCCTGACACCATTCCTGCAATAGGACTGAGGACTTTTGCTATACAACAAGCCGTGTACCTGAGGAAGCTGTTTCATTCCAGCTCCAACTCTGACAACTCCCTGGCAATGTGGGTAATTAGCAACTGCAGTCCTCACTTTCTCCTAACGTGCGTAATTACTCAACTATGTCCCATCCCCTAAGAAGGGAATAATTACAAGCAGACCAATTGCCACTCCCTCAGTCCCATCACGATGGTCAAATTGGTTGGGGTTATTTTTGATTGAGCTGTCACACAGCACAGAAATAATCGGTTCAGTGTGGTTTCCGATCAGCCCCCATGTGGAGATGGTGTTGTTGTGGAATTGTCATTGGATTGCTAATCCAGACCAGAATAATTCTCTGGCAACTGGTGCAAGTTAAAAACAATTAATAAAATATCGAGATATATTATCTGGTGTCAGTAATAGTGATCTTGTGTTCAATGTCGATTATAGACGTCGATCTCCTTCTCCAGTGTACTTTCAGGAAGTGAATCTCCCTTGCTTTCCTGGTCTGGCCTAAAAGTTACTCCAGACACACAGACATGTGATACACTCTTCAATTGTCTCTAAAACGGCCAAGCAAGCCACTCAATTGTATCAAACTGCTCCGAGGTCTTAAAGGATAAACCCGGAGAGAACAGCCGGCACCAGCCTCGATATCAGAAAAGGGAACGGGAAACACAATCCTGTCGACCCTGCAGAGACCTCTTTCCTAACAGCTGAGAGCTTGTGACAACATTTACAGAGCTTTCCCACACACTGCACAGTAGCATCGGGAAAGGAATAAGTCATACAACTCATTGAGCTTTCCCTATTCTAGTTAATGGCTGAACATCTCCTCAACGCAGTTTTCCCCATACAATATTCATATCCCTGAATATGTTAAAACATTGTGAAACATAAAATGAGAACTGCTGTAGTCCATTCAGCCCATCAGTTTTGCGCCTCCATTCTATGTACAGGCAGTTCACTGATAACGCGTGTTGATTCAATACATTTCGGCTGCAATGCAATTCATGAACCATTTTCGATAAAGTGAACTGGCGTTCACTGTGACGCGATTCCTTGTCGGGCACCAGCTGACCAGCAAATCCTGCCTCAGAAACCCTCTGTATACAAAATGTACAATCAATGTGTTCAGCTAAAACAGGAATGCAATCGGCTCTGCAGGCCTTGAAACTGAGCCTGAAACTGGGAATTGTAGAATATATTTAGAAAGCACTTTATTTCAAACTGTGGGGAGAATCTTGGGGAGAACTGGAATTCGGCATCACATGGTCAGTCAGCCTCCGCGCGCTTTCTGGTGAAGATTGTGGTGAAAGACACAGTGCTCCAGTGAGTGACTGTAGTGTGAAAGCGTTACATTTACAGCACTGTTACATTACAACATGTAATTTGAAGATTTATTTAGAATGTCCTATTGTGTGTGAGACCAAATTTAATTTTTGGTTTTTACTGATATTTTGGGGAGTTCGCCACTTACCCTCATTTTTCCACAGACCCCATTATTAATATTGCACGATTTTGTACAACCCAGTGTTGCACAGGAACTGAGTTATTGGAGAACAACCTGGAATAATAGCTGATCTTCTATCTTCACACCATACTCCTGCTCTCTCCCTATCACTTTAGTTGCCAGAAATCCTTATTTATATTCAGCTCCTTGACGTCCACAGCCTGATCTGGGAGAGAGTACCCCTGGGTTGCCAGTCTCCGACTGCAGGCACTTATTCTCATCTCAATGCAAAGTGGCCTGTCTGTACCTAATATTGTGGCCCCTGGTTTTAGACGTTCCAACCAGGTGATTTACTTCTGGTGATTTTCACTCATTTTCCTAAATCCCATGGAATACAGGTCCAGTCGCCCGAAACTCTGCTCCCACAACAAGTCTGTCATCCCAGAGATCAGTCTGGTCATCCTTTGCTGCTCTCCCTCAATGTCAGGTTTGTCGTCTGTTAGGAAAAGAGACCAAAACTGCACACAATACTGCACAATGTTCGAGATGGGGTCTCACCAAGGCCCTGTACAACTGCAGTAAGATACATTTACTCCTGTCCACAAATCCCCCTGAAATGAAGGTGAATACAACATTTATCTTCCTTCCTTCTTTCTACTCCTGCAATATTGCTTTCACTGACTGGTGTACAGGGAGATCCAGATTCCTTTCAAAGTTACAGTTCCCCACGTGCTGGGCCTATATACAATTGTCAGCGTGGCAATGCCATTCCCAGTATTTGTGGGAGGAAACCGGAGCACCCGGAGGAAACCCACGCAGACACGGGGGAGAACGTGCAAACTCCACACAGTCAGTCGCCTGAGGCGGTGTTGAACCCGGTTCTCTGGCGCTGTGAGGCAGCAGTGCTAACCAGTATGCCACCGTGCCACCGTACCGTTGACTTCTGGCTTTAAAACTCACTGCCCTACATGGACTCTGAGGGCCTCGCAGAAATAAACAAAAATGCAGCTTAAGTTCATTTATAGTGCAGCATTTTTCAAACACTCCTTTTTAAATGGGAGGCCATTCTATTGTTCCCATCAAAGTACACAACATCTCATGTCCCCCATTACTCTGCACCTGCCACGTATTTGCCCAGTCACTCCACTTGTCTCAAAAACCTTGGAACTTTTTTTACATCCTCCTCAATCACTCACAAGCTGACATCGTTTAGTGCTGTCAGCAGACTTGGGAATATTGCATTTGTGCCCCTCACCCAAAGATATGGTGTGTATTGGGAATAGCTGGAGCCCAAGACACGATCCTTACAATATCCTCCAAGCCTTCCATTGAAAAATAAAACATTGTTTTATTACTGCTCACTGTTTCCTGCCAGCTCTCCCATTCTAAATCTATGACCATACATTAGCCCGAAACCCATAGGATTTGAATTTGTACAATAGGCTTGGGGCTTTATTAAACATCTTTCTGAGATTCCACTCGCATGGCATTAACACCTCCTACATAGATGTCCTTAAAGCCACTTCTCAAATATGATTCCCATGTCATAACTCTCTGTTGACTTTGTCTATGCCCATTAATTTCAGTCCATGAGTGTGTTTTGGAGTGGAGGCAGAGTGGGGGAGACTGAGAAAAAATGTCATTGAAGGATAAGTTCACAGGTTTCAGAATGCTGAAATGAAGACTTTTCGATAGTATCATGCAACACGGGTCAGTATTATGAAGAATTAGTGAAAGGAATATTGCTGTGAGTTCAGGCGATGGAGAGTTTTGGATGAGCATTTGTTCTGCAGCTTTGTAAGTGGGAGTGAGGACAGTAGAGTCTTTGGCTCACTGGGCTGAACCTAACAAAAAACTGTCTCAGTGACATTTTCATTAAGTGTGACAGAGGGGTTGTCTGCACGTGGCCGAGCTAGTTTCCTGGTGCTATCTAATCAAACTCATCTCATTAACTACCCAGCCCACTCCATAGTGCCCCTCTCATACATTGCCAGTCCGATTCTCCCACCCATCATGACTGGAAGTACTCACCATCGTCAGGATGCCCCTGGATATTCCGTGATTCCTGAAACTGGGGCCATCTGTAAAAGGCCAATGGGCACACGGTTGAGCTTTCTCAGTTTGGAGCTGCCCTGCACAGTTTACCCCGAGCATAGCAGCTAAGGGGAAATTGCACCACGGTTTGTCGACAGCAGCATGGAGGTCCTGGTGGATGGGCTAGTACAAAAGGGGACCATCTTCCCAGAGGGATCACACTACCAGACCCACCGAGCCTGGTCTGAGCTCGCCACCTACCTCAGTGCAGTATCTGCGGTCTGAAGAAATGATAGCAAAACAGGACAAGCATCAATAACCTTCCCCACTCTGTCAGGATAAGGGTCACCATATTCTCTCTGCTCCCTCACACTCACTGTATATCTGTTACAGCACCGACCCCGAACAAGGCTCATGCTCCACCACTCTCACTACTGCATGCAGCACCTTCCCTCTCTTGCTCTCTTGCCTTTCTAATCCCCCCCACATAGTTATAGAATATTCTGGAGAATGCCAATTATGAAATGTTCCAAATAATGTTCCAACTTATTCCCAATTCAGAATAACGACTGTGCCCCAGTGTGTAACATGTAAGAGGATAGAGTACGTTTTTCAAATCACACACAATTAAAATCCATCATGAGACCATTCAATACTTCAAATATGCTCCAATATTCAATCCGTTCGGGGGTGATCAGATGGTTTTCTCAGCTCCATGTTACAGAAACTTTCAGTCATTCAACCCCCAGGTTCCTGTTACTGAGCAGATGGTTCTCAGACACTTTTTTACCCCGGGTTTCTTCTAGCACGTGTTCAGAAGGCATTTCCCATGGGGACCGACTCTCCTTACTATATATTTCATCTGATTTATAAATTCTTGCAATAGCCAGCATGCTTTCCACAAACCAATCAAAAACATGCACTTATTTTATGGTTATGAAAGGTTTGTGAAGGTTCGTAGCTCAGGTTGAGGTATATGGTGTAGGTTTGCTCGCTGAGCTGTAGGTTTGATATCCAGACGTTCCATTACCTGGCTAGGTAACATCATCATTGGCGACCTCCAAGTGAAGCGAAGCTGTTGTCTCCTGCTTTCTATTTATATCTTTCTCCTGGATGGGGTTCCTGGGGTTTGTGGTGGTGTCATTTCTGTTCGTTTTCTGACGGGTTGATAGATGGTATCTAGATCTATGTGCTTGTTTATAGCGTTGTGGTTGGAGTGCCAGGCCTCTAGGAATTCTCTGGCATGTCTTTGCTTAGTCTGTCCCAGGATAGATGTGTTGTCCCAATCGAAATGGTGGTTTTTTTCATCCATGTGTAGGGCTACGAGGGAGAGAGGGTCGTGTCTTTTTGTGGCTAGCTGGTGTTCGTGTATCCTGGCGGCTAACTTTCTTCCCGTTTGTCCTTCGTAGTGTTTGTAGCAGTCCTTGCATGGAATTTTGGGAATGACGTTGGTTTTGTCCATGGGTTGTACTGGGCCTTCAAAGTTTGTTAGTTTTTGTTTGAGAGTGTTGGTGGGTTTGTGTGCTACTAGGAATCCGAGGGGTCTTAGTAGTCTGGCTGTCATTTCTGAAACTTCTTTGATGTATGGTTAGGTGGTTAGGGTTTCTGGCTGTTTTGGTTATTGATATCCAATCACAATTAGTCATTCTGGTTATTTCACTTGTCTCACCTTATTGTATTCAGCCAAAGACAGATTCCAAACACTTGTCTCATTATAAAATACAAATTCTAGCAGAGAACATTTTGATATCAAATATACCTTTTACCTTGCCATTAAAAATTTTCTTACCCTTTGTCTGTGACTGATTCTGTGTGTAACAGTTGCACAGTCTCCCACTCAGTTGGCTGGATAGTTGGTTTGTGATATAGAGGGAGGCCACCAGCGCAGGTTCAATTCCCCACACTGACTGAGGTTACCATGAAGGGGATGCTCTCTCAACCTCACCCCATCACCCGTGTGGGGACCTTCAACATAAACCACCATGAGTGGTCTCTCTAATGAGAGTTATTTGGGACTCTAATCTATCAATGTTAGCATTTTAATTTTTTATTGAAAAATATATTTTTATTATTATATTAAACCAATAACAAAACAACTCTAATAACTGAACAAAATTACACCCATGTGTATGTATATAAAAATAAGTTAAAGTCTCTAAACAGACAGAAGAAAAACAAAAATAAATAATAAATAATAAATAAATAACAAAGTGGTAGCTCTCGTTCTTCGAGAGCATTAACTGACACACATTCATACGTTCATAATTCATAATATGTGATTCATTAGACAATATCGTCATGGCTATATAAAAGCCCTTTTTAGAGTGGCAGATAAGCCTGTATCGCAGTAATCCAAGAAGGGTTGCCATATCTCATATAAACCTCTGCTTTTGTGCACCATACTGGTGAGAAATTCTAAAGGTATATTCTCCATGACGAGCTTACAACCACCCAACAGACCAGGAGGTTTTTCAGACATCCAACACAACAGAACATTCTTCCTCGCACAGGAAGTATGAGGGAGATATTAAACGAGTATTGTGCATCAGTATTTACTGCGGAAGAGGATATGGAAGATATAAAATGTAGGGAAATAGATGGTGATACCTTACAAAATGTCCATATTACAGAGGAGGAAGTGCTGGATGTCTTGAAACGGCTAAAGGTGGATTAATCGCCAGTACCTGATCAGGTGTACCCTAGAACTCTGTGGGAAGCTAGAGAAGTGATTGCTGGGCCTCTTGTTGAGATATTTGCAATATGGATAGTTACAGGTGAGGTGCCGGAAGACTAGAGTTTGGCTAACGTTGTGCCATTGTTTAAGAAGGGTGTTAAGGACAAGCCAGGGAACTATAGACCAGTGAGCCTAACGTTGGTGGTGGGCAAGTTGTTGGAGGGAATCTTGAGGTACAGGATGTGCCTATATTTGGAAAGGCAAGGATTGATTCAGGTTAGTCAACATGGATTTGTGCATGATATATCATGTCTCACAAACTTGATTGAGTTTTTTGAGGAAGTAACAAAGGGGATTGATGAGGGCAGAGGGGTAGATGTGATCTATAGGGACTTCAGCAAGGGTTTTGATAAGGTTCCCCATGGTTAGATCTCATGGAATACAGGGAGAACTAGCCATTTGGATACAGAACTGGCTCAAACGTAGAAGACAGAGGGTGATGGTGGAGGATAGTTTTTCAGACTGGAGGCCTGTGACCAGTGCAGTACCACCAAGATCGGTGCTGGGTTCATTACCTTTTGTCATTGACATAAATGATTTGGATGGAAGCATAAGAGGTACAGTTAGTAAGTTTGCAGATGACAACAAAATTGGAGATGTAGTGGAGAGCGACGATGGTCGCCTCAGATTGTCCAAATGGTCAATGGGCTGAGAAGTGGCAGATGGAGTTTAATTCAGATAAATGCAAGGTGTTGCATTTTGGGAAAGCAAGTCTTAGCAGGACTTATACACTTAATGTTAAGGTCGCAGGGAGTGTTGCTGAACAAAGAGACCTTGGATGCAGATTCATAGCTCCGTGAAAGTGATGTCGCAGGTAGATGGGATAGTGAAGAAGGCTTTTTGTATGGCTTCCTTTATTGGGCAGAGTATTGAGTACAGGAGTTGGAAGATCATGTTGCAGCTGTACAGGACACTGGTTAGGCCACTGTTGGAATATTGCGTCCAGTTCTAGTCTCCTTCCTATCGGAAAGATGTTGTGAAACTTGAAAGGGTTCAGAAAATATTTCAAGGATGTTGTCAGCGTTAGAGAATTTGAGCTATAGAGAGAGGCTGAACAGACTGGGGCTATTTTCCCTGGAGTGTCAGAGGCTGAGGGCTGACATTATAGATGTTTACAAAATTATGAAGGGCATGGATAGGGTTAATAGGTAAAGTCTTTTACCTGGAGTCGGGGAGTCAGAACGAGAGGGTATAGGTTGAGGGTGAGAGGGGAAAGATACAACAGCGAACTACGGAGTAACTATTTCACACATAGGGTGGTACCTGTATGGAATGAGCTGCTAGGTGATGTCGGGGAGGCTGATACAAGTGCAACATTTAAGAGGCATTTGGATGAGTATATGAATAAGAAGGGTTTGGAGTGTTATGGGCCAGGTGCTGGCAGGTGGTACTAGATTGGTTTGGGATATGTGGTCGGCATAGACGGGTTGGACCGAAGGGTCTGTTTCCAAGCTGTACATCTCTATGACTCTATGACTTCGATTAATCTCTTTTTTTTGGTGCACCATGCTGATGAGAAAGTCCAAAGGGATATTCACCATGAGGAACTTACAAAGACCCAACAGACTCGCGCAGTTTTCAGACATCCAACACCACAAAATAGTTTTCCTAGCACAGAAAGTAATGACATAACTTTTTTTTCCCATGTGTGTCTGCGTAAGATACTCTGGGCAAGCCCAGGAAAAGAGAAACCTGGTCGATTTCCAATTCGGTCCCCAAGACCCACTCTACCACACCTAACACAGTGTTCCAATATAAACAAAGCCTGCAGCAGGACCACATGCAATGAGTAAGAGTGCCTGTAGTCATTCTGCATTTAAGACATGCTGTAGGATAATCCGACTTTGAATTTTGAGAGAAAATCTTGGGTCAGATCGAACCTATGATGAATTTTCAACTGCATGGAATTGATCCTATTATAGATCAAAATCCTTTGAGCATTTTCACAAATATCCTCCCATGTCTCCGAAAAAACCTAAACCCCCAACTTCCTCGCACAGACGTCACGAAGCTGCACAGTCTTGTCTGAGGGGACACTCACCAACAAATGACACAGGGAACTGACAGAGAGGGTATTCTTTACAATAATCATCTGCTTCTCTGTATCGAATCCATAAGTGTCTGTTGAAATTGTGTTTTTTAATCAAATCTCTAATCTGGAACAAAAACAGAAGATATCTCTATTAGGCAGTTCATACCTATGAGTCATTTGATCAAATGATATCATTGTTTCTCCCTCAAGTAATACATGGTGGCTCAGTGGTTTGCACTGCTGACTCACTGCACCAGTGTGACGGGTTTGGTTCCAGCCCTAGGTGACTGGCTGTGTGGAGTTAGTATATTCTTAACTGTGTCTTTGTGGGCTTCCTCCTCCAGTCCAAAGATGTGTAGGTTAGATGAATTGGCCATTGATAAATCATTCATAGTGTTCAGGGATGTGTAGGTTTGGGCATTAGTCAGGGTAAATATGGGATGACAGGGGAATAGGCCTGGGTGTGTTACCCTTCAGAGGGTCGAAGTGGACTTGCTGGGCCCAAGGGCTTGTATCCACACTGTAGGGATTCTACTAATTCTAAATCACCCAACCAAGGCGCACCCCTGGCTGCCCGTAGATTAAATCTGGAATCCATTATCCCCGGTTGACAGCCCGGTGTATCAATTATAGGGGTAAGAAACATGAGGGCTGTGTTGCCCTCGAACTGACGCATTGTCCTTCAAGTTTTAACAGTATTGATAATAATTAGTTTATGACAATACTTCATAAATGTTGTCATTTTATCTAAGAACAACAGACCAATAAGTGTTCACTTTGTCATATTGATGCCGAGTCCTCAACCGCCCAGGCACTCACATACGATGAAAAGAGCTTAATTGATTGCTTTTAATCTGGGAGATCTACCACGCACAATCTGTGGGGCAGTAGCAATTTTGTTAGCTTGATATAGAATCGCTTATGGGGCCAAATAAAAGAGCTAAACCAGCCATTATGTTACCGAAATAACTGTCTGGGTAACAATAACCGCTATCCAACCTAGCCAGGATATTGGAAATGCCTCCCATCTATGAAGGTCTTGTTTAATTTTGTCAAACAAATGGATACAGTTCACGTTAAATAAATGAGCAAAGACAGATATAATGAATATACTCAAATAGGGAAACCACCCCAGTGACCATTTTAGAGGAAACCAGGATTTGCCCTCAGTATCAGGTATTTCCCTAAGACCTCTCATAGGCCTGGCCTCCAACTTTGTAAAATGAATCTTATCGCCCAGAAAGGCAACAAGCGAATTAATGCATTGCATCACTTGAACTACCGAAATTGCAGGATTTGACAAAAACATAAGACCCTAATCTGCAGACAATATAATCTCACGTGAGTTCTATCCCACTTCTGGGTCAGATGTGTTGGCATCCCTACGGATGGCCTCCGCCAGTGGCTCAATCACCAACATAAACAACAATGGTGAAAGGTGTCAGCCTTGGCGGCTGCCTGGAGAAATATTAATATTACTGGGTGGCCACACCGTTAGTGAGAACCGCAGCCAGAGGATCACGGGAAAGGACCCTCACCCACTTGATAAAAACTTTGCGTATATCAACCCATTCTAATGTACAGAAGTAATCCGGCCACTCAACCCAATCAAATGCCTTCTCTCATCTCAAGGGATCAATAATCCCTGGACAGATTGTTGTTGACACTCTTGGATCATATTGAGTCACCTCTTAACATTGTAGGAAGATCTGCGTCCCTTTATAAAGCCTGTTTGGTCCTCTTTGGCAACGGAAGGCAGCAAAGTTTCCAGCCTTAATGCATGGATCTCAGACAGGATTTTGAGACCAACATTTAAATGTGAGATTGGCGTGTAAGAAGTACAATCCTCCAGGGTCTTCCGTTCTTCAGCATCAGAGAGATATGAGCCTCTCTTAAGGATGGAGGAGGAGTTCGTGACTGTATGAGTGACAGAACATGTTAAACATCAGTACTGACAATACGTTTATAAATGATTTCTAAAATTCACTCAGAAATCCGTCAGGAACGTGCATCTTTACATTCTGAAGCTGCTTCACACCCTCCTGCGCTGACAATGGTATATTAATGGTACAACACATATTCAGGGGTTACTCCTGGAAGACCCAGGTTCTTGGAAAATGACTCCATCTTACTCCATCTATCCTCAAAATGTTCAGTCTGAAATAATTCGGAGAAAAACCTCGGACAGGCTGCATTAATCTTTTTGCAATCGGAGGGAAGGATCCCAGTACCTTCCCTAATTGAGGTAATGGCTTGAGGGGGCACTCATTTTCCTGGGAAGTTAGGCTAAATACTTGCCTTGCTTATCACCATGTTCAAACAGCCATTGTTTTTCAATAGTAAGTTCCTTCCTGGCTGTCTGTGTGAGCGAGGAATTCACTGTAGACAGAAGCGTTGTGATCCTCTGCAGATTAGGCACTGAGGGGTTCTCACAGTATGCACTCTCGGCTGCCCTCAGCTGTGCCTCAAGCCAGCGGTCCTGCTCCCCCTTCTGCCGCTTCCTGATGAATAACTATTCCCTTGCATGAGCGTTAGCAGTTTCCTATAGAATGGATGTGTTACTGGTTGAATCTGCATTAATGGCTAAGAAAGATCTGAAATCTTTACAGAAATCTTTACAGGATCCATTCGCCAGCGTTTCGAAATTCTTATACTGCTTCATGGTCAGAAATGGTAATTTTCCCAATTGTGCAGGATGCCACCGAATCTAAGATTGTTGCAGGGATGGAGAAGAGTTCAACATTCGTGTGGCATTTATGCAGGTTATAGGAGAAAATAAAATCCCTACTTGTGATGTGGATCTGCCTCCAGACATCCACCAGCTCTAGTTCTGCACAAGAATCAACTAATTGCTTACATTATGACGAGGGTATTGGGTGACCTTTGGACATTCGATCTACTGTGGGGTCCATAAGACAGTTGAAATCATCTACACTAATGCACCATGAGACAAGATAACATAATTTGGAAAATGCATCTACCACGGTTTTAAGAGAGTGCGCCGGGAGGCAATAACCATTCAAAATATTGTATTCTTTCCCATAGTTCAAGGGTTTGGGGATTATGATCCTCTTGTGAATGTCGAATGTAATCTAGTAATTTAACTGGAAGATTCTTCCTATCCAATATGGCTTCTCACCTACTCCTACTATTAATAAAACGAGAAATAAACCCGATCAAATCCGCCCTGCTGCAAAATCAAATGTTCCTTGTCATCAAGGTGCATCTCCTGCAATAGGACAACATCCACCCTCTCCTTTCTAAGACTTGAAAGTACACTTTCCCTCTTGACTGGACGATGGCTCCGCTTATTGTTCCAGGTACATCATTTAAGAACATCATTAACCATCACACACTGTAGCAACATTTGAGCTCTAGAGAGGAAGAACTCGAATTACACATCACTGATCATAAATGAAAAAAGACTCATAGAGCTTAAAAACAACACAAACTAATACTACTGCATCTAACAAGCTCTCAAAACTTTCCAAAACAAAACACACACACAAAAACAAAAAATGAAACAAAATCCAAAGTGCCAATGACACTCCATAGGGAATTTACCCCCCTCCCCTACCACGCCGGTCCAGTGGGGACGATTACATACCCCAAAACGTCATCTTCTGCCTGCTACCAATATGACATCCAGGGCAATTAACGACAAAAATCGGACTTCAACTGCTCTTTGATCGATATTTAGTCATCACAACTACCTTTGTAACCCGCTCCTGCTTGAATCGCACCCCAGACACAAGCAAGGAAAGAGAAAAAGAGTAGTAATACTAACGAAGAAGTTAAAGGTGAGTGCTCTACCCATCCCCGACTATAATTTAACACTGGTTAATACCAGAAAAATCCAAGAAAATTTCTTTAAGAGAGAAACATGATTATCTAAACATCCATCTTACTTTAAAATATCCACAAAGTTTTCTCTTTCTCTGGCGAGTCAGACAAGTGTATGGATCCATTGAAAGCAATACGGAGCACCGCTGGGTACCGTAAGGAATACTGAATCCCGAGTTCCCTTACTCTTCTCTTGATATCATCAAAAGATTTTCTTTCCTGAGTCACCACCGTTGAAAAGTCCTGAAGAACATAATACTGGAGCCCTCGTGAATTAAAGCAATCAGATCTGTCCCCTGTGTTCCGGAAATTCCATTAGTCTTTGTTTATCCCCATAACTATGTAACCGCACAAGAACAGGGCGAAGGCGCTGGTCTGAGTCTGACCTCCGCACCATAACCCGATGAACTGTTTCAGTCTTCACCTGTCCCTTTTCAGTTTTGAAGTGAAGGAATCGCTGCAGCCAGTTCTCAATAAACTGACCCGCTGACCACCTTCCGTCCGGTCCAGCAAACCGACGATGTGAACATTTTTCATCCTATCCCTGTTCTCGAGGTGGTCGTCATGTTCAGTTAAGGATTGGACCTGCGTTTGAAAGGTGAGGATCCTCTCCTGAAAGCAACTGATCGCGGTCTCTGTCGCTACAGTTCAGCGCTTGGCATAATCTGTTCTGTTTCCAAGGCTGTCAAGTTGCTGCTCATGTTTTTGGAGCACGGCTGAGAGCGGCCCGAGCCACTGCTGAAAACTTCTTCAATCATTACTTCAATCATTTCACATAACTTGGTGAACTCAGTGACCAAGACCTGGTGAGGAACTGGGTCCATGGAACGAGCAGAGGGGGTTGCAGCTACAGCCTCAGGCAGGCTCGATGCTTCTGACGGGTGCACCGCTTGTTGGGACTTACTCGATCCTTTCCCGTGTTTTGTCATTTCCACTTGATAAACCGGGATCAGTAAAGATTCTATGGTTCTTTTAGTGTTGGATTTTACATAAATGGCTGGGATGGAGTGGGTTAGAGAACGACTTTGCCCATGCTGTGATGCAAAGCCCAGCAAAACAGACCTTCCCGATCTCCGGTATCTTGGATTCCCCCTTAATGTTTTATTGATAGTATCATGTCATTTTGCGTTATATTCCTGGATGTTCCGGACCCGTGTAATTTGATACCACTGTCTACATTTTCCCCTACGCTGCAAATTGTTGCCCATTCCTCGATAATCCTTGATTCTGTTGTTATTCATGAACCTTCTGTCGGTGCCTCAAAAATATTCAATATTTCTGCCTCCAACCGTCTGTGTGGAAGAGTGTTCCAAAGACTCTCAGAACTTTGAGAAAACAAATATAAACTTTATGATCTGAGTGTGAGATTATTTTTTTTTTCTGTCTCCTTATCTGAGAAAGGATATAATTACATTGAAAGCAGTTCAGAGATATTTCATTTCACGTATTCCTGGGGTGAAGGGCTTATATTATGAAGGCTTTAACAGGGTAATCTTGGAATGAGAATGAAACATACAAGACCTTGATAAGTGTGGATGAGGTATATACCCGCTGGGTGTTTGTATAGGCCAAATTTGTTATAATTGTCATAGAAGCTCTGCAGTGTAGAGGCAGGACATTCCGTCTATTAAGTCCGCACTGATGCACCAAACAGCATCTTACCTGGACGTGGCCCCCTACCTTATCCATGTAACCCTACATTTCCCATAACTAACCCACCGAACCTACACATCCCTGGGCACTATGGGCAACCACTTTAAACTGCACATCTTTGGACTGTGGCAGAAAACTGGAGCACTGAGAGGAAACCCACACAGTCACGGGGAGAATGTTCAAACTCCACATAGAGGGTCGCCCGAGGTTGGAATTGAACCCAGCTCCTTGGTGACGTGAGGAAGCAGTGCCACTCACAGATCCACCATACTCCTCCGTTAGTTCTGTTAGTAACTTGTGGCTGACTAAAGAAATCTGCCTGACTTCTTATCACTGAACCTAAATCAGTCTGAGACCTTTATCATCGGCCATATCACCAACCTGGTTGTCTTTAAAATTTGTTGTGAGCAGTGGAGGAGTGGGAATAGAAAAGGAAATAGTGACACCCTTCATCCTCAGTCACAACTGGAGTGAGAAGAAATTCATAAAGTGGGAATTCAGTCGAGTGGAAATCCTCATTCCCAGAAGTTTGGGATGGCTGAATCTTTATGTTATATCGAGGCTGGCTTCAGGTGATTTTCCATAGACCGGTGAATCAGGGATAATGCTGCTTGGAGAGAAAAGTGCAGCTGGGACAACAATAAGATGAGCCACGATCTCATTTACTGGTGGAGTAGTGTCAAATGGCCGAATGGCCCACTCCTATCCCTCAGCCCTGTGTTCTGATGTTCCATTCAGCCCTTCGGACCTGCAAATTGAGGCCACTCCGATGGTTAGGTGGAGTTTTGGAAATGTACTTGGAAAATCTAGCCTGGATCAGGAAGTGAACCTCACCCCCAATCCCTGTTTCCAGGCTTCCCATCTCTGTAACTTCTGCTCCAAATTTAAGCCATGTCCCAGACCCAGATTCGCTGTGTCTACAGCCCCCATACCCCACCCAGGGTAAACTTAAACAAATACTCTGCTCATCCGAATGTAGCATTACAGAATACAACTTCCAGGAAAATAACCAGTTACTTTCCAAAAGCATAACATGTGAAATTAATAACAGTAGGAACAGTAGACTATTCGGCCCCTCAAGCTTGCCCTGTCATTTAATACGGACATGGCTGATCTACTCCAGGATTCGACTCCACTTTCTTGCCGACTCCTTGAGGAGAGTGAATGAGTTGTATATACCCGCTGGGTGTTTGTGTAGTCCAAATTTGTTGTCCCTCCACACCTCTCCGTGTTAGGGAATTCCATACATTCTGAGAGAAGACATCACTTTGCATCTCAGACTGAAATCGATGTTCCATATTCGGCATCTATGTCCTCAAGTTCGGGACTCCACCCAGGAATGGTAACAACTTCTCAACATCTGCAGTGTCAACCCCTCTGTGTCTTGTATTTTTCAGCAGTATCACTCCTCATTCGTTTAAACCCCAATGAATGATCGCCTCACCATTTTAGAGATTCTCATTAACACAAACCTTTCGTCCCAGGAACCCATCTTTTGAAACAACCGAGTTACTTGCTGCACCAGCATGCTGACTTTATGTTTCATACACAGGAAGACTCCAATCCCTTTGTACTGCTCCTTTTCTGGAAGTCCTCTCCATTAAATAACAGCCTGCCTTTGGTTCTCAGTGTCATCCACAAATTCGGATGTATGTTGCACTCAACTCCCTCTTTCAGGCTATCAGTATAGATTGTAAATAACTGATGCGATCGGACTCATAGCTGTGGTCCTCCAGCAGATACACCTTTATCATGAAGATTCATTAATCCTGATTCTCCGATTTCTATGTGCGAACCAATCATCATCCCATGTTAATACATTATCCATCATCCTACGACCTTCTGTCATGTGTAAGAACTTTTATTTTGTAATACCTTGTGGAAAATCTCTGGAAAGCCTGGTGTCTACCAGATCCCCTTTATCAAGTCTGATTGTTACATTCTCAGGCACCTCCAGAAATACTTTGCATAATTTTACAGGGCAAAGTATAATTTCTCTTTCACAAAACACTCGGACCCTGCGTGAAGCTTTTCTAAATGTCCATGCTGGCCAAGTTTTCCAAATTAAGCTCGTCCCACCTGCTTTCATTTGGCCCATATGCCTCGAAATCTTTCCCATTCATATGTTTGTCCAAATGAGTTTTAAATGTTGTCCCTGTACTGGCATCTACCACTCTTCCTCTGACAGCTTATTCCATAACCACAACACCCTCTGTATAAAAAAGTTACCCCTTTTATCCTTTTAATTATTTCCTCTTTCACCTTAAACCTATGCCTTCTATGGCTGAACTCCCCCATGCCGTTGTAAAGATCTTGGCTATTCACCCGATCCATATCTCTCATGATCTTTGAAGCTTTTACAATGTCACCACCCAACCTCCTACACTCCATCTGATTCTAATTTTAAGAACAAGCATTTAAAGATAAGCACTGCAAATTTAAACAATATTAAAATGACAGGTAAACAATAGTCAGATCAACTTCATATGGTGATTTGTTTTTTCTCCATATTACAACACTAAGGCAGCATGAAATGCTTACTAGTGCCAATAAGAAGTCAAACACATGGATTCCTTTGTATAAAGGGGGCGATGATCTCGACCGTGAAAACGTATCCATGGTCAGATCTATATAATGCCACAGAGTCAACATTCTCTGTCCTGGCCTCCCTATGACCTTGTGTGGTTGTGTCTTCTTAATCTTGCACTCAATTGAGAGAACCCCTTTCCCCATTCACACCTTAATTTAAACACATTTTACATCATCCACTCGTTCAGCAGTGCTAAAAGCCCGTTTATCTTTGCCACACCCTCTTTTCCCTGTCATCCATCCCCTCACCTCTGATAAAGGATTAAAAATCACAGGTTCCAATCCTTTTCAGTTCTGAAGAAGTGCCACACTGGGCTTGATACTCTAACGCTGTTTCTGTCTCTGCAGATGGTGGCAGACCTGGTGAGTTTCTCCAGAAATGAATCGGCACAGAACAAATTTTCACTAAAACAAATAACTATGGATACTGGAAATAAAAATACAAACATTGCTGGATAAACTGGGAGCTTTGAAAAGGGTCACTGGACATGAAAGTTTAACTCTGCATTCATTCCAGAATATGCTGCAACATTTTCAGTAATTTCTTCACCATTTTCTGTTTTTGGACAATTTCCAAAGAAGGATGTCAATGATGGTCAAACATCCTGTCCAACCTGGAGCGCCGTACACTGGGAACTGAACGATAGTGCATGGTGCACAGGTCCTAGATTCTGAAACTGCATGAGACTGACATCACTGAAACTACAGAGCTTTTAATCATGTCAGGGAGAAAAGCAGCGGAACACATTCACTTCAAATGCCGAAGTTGACATTGTGGAAAAGAAACGATTTAGATTATTACCTTAAATGGATTGAGATAAAGTAACAAATTAGAGGCGTGACACCAGGGAGATGCCCTCAGCAGAATGAGAATATGAAAGTGGAAGTGTTACGGCATCAGAAACCAGGTTAGGTCACTGAATACCGGTCTGATGCCAAGGTCGGAAGCACGTGCACCTCACCCTGTTGACAAAACATACATGATGGTTGCATTCCAAACAGCAGAAATAACTTCTGATGGAGAAGGGGAAGTGATCCCAAGACGAACAGATCGGATCTAAGCTCTGTCGTCCTGCTAAATCCAATCATAAATGTCGATGAATTATTAAACAATTTACTGGAGCAGAGGATGCCACAAATATCCTCATCCTAAATATCAGAACAACTCTAAATCAGTGAAAAAAAGTCAAGGATATGGTATCTGCACTACCCTGAGCCAGACCTGTTGTCTGGATGATCCAAATCACACTCATCATGATGCCCACAGACTAACAGATGCCAGTCTTCAAGCAATTCGATTTGCTGTACGTGACATGAAATAACAGCTGGACACAGGAGATACGAGAAAGACAATCGGCCCTGAAACCATTTATGCAATGGGACTGAAGACTTGTGCTGCACAACAAGGCGCGGCCCTGGGGAAGCTGTTTCGTTCCAGCTCCAACTCTGACATCTTCCTGCCAGTGTGGAAAATTACTCAGCTATGTCCAGTCCCCGAAGAGGAGAATAATTACAATCTGACCAATTACCACCTCGAACTTCCATCACGACAGTCAAATTGGTGGGAATTATTTTTGACAGAGCTGTCAAATATCAGCGAAATAATCAGGTCAGTGTGGTTTCCAATAGGTCCCCATGTGGAGATGATATTGTTGTGGAAATATCATTGGATTACGAATCCAGACCAGGATAATGCTCTGGCAGCTGGTGGAAGATAAAAATAATTAATAAAATATCAAGTCCGAAAATCTGGCGTCAGTAATAGTGACCTTGTGTCCAATGTTGATTGTCCTTCCCCAATGTACTTTCAGGAAGTGAATCTCCCGTGCTTTCCTGGTCTGGCTTAAAAGTGACTCCAGACGCAAAGACATGTGATCAACTCTTCAATGGTTTCTGAACCGGCCAAGTAAGACACTCAATTATATCAAACTGCTCTGAGGTCTTAAAGGATAAAACCGGACAGAACACCTGGCACCAGCCTCGTTATCAGAAAATGGAACGGGAAACACAGTCCTATCGATCCTGCAGAGGCCTCCTTCCTAACATCTGAGAGCTTGTGACAACATTTACAGAGCTTTCCCACAGACTGCACACAAACATCGGTAAAGGAGGAGGTCATTCAATACGTTGAGCTTTCCTCATGCTAGTTCATGATGGAATATCTCCTCAATGCAGTTTTCCCCATACAATGTTCATATCCCATAATATGTTTAAACATTGTGAAATATAAAACGAGAACTGATGTAGTGCTTTCGGCCCATCAAGTTTGCTTCTCTATTCAATATACACGCGGTTCTTTGAGAACGCTTCTGTATTAAATACGATTTGACTGTTTTCTTTAAAGTGAACTATCATCCCTACTTCCAATCTGTCTCACACTGTCAGAGTTTGATAAATTTCCTCGGGCTGGTGAGGCCAGAAACAGGGCGATAATGGACTTGAACGTGTGGCTGGGGAACTGGTGCAGGAAGCAAGGAAATAAATTCTTGGATCACTGGGGTATCTTTTGTGGTAAGCATAAATTATACAGGAGAGATGGTTTGCACCTTAATAGGTTGAGCGACCAGCATTCTGGCAGGCAGGTTTGCTACTGCAACACAGCTGCGTTTAAACTAAGTAGCGGAGGGGAAGGGACAAACTGGATGTTTAAGAAGAAAATTGAAGGGAAAGTGAGAAAAAGGGAAATCAAGAAAGACAACTGTACCAAAGACGCAGAAAACTCAAAAAAGGATCATGCTATATGGTTGAGTGAAATAGGAGTTTTTGCGAAGGGTGAGGATAGTAACAAATTTAAAATATTACATATGAATGCACGAAGCATTAGAAATAAGATGGATGAGCTTGAGGCTCTTTTGGAAATTGGCAGGTACGATATTGTCGGGGTAACTGAGACGTGGCTTCAAGTGGACAGGGCCTGGGAAATGAATATTCAAGGCTACACGTGATATCATAAGGACAGTCTGACGGGCAGAGGGGGTGGGGTGGCCATGCTGGTAAGGGAGGATATTCAGTCCCTTGCGCGGGGTATCCTAGAATCAGGGGATGTAGACTCAGTATGGATAGAGCTGAGAAATTCAAAGGGTAAAAAGATCCTCTTGGGAATTATCGACAGGCCCCCAAACAGTAGTCTGGATGTCGGATGTAAGTTGAATCAGGAGTTGAAATTGGCCTGTCGCAAAGATGTTACAACAGATGTTATGGAGGGTTTCAACATGCAGGTAGACTGGGAAAAATTGGATAGTATTGGACCTCAAGAAAGAGACTTTGTGGAGTGCCTCCGAGATGGATTCTTAGAACAGCAGGTGCTGGAGCTTATCAGGGAGAAGGTAATTCTAGATCTGGTATTATGCAACAAACCAGAACTGATTAGGGACTTCGAAGTGAAGGAGCCATTAGGAAGTAATGGCCATAATACTATAAGCTTCAATCTGCAATTTGAAAGGGAGAGGGTACAATCGGAAGTGACAATATTTCAGTTGAATAAAGGGAACTATGGAGCTATGATGGAGGAGCTGGCCAAAGTACAATGGTGCAATACCTTAGCAGGGATGACAGTGGAGTAGCAATGGCGGATATTTCTGTGTATAATGCAGAAGATGCAGGATCAGTTCATTCCAAAAAGGAAGATAGATCCTAGGAGGAGGCATGGGTGGCTGTGGCTGACGAGGGAAGTTAAGAAACATATAAAGTTAAAAGAGAAAAAGTATAAAGTAGCAAAGATAAGTGGGAAAACGGAGGACTGGGAAGCTTTGAAAGAACAGCAGAGGATTACTAAGAAGGAAATACGCAGAGAAAACATGAGGTACGAAAGTAACCTGGCCAAAAATATAAAGGAGGGTAGTAAAAGCTTTTTTAGGTATGTGCAAGGCAAAAAAATGGTTAAGACTAAAATTGGGCCCTTGAAGACAGAAACAGGGGAACATATTACAGGGAACAAAGAAATGGTAGAAGAATTAAATTGGTACTTCAGATCTCTGTTCATTGGGAAGACACAAGCAATCTCCCTGCGGTAACAATGGCTGAAGGACCTGAAATGAAGGGAATTTGTATTTGCCAGGAATTGGTGTTGGAGAGACTGTTAGGTCTGAAGGTTGATAAGTCCCCGGGGCCTGATGGTCTACATCTCAGGGTACTGAAGGAGGTGGCTCGAGAAATCGGTGATGCATTGG
The DNA here is from genome assembly GCF_037043375.1 of Chiloscyllium plagiosum. Lineage (NCBI taxonomy): Eukaryota > Metazoa > Chordata > Chondrichthyes > Orectolobiformes > Hemiscylliidae > Chiloscyllium > Chiloscyllium plagiosum. Next base: position 60,381,067 of record NW_028270184.1, on the reverse strand, counting down.
TGATTATTTTCGAGAATTTCATAGATTCGGGATCTGTTCCTGCGGATTGGAGGACGGCTAATGTTGTACCACTTTTTAAGAAAGGTGGAAGAGAGAAAACAGGAAATTATAGACCAGTTAGTCTGACCTCAGTGGTGGGAAAGATGCTGGAGTCTATTATAAAGGACGAAATTACGGCACATCTAGATAGTAGTAACAGGATAGGTCAGAGTCAGTTTGGATTTATGAAGGGGAAATCTAATTTTCTGGAATTTTTTGAGGTTGCAACTCTGAAGATGGACGAGGGAGATCCAGTAGATGTAGTGCACCAGGACTTTCAGAAAGCTTTAGATAAAGTCCCACTTAGGAGCTTCGTGAGCAAAATTAGGGCGCATGGTATTGGGGGCAAAGTACTAACTTGGATTGAAAGCTGGTTGGCTGACAGGAAACAAAGTGTAGTGATAAACGGCTCCATTTTGGAATGGCAAGCAGTGACCATTGGGGTACCACAGGGATCAGTGCTGGGACTGCAGCTTCTTACAATATATATTAATGATATAGAAGATGGTATGAGTAATAACATTAGCAAATTTGCTTATGATACTAAGCTGGGTGGCAGGGTGAAATGTGAGCAGGATGTTAGGAAATTACAGGGTGACCTGGACAGGTTAGGTGAGTGGTCAGATGCATGTCAGATGCAGTTTAATGTGGAAAAATGTATGGTTATCAACTTTGGTGGCAAGAACAGGAAGGCAGATTACTACATAAATGGAATCAATTTAGGTAAAGGGGCAGTACAAAGAGATCTGGGTGTTCTTGTACACCAGTCAATGAAGGCAACCATGCAGGTACAGCAGGTAGTGAAGAAAGCTAACAGCATGGTGGCCTCCATAACAAGAGGGATTGGGTATAGAAGCAAAGAGGTTCTTCCGCAGCTGTACAGGGTCCTGGTGAGACCACACCTGGAGTATTGTGTGCAGTTCTGGTCTCCAAATTTGAGTAAAGACATTCTGGCTATTGAGGGAGGACAGCGTAGGTTCACGAGGTCAATTCCTGGAATGGCGGAATACCTTACACTGAAAGAATGGAGCGACTGGGCTTGTTTATCCTTGAGTTTAGAAGACTGAGAGGGGATCTGATTGAGACATATAAGTTTATTGAAGGATTGGACACTCTGGTGGCAGAAAACATGTTTCTGCTGATGGGTGAGTGCCGAACCAGAGGATATAGCTTAAAAATACCGGGTAGACCATTTAGGGCAGAGATGAGGAGAAACGTCATCACCCAGAGAGTGCTGACTGTGTGGAATGCTCTACCCAAGAGGGCAGTGGAGGCCCAGTCTCTGGATTCATTTAAGAAAGAGTTGGATAGAGTTCTCAAGGATAGTGGAATCAAGGGTTATGGAGATAAAGCAGGAATAGGATACTGATTAAGGATGATCGGCCATGATCATAATGAATGGCGGTGCAGGCTCGAAAGGCAGAATGGCCTACTCCTGGACCTATTGTCTATGGTATATTGTCTAATGCTATCTCCACTCATTTTGCTAAACCCCATGAAATACAGGCCCACTCACCCCAAATCGCTGGTCCCTCAACAAGCCTGTCATCCCAGAGATCAGTTTGGTCATCCTCCACTGCTCGCCCTCAATGTCCTTTACGAGGCAAGGAGACCAAAACTGCAAACAATATTGCACAAAGAGATGGGGCTCCACTAAGGCCCTATACAGCTGCAGTAAACCACCCTTACTCCTGTATTCAAATCTCCCTGAAATGAAGGTGAATACACCATTTATCTGCCAACCTGCTTTCTGCTCCTACAATATTACTTTCACTGACTGGTGTACAGGGATATACAGATCGTTTTCAATGTTACAGCTCCCCACTTGTTGGGTCTATATAAACTGGTCAGCGTGCCATTGCTATTTCTAGTATTGACTTCTGGCTTCAGAACTCACTGCTTTACATGGATTCGGAGGGCTGCGCAGAAATAAAATAAAAATGCAGCTTAAGTTCATTTATAGATCAACGTTTTTCAACCACTCCCTTTGCAAATGATAGGATGCCATTCTATTGTTCCCATCAAAGTGTACAACATCTCATCTCTCCCATTGCTCTCCATCTACCACGTATTTGCCCAGTCTCTCCACATGTCTCAATCACCTTGTAATCTTTTTTACATCCTCCTCATCCACTCACAAGCTGACATCGTTTAGTACTGTCAGCAGACTGGGGAATATAGCATATGCGCCCCTCAACCAAAGATATGATGTGTATTGGGATTAACTGCATGTCAAATCTCGATATGTCCTTGTTATATTCTCGAAGTGTTCCCTTCAAAAAAAACATGGTTCTGTTCTTACTCACTCTTTCCTGCCAGCTCTCCCATTCTAAAACCATGACCATACATTAGACCCAGTCCCACAGGATTCGAATTTGCACAATAGCCTTGGGGCTTTATCAAAAATCTTTCTGAGATTCCAATCGTATTGCATTGATACCTTTTCATAATTTTGTTAAAAGCTACTTTCTCAAATATGATTCCCATTTCACAAATCTCTTATAACTTTGTCTATGCCCATTAATTTCAGTCTAATATTTTTCTCTAAATCTGTTTAGTTGCTAATTTAGTTGTTATTCCCTTTTTCTCACCAGACTAAAGTTCTCTAGTATTTCTAGGAAGTATTGTTTTTTGTTTTTTGTTTATCTTCTGTGAAGGCATAACTGAAGTATTTATTCCATAGTTCTGCTAGTTGCCTGTCCTCAATTACCTGGTATCAGACTGTAAGAAAGCTGCAAAGTTTTCTGTTAATTTTGCCATTGACATATTTTCAGAAGATATTACAAGTTCCCTCTTACATACTTTGGTAAGATGTTCTTCAGAAACTCATCAATTCTTATCTTAAGCTACTCAATGATTGACCTTCCATATCCATACAATAACAGCACAGTTTCTGTTCCAAGAGAAATACAGTACGGTCTACATTAGGCCTACTTTCCGACAAGACCCGTACCTGGGAATCTTATGGCATTTCAACTGCACAATCATGTATTTTCTAAAGATTTTGAGGTTACCATGACAACTCCCCTCTCAAGCAGTGCATTCCAGACCCCACAAACTCTGGGTGAAAAACAGTCCTCAAATCCTCACTATACCTCAAACGCTTCACTTTAAAAACGTGGCCCTTTGACTAAAAGGAACAGATGTTGTCTATCCACCCTGTCCATGTCCCTCGTAATCTTATCCTTCTGATTCATATTCCCCTCAGCCTTCTCTGCTCCAAAGTAAACAACCCGAGCTTATCCAGCCTCTCTCCATAGCTGATATACGCCATCCCAGGGAACATCCTGGTGAATCTCCTCTGCACTCCCTCCAGTACAATCACATCCTTCCTGTAATGTGGCCCCCATAACTACACACAGTATTCCATCTTGGCCTAACCAAAATTCCGCATAGCCCTTATAATCTATGCTTCAATATATAAAGGCTGTGTTTACGCTCCCCTTTGCGTTCCCAAGTTGTGCAATAACCTGTCCAGTCACATTCAGGGATGTGTGGAGAAGCACCCTTTGAGCTTCCTAGTGTGCTGTCATTCATTGAGTCCTACTCTGTCTCGTTCCTTCTTGCAACGTGCATCACCTCATAGTTATCAGGGTCACATTCCATCTGTCATTGATGCGACCATCTGACCATTCCATCTGAAGTTCCTGAAACATAAGGCCTTCCTCCTCACTGTCATCTACCCGGCCAATCTTCGTATCAAACACAAACTTATTTATGACACCCCCCACCTCTCGTCCATATTCACAGGTGCATCATTTAGGATAAGGTTTAAAATCACAACACATCAGCTTATAGTCCAACAGGTTTATTCGGAGGCACGAGCTTTCGAAACGCTGCTTCTTCATCAGTTGGTTGTGCGTTTTGATGAAGTGCTTTGAAAGCTAGTGCCGCTGAATATACCTTTTGGACTATAACCTGGTGTTATGCAATTTTTAGCTTTGTCCACCCCAGTCCAACAACAACACCTCCGAATCAGAAACATTAAGAGACACAGCACTGATCCCTGTGGCACACCATTGGACACTAGCCTCCAATCACACAAACAGCCTTCTACCACCAGCCTCTGTCTCCTACCACTAAAGTTGATTTGGATGCAACTTGGCAAGTCACTAATGCATTCTACCTGTTCCCTGGTTATTCTGTTGCTCTGGAGACACTTGTAGAATATCTGGTGATTCTCCCGAATCTTGTCTACCAGTAGGTTTCCATGCCCCTGTGTTAGTCAGTCCTCTCCAACTGATCAATTTCCTCCTTATTGCAGTCTGAACTGGCCTTTCCCAGATCCTGCCATTATTTGCCTTGACTGTGGAATAGCCAGCGAGGGAAGCGTTCTGTTAATTTCCAACTTGTCAGATGTTTTGTGAATTTTCTAAATTTCACTGTGACCCACCTCTCATTCTTTGAATCTCCAGAGAACACAGGCTGAGTTTCCTCATCAGGCAATCTCACCATCTGAGGGATTAATCTGGAGAATGTCCATTGCACTTCCTCTCATGTCAGTATATTCTTTCTGAGATCCGGTCACCAAAACTGTACACATTACTCCAGGTACAGTCCCACCAACACGCAGTGAAACTGCTTCAACATGTCTTTACATCAATGTTCTGACTCCCTTAAATGAAGGCGAATCACACTTTAACTTTCCACTTACACATATTCCTCCAAATATTCTTCACATTCATTGCATTTACGAACTCACTGAGATCTTATAGAAAACCTTCCGAAAATCCAATATATACCACTTCTACTAGTTCCCCATTAACTTTGCTGTAAGAAACAACTTCAAACAATTCCGAAGTTTATCAAGTATGATTTCTCTATCAGAAATGCATGCTGATTCTCTCCATTGTTGCTGTTAATTTTTAAATATCAAAAATTTCATCCTGTGTAATAGATTCTAACAGTTTCCCTACAAATATCAAGTTAATTGATCTGCAGTTCTGCACACTATGTCTTTTATTCCCTTTGTAGCTGTTTGGGTCCCTTCCATTCATCGATATGCTTGGATCACGTTTATCCACAATAGTTTCCGGTCTCTGCAGAATGTACAGGAAAATAAAACACAGTCATCGACTGTGCAATTAATACTTCTATTGGTGATTTATTTCTGACATTTTGATATGAAGTGCATCTGTTTCGTCAGACTTAGCTATGCTCAATCCAGCTCCATGTTCAAGTGCTACCTTGTTACTGATATGAATTGACTTCATGTCTTTAGGTCCAGGAGTCCGATATGATCACTTGGTATTACTGGGGGATTTTCTGGATCTTCCTCCATGAAGACAGATGCAACGTAACTGGTTATTTTCTTGGCCATTTTCCTCTTCTCTACAATGATCTCTCCTCTCCCGATTACAAATTTCCATATTTGACCTTGTTTTTATTTTGTTTCCTTTGAAATATAGATCGTAGACTGATGCAGTGTTTGTGTTCCTGTTTGTTAGCATGTATGTTCTCTTTTTGATTTCGTTATCAGTTTCATGCCCCTCCTTTTCTGGATCGTTCATTTCTGAGAATTCTCAGGTTTCCACAATAGCTGGAATTCTTCTGAAGTCACTTTCTATGATTAATATATTTTCTAATTTGTTATGTTAAACATCATTGAGTCACTTTCTCACTCTTTCGTGTTTATACCTGAAATAAATAGACGTATTTTTCAGACTTTGCATTATTTCTAAGAACTCCTGGTCCTGACCAGATACATTCAGGAACACTGCAAGAGGAAAGGAGGACAGAGAAGAAATTGCGGGAGCCCTGGTTGGTTCTTTTCCATCGTTGCTGGCCAACAAGTGAAGTCCTAGACGACTGGAGGGTAGCATATGCTGAGCCCATATTCAAGAAAGGCTACAAAGATAAACCTCGGAACTCAAGACCAGTAAAACTCAAATCTAGCGGGTAGGTTACTTGAGAAGTTTCGAAGAGATTGGATATACCTGCATTTGGAAAGACAGGGTGTGATTCGAAGTCAGATTAGAATGGTGCTGGAAAAGCAGAGCTGATCAGGCACCATCCGAGGAGCAGGAAAATCGATGTTTCGGGCAAAATCCGTTCATCAATTTCAGCACGGGAGTTTGTGCATGGGAGATCTTGAATCGTAAATGTGTTGGAGTTCTTTGATGAAGTGACCAGCAACGTTGAGGAGGGAAGTGCGGTAAACGTAGTTTATATGGATTCCAGTACGGCCTTCAGTAAGGTCATAGTGCGCTGCTCTGGAAGGTGAGATCACATGGAATTGAAGGAGAACTGGCAAATTTGGTACATATTTGGCTTGATGGTAGGAAGCAGAGGGTAATATTGGCAGAATGCTTGTCAGACTGGAGGCCTGTGACTTGTGGAATGCATCTGGGGTTGATGCCGGGAAGACTGCATATTACATATACCTATGATTTAGATGAGAATGTACAGGCATGATTTGTAAGTTTGAAGACGACACTAAAATAGGTGGCATCATAGAGACTGAGGAAGGTTATCATAACTTTCAGAAATTACAGCAGTACTTTCATCAGCTGGAGAAGTGGGCTGAGAAATGTCAAATGGATTTTAATATTGATCAGTGTAAGTTCTTGCATTTTAAAAAGTCAAATCAAGGTTGGACTTTCATGGTGAATGGTTGGTGTGTAGTGGAACAGAGGGTCCTTGGAATTCAGGTACATGGTTCTCTGGAAGTTGATTCAGAGGTAGACATTGAAGAAAGCTTTTGGCACACTGGCCTTAATCCGTGTATATCACTGAATATCGAAATTAGGGAGTTACATTGCAGTTATATAGGATGCTGCTGAGGCAATATTGGTACCGTTATGTTCAGTTTTGTTCACTTTGCTACACGAAGGATGTTATTAAACTAGAAAGATTGCAGAAAACATTTATAAGGATGTTGCGAAGGACTCAATGGACTGAGTTATAAGGAGAGGTTGGACAAGCTAGGTCTTTTTACTTTTGTGTGTGTGAGACTGAGGGAGGATCATATTGAAGCCTGTAAGATGATGACAGGCATGGATAGAGTGAATGTACCCAGTCTTTGTCCCACTGTTGGGCAGTCACAAACAAGAGAGAATCAGTGTCAGGTCAGAGGAGAAAGAATGAAAGGAAATCTGAGGAACAATCTTTTTATACACAGGCGCTGGCACGCATATGAAATGAGCTGCCGGGAAAGTGATTGAGGCGGATACATTAACAACCTTTAAAAGGCATTTGGCCAAATACACGGACAAGAAAGAATTAGAAGGATACGAAGCAATGGACATTTTGGTTGGAATGGACCAGTTTGGGCTGAAGGGCCTGTCTCCGTGCTGTCGAACTTTATGACTCTAACAACCATTGCTTGTTTCCCACTGAATGTTATATTGTACTTTTCCAATTCACTGGAGCTATCTTGACCCTCTAACCTCCAGTCTTCCATGATGTTAAACTAGAAAGTTCAAGCATTCTATATTGCATGCAGACGCCGTGTAAAATGCAACTTATTAATGTTATTATTCCTTAAAAGCTGCTTCAGTACAAGGTTATTAATTCTTCCTTCTGACCACATAATACCAAATCCAAAATAACCTGCTCTCCAGTTCTCTTCACAATATACTCTACAACCTTATATAACTTACGGAATTTATTTTTCACAACATGAGCAGTCACTTAGTTAACGCAGGTTAGAGGCAACTTGAGACCATACAATAAGACTGCGGTATCCACAATACTTGCCTATCCAATTTCCAGAGCATATGATGCTGAGATTTTCTGCTAGCGCTTTTGTTTTGATATACAACACACCAATATTTGCTTCTCCTTGCTATCTGTAAGCTCTACCTAAACTGATCCTGTGGAAGCTGACAGACAGGTCTGTTTCGTTATTAGTGATAGACCTGGACAAGATATTCATGGGGGCTCACCTCGACACCGAGATGATCTGAAGAAATGTCCTGCAATACAGAATAAGCATCAATATCCTCCCCGCTCTGTCAGCATAAGAGTTACCGTGTACACTCTGCTCGCTCACACTCACTGTACATCTGTTACAGCACCGACCCCCCCACCCCCCCGAACAAGGTTCATGCTCCTTCACACTCACTGTATATCTGTTATAGCACCGACTCCCGAACAAGGTTCATGCTCTATCTCCAAATAAGTCTCAGGTACAACCACTCTCACTATTGAATTCAGTAACTTTCTTCGTCACTTTCTCTGTCACCTACGCAATACACCGACACTAATAATACTACATGGATTCAAAACTGTCGACTGACTCATTCCAGCCACCTCACAATTCCCCACAACTACACCAGCACTAACAGCTGGGTCACCCATTCCCACTCTCCCTCCCACCCTCCCTTTCTCCCATTCCAGGAGGAAGAGCCTGGAATAGGACTGAAAGGCAAAGCCGCGTGGTGGAGTGCCCGATATCCATTCGCTCACGCTCTCCCCCCTCCATATGGGTAGGACAGTGGTATGAGCCGGAGAGGACTGGGACGCCTCATGTGGAGATACTGAAACATCCATGTCCCACCGAGCGATTAAGGAGCAATATCCAGTGAAAGACAATTCTCACTTTAAACCCACTGGCAGTTCCAACGACAGTACTTTCACTTCCAAAAGAGACCTCACTGCACAGAGATGCAGACACAAAAATACACAGAAATATTGGTAAACATCCCAATATGCGATTACACATAATACTTACAAGGAGATAGGCATACACACACGTAGAAACACAGAGACATATGCAGTCACATACAAATAGACACAAACACAGTTAAGAAACACACAGGATGATACACAGACAGACAGACATAGACACACAAACACACGGATAACAAGCACATGGACACACACGCATTTATATGTACACACACATACACAAACACATGCAGTCACAGAGGAACCGAAATTAATGTCATTAAGACGCAAATCGATATGCTTTGGATTAGTAAGGAGATCAAGGATTCTAAGGAGAAGGCAGAAGAATGAGGTTGAGGTACATATAAGACAGTATTGAATGGAATTTTAGACTCAATGGGCCGAATAGCCTCATTCTGCTCCTTGCTTCAATGCTCTTGTGGTATTATGCTATCAGGTATTCTCGTTCTGAGACAGCAGCAGAGGCTGAGTTTGATACAGATTTGATTGGGAAGTGTCAGTGGGAATGTGGGGCAGGTTTGAAGTCCAGAATGCTTTATCTTTATTCCTAATTATTGTGTCCTTATGTCTGAAAAGAATGGTGATTGGATGTGACGTTAACACGGTTTACAATAACGGGTCCCACAATGAAATAAGGATGTTCATTTCACTTTAGTGTTGTGCTATCTGTGGTGTCCTCATCCTCAGGGAGCAGTGAAGACTAGGTTATTGAAGATATTCAACTCGGAGCTTGACTGATCTTTGCTGGACAGGAGAGTCAATGTTTATTGGGAACAGACAGGAGACGGATGGTCAGACACAATCGGATCAGTTATGGACATTCTGAATGGTGCAGCTGAATGACCAACTGCTGCCCCTACCACATGTGTTGTGCCCTCAATCCACCCTCGAGGTTGTTACAGAAATGTACTGCGCCCCCTAACCCATGTGTTGTTCCCTCAGTCCACCACTCAAGGCTATCACAGAGATATACTGCTGCCCCTACCCCATGAGTTGTTCTCTCAATCACCCCCGAGGCTATCACAGAGATATACTGCTGCCCCTACCCCTTGTGTTGTTCTCTCAATCCACCCCTCGAGACTGTTACAGAGATATACTGCTGCACCTACCCCATGTGTTGTTCCCTCAATCCACCCCTCAATACTGTTACAAGGTAGGGGACCACTCCTTTCAGTCAGGCAGGATCATTACAATGAGACGGGAGGAGACCATTCTGCCTCTCGAAGAAGTTACACAGGAATAGAGAATGAAGTAATTCAGCTCGTTGAGTACATTACACAACTCAGGAGGAGACTATTCAACCCACCTTCGGTGCTGCACAAGAAGGGAAGCTGTCGCTAACAGGAAATAGAGAGTAATGATCAATGTTTATTTTCAGGTTGCAAAACTGTAACTAGTGTAGTGCTGTAGACATCACAGCGGTGTCTTCAATGACAAATAATCTGTATCAAAGATCTGGAGGAAGGGAACCGAATGGCACGAAGCTCAATTAGTGCATCACCAAGATGATCGTTCAAGATGTCGTCAAATTGAGGTAATGAGTCTGCAATGTGATACAGATAGGGAAGGTTAGTGAGCAAACCTTCAACAGAAAGAACATAAGGTGAGTTGTCTACTGTGGCAGGAAGGATAAAACAATGGCGAACAATTTAAATGGAGAGAGATTGCAGAACTCTGTCATACAGCCCGTTTCCATGTTTCTGGAACATGAATCATATGAAGTAAGTCTGCAGATGCAGCAGAAGGTAAGTGGAAGGTAAGTGGAATGATGCTGTTTCTGGCAAATGTTATCACGTTTGAAGAGGAATGTTTTACTGCATCTGAACGTTAACACGGTTTAAAATAACGGGTCCCACAATGAAATAAGGATGTTCATTTCACTTTAGTGTTGTGCTATCTGTGGTGTCCTCATCCTCAGGGAGCAGTGAAGACTCCCTGCATCTGAACGGGGCATTGCTGAGACCACATCGGATACACTGTGTGCAGTTTTGATCACCTAAACTTAAAAAAAATATATAGTTCTTTCAGAAGATTTTCATAGATGTTTCCCTTTACTCATTCCTGGAAGGTAGGTCTTTGATTATGGGGGATTATCAGTTTTGATCAGAGATGATAAATCTTCTTGAACCACACATGACTTTCTGAAAGGTGTTTCAGCTGGATGCATGTTTCTTCTTGTTAAGGAGTTTAAAGCTAGAGAATAAATTTAAGAATAAGATGCATTGATATCAACACATATTATTTAGACATAGACATTGACTGATATTAACAAATTACATAGACGCATATAAACATGTCATCAGATGATAAAGCAAGGACTTCTAATGAAAGACACTGTACAACAACAGCGATGATGCACCTTCATATTGGCCATTATCATGCGATCCAGAGAATTCTTCAGGAGAGCACACATGGCCCAGTTTGATGTTCAGTTGACATTATTGTATGGTTCAACACAGAGAGGGAGAAAAATGTTACCAGCCTGAGAAGCAGCAGCTGATTAATTTTCTCTCTTACTTTGACCTGCCCCCCCCCCCCCCTCCCGCGATAGCAAAATGTGAGACTATAAAATCCCTGAGTTATCTTCACCACTCGTGAAGGATTGCTGGTGAGGACTCATTGGAATCTCTCCACTGCCGGAAGCAAAGGGTGTTAAGCCAAATCCAACTGTTCCACAAATATTTCCCATTACCAACAGCTTGTGTGAGTAGAATAATGTCAAAGGCAGAATAACATTTCGGACACTCTATCTTTTTACCATTTTTTGTGAGTTCAACTCCCTGCATCTCACATTTTTCTCAAAAATGACCCTGTCTGAGTCCTAAACAATTGGTCATATCACTGATCTGGCTACATTTAAAACTTGTTGTAACCACTGGAGGAGTGGGACTGGAAAAGGACGCAGTGACGCTCCAGCATTTGTCGGAACACGAATGAGAAATTCTTATTGGATTGTTCAAGTAGGAATTCCCTTTATCAAAAGTTTGTGGTGCCTGGATGTTCAAAGATGTGCTGTATTCAAACAAGTGCATGCAGGAAAAAGATATACAGACAGAAAAGTATTGCTGAGACCACAATCAGATCATCTACGATCTTAGTGCCTGGTGGAGCCGTGACAACGTGTCGAATGACCCATTCCTGCTCCTCAGGCCTATGTTCCTATGTTCAAGTTAGCCCCTCAAATCTCCTGCACTGGTGCTGACGGAGGCATCTTGCTCCAAATACCTGGTCCACAGTAAAACGGGATCTTATTCATTCCCTCCAGGCTGTCACACATAGTTTGGCGTGGGTTGGAAAATGTTACTTCAAAACCCAGGCTGGGTTCGACAGACAACTCTGGTCTCTTTACAGAGTGTCTTCTTTCTGCAACTTGTGTTTCATTTGTTGGTCATGGTATAGACCCAGATTCACTGTGAATTCAGCCCCCAGACCTCACTAAGTGATGACTCATCAAGTACTTTGCTCTCTCTGATTGCAACGTTCAATAACAGGACGTGCAGGAAAATTACAAGCATTAACTTTGCAATTACAGAATATGAGAACATAAGGAACAGGATCAGGTCGTTCGGATAATCAAGACATTGTATATGATCATGGCCGAACTACTGTTCATATTAATTCATCTTTAATGTCCAATTCTTCACACCCCTCAGCTCTCTGACAGGTCAAAAATCCATCTACCTCCTTTTTAAATACTTTCAGTGATGTAGCTCCCCTTGCTCTCGAGACAAGATAATTCCTGACATTCACTACCCTCTGTGAGAGGAAAGCACTGCCCACACAGACACCGTCACCTATTGATATGAACAAGAGGGGAACACAGGGGCTCAGCAAAGAGTGAATAGCCTTGATATCAAGGCAGTATTTGACTGACAATGTCATCGGAAGCGCCATCTTATTTGAGCTTAATGGGAATCAGATGTCCCCTCCCCACTGGCTGGGGTCTTTCAGAGCACAAAGGAAGATGCCTGTTTGGGGACCGAAAATCTCAGTCCCAGGATATCCCTTCAGTAGATCCTCAGGGTAGCTTCCTCAGCACAAACATCTTCAGCTGCTTCATCAATGTCTTTCCCCATCATAAGACGGGAAGTGGGGATGGTCACTGAGGGTTACACTGTGTTCAGAACATTTTGTCCCCCATCAGCTCCTGATGCAGTCTGTGTCCGTGTTCAGTAAGACCCAGACAACATTCAGGCTTGTGCTGTTAAAGTGTCGGTAACATTCATGTAACAGTGCTGTCAGACACAGTTAAAAGAGGAGCTCATTCAACATCTCAAGCTGGTTACATACATAAATGTGGAAGCAATTCAGCCCATCGAAACTACTGAACAAGAAGAGGGACAGCCCATTCAATACTCCTGCTTGTTCCACAGGAAGAGAAGGGGTCTCGTCAGTACATCGAGCTGTTAAACAGGATCAGATAGAGCCCAATGAGAACCTTAAACCTGTTCCATGGGACCTGGAGGAGGCCATCCAGCCCCACAAGGTTGTTATACATGAACAGGAGGATGTCACTGATGCTCCAATACAACAAACCAATGAATCAGAGACTGCACTCATGAATGGCTCTATGAGGTTCTTCATGGGTCCATTGCCGGTGGAACGTCTGCTACTTTAACGTGGTTTGCTGGCAGTGAGAAGGGAAGCCAGATGTTTTGTATCAAGTCTCAAAGAGGCATCTTCCATCTAGAGTAGACAGGCCCATGTTCTCCATGGAGGTCAGAAGATGATGGGAATAGTTAACTGTGTTAGAATGAAGACATTGTGGCTGCTGTCAGGATTTTGGATAACGTGATGTTTGGTGTAGGATCACACACTAAATGCACTATATTCAAAATCTGACCCTTTCTCTCTCTCTCTCTCTCTCTCTCTCTCTCTCTCTCTCTCTCTCTCTCTCTCTCTCTCTCTCTCTCTATCATATAGGGAGTGGGGGTGGGATGAGAGGAACGTCCTCAGAGGCTCTTGTAACCCGATTAAAAACAAGCCATGGATTTTATCACCGTATCAATGTCTGTTTAGAACATCATGAGAGACTGTCCATTCCCCTTAAGATTCAATGCAATCATCTTTTATTCTCTCACAGCGCTAAAGATTAATCTTCATTCACCCCTCATTTTACCACCATAATATCACAATAATTCTTTTTCCTCACTGAGACATCTCCGTTTCTTTCCTGTGGCGTAAAAAGCCTTTCCTTCTCGCTACACTGCGACTGACGTGGAATGTAAAAGCTTCTTACATCTATATATGAGCATCAACAAAGCCAACACCAGAGGTGCCACGGGAAATGAACATCACATTCAGGGAAAAACTAAGAAAGAAAGCACTTGAAATAAGGAATGGTCACCCACCTGGATGGAATTGAGCTGTAGGAATATGGGAAACAGGCAGAGGAAGGGAGCTATCTTTCCTTTTGTTCTTCCCTCATAGGTCAGGGCAGCATATTATGCCGATCTTGAACTGAGTGGCTGGTTCAACTGTTGCACAGGACAGTTAAGAGTAAATCACATTGCTGTAGGATTGCTGTCACTCAGAGACCTGACCAGGGAAGGACATGAGGCAAGCAGATGGGCTTTTTATACTTAATGATGACGGTTTCACTTCAATGCCACCAATTTCCTTCATATAAACAGATCATTATTGTGTGGCTCTAGATCTTGAGTCAATGACTTGAGCACCATGCATTCTCTTCCCGTCAGACAGTTTCTGTGCAGAGAACAAGTTAAACATTTCAAGTGCAATTATTTTGTGATTGATATGTGATTAGAAGGGGCTTGAAACAGGTAATTCCGGATTTAACAGAGGCTCAAATGATGGTTTACTCAGAAGGTGCACTGTGGCTGAGGAGGAGACAGGGATATCACAATGGTGATATTGGACAGATTTAGCGAGTGGGGAGGATATGGAGATATCGATCTGTGCAGGGCTAGAAGGATTATGAAGTTTTAGAGTTTCTCCTCGCATATTGGTGAGTCATTTGAAAGTAGTAATTTGCTCATTATAATTTCTAAGGAATGGGATTTTTCATTGGAGCTGAAAACGATGATTTCCATCTTTCCTAATGTTAATAACATCAACAACAATTCAGTTTAACCTGCTTTAATAGACAGTTAGAATGACTTGCCAGAAACACCAACTATAGCGAGGATGGGATAGTAACCAGCTTGAATAACACTCAGTACATCATAGATCCTCCATACTAATGATACGCAAGGTTGGGAAAGCCAGTAAAGACTAGTGGATAAACTCCTGTCCATTGTTGGATCATTCCAGTCTAGTGTTCTCAGATTCTGATGTGTCCTCCCTGTCTCTCTGGAGCTGCTGATCCCTGTTAGTACTGTCGGCGATGCTCCCACTCATACTATGGGATAACACATTGAACTGAATCCTTAATTAATAAAAGAGGCAAGCCCTCCAGTGACGCATTTAGGATCCACGGAGACTGACATTAATCACAGTCACTGAATAAATAGCTGCAACCAACGCCTTTCAATTCAATATTGTTTTATTAAAATTCAAAATAATGATTCACATTTACACAGTCTGGATTGGATGTGCGAGGGTGACAGAGCGAACGCATGTTGAGTCTGGTAGATTAATTGTGTGCAACCATTGAGTCTGCATTGGATATGGAGGTAATGCCAGAGGTTTATCGGAACACCAACATGCTTCTCTGCTTATAAATTGAAACATAGGCCCTGTAACTACTGCTGAGGCATGACAATATCAGTAAGAGATTGACATAACTTTTATAGGCCATGATCTGGAGAGAATATGTACCTAAGACAGCGTGGGGTTATAACAGAGAGACAGCACTGATATGTTAACAGAGAATTGTACCAAAGAGACAATGGGTATTCCAGATGTTCGAGAATTCAGTGTACATAAAGGATGATAGTGGAGAAGACACAATAGGTCAGGCAGCATCCGAGGAGCAAGGGAGTAAACGTTTCAGACAGGGCCCTTCTTCAGAACTGTGAAGGGGTAAAGGGGCTAACAAGTAAATGGGTGGTGGGGGTGAGGCTGGGAGAAAGGTTGGTGATAGTGGGCGAAGCTAGAAGGTGATAGTGATAGGTCAGTGGCGAGTTGGAGCGAATCAGTGGGAAGGAAGATGGACAGGTAGGTTCCCACGAGAGGGCGGATGTGAGTTGGAGGGTTGGATCTTGGATCTGGGTCGGCGAGGGGAGATTTGCAAATTATTGTGTTCAATGCTCATGCCGTATTTTGATCGGATCCCGAGGCAGACGATGAGGTGATCCTGGCGACATCCTGGTATATCTCTTCTGAACCCTCTTCAGCTCAATAATCTTCTTCCAATAACATAACTGCCCACAGTACTGCAGAAGAGGTTTCATAAATGTCCTACCCAATCTCAGCATGACTTCTCATCTTCTAACCTCGAAGGTCTGAGCAATGAAGTAACTTTAAACACCTTGTCTACATGTGCCACAAACTTATGTGAATTCAATCTGCACTTGTGGGTCCCCCTTTTCTACAACACTACCAATGCACTACTATTACTTGTATAAGCCCCCCAGCTTTTTATTTTACCATAATGCAATACCTCGCACATATCCAAGTTAAACTCGAACTGCCACACCTCAGCCCAGTGAGTGATATTATTGCCCCCTCACCCTCCGGCTTCAGCTTTAAAAGACCCTCCCCTCTCCAGAAGGCCTTTGAGTTTCCCAAAGACCAAGAGGTGATTTGCTTTGTGTAAGCAGAGGGAGGATAGGGTAAGGAGAGGCTGGAAAGTAAACCGATTCCTTGTATCACTTCATAATTTCAGGAAATGGGAAGCCACATGTGAGAGGTTAGAAATAGTGGCCAGAGTTTGTTGGCCAGAAATTGTGCTCTTTCCTCATCTCTTGTGTTCAGTATTGATATCTATTCGACTTCCCTCATACTACAGAGTGTTTCTGCAAGATTGCTTGCCCTAATTTTGCAGATTACAGATAATAGCTATTCAAACTGGAAATCATAGCCAAGCAATTAAAGTAGTTCATTGTTCATCACGGTGGCAGAGCACGTGCACTCATCATCCGATAGTTGAGGCTAATAACTTTTAGTCGTTTAACACTGAGAACTGTTGCCTGTGTTTTTCAGTAATGTTAATCAGAATTTAATAAATCCATATAGAGCTGAAAACTGACACTTAAAATACGACTCAAATTCTGGGCATAGTTTAAGTCTTTTGTAGTGGGTAGCACCCCTACCCCTGGGTCAGAGCTCTGGATTCGATTCCATTCCATGAATGTGTGGTTGTGTCGCTTTCTCTCGAACAGATGGTCTCGATTCTGTTGTGGGGATGTGTCACAGTATTTTCATAGAAAGCTGATGAACAAGCACACGGGAGAATCATGTTGCAGCTTTAGGGGCTATTGTTGAGTGGTGGTAGTGTCCCTACCTCTGAGCCTAAAGGTTCACATCCCACAGAGATGTTTCATTATATGTCTGAGCACGTGGATTAAAATGACTTTTGAAATGTGACTTGATAGAGAAGGAAGAGGTGTCCAGATTGAATGTCAGAATTTAGCCCGGGATGACTGAAAGCACAGCCATTCGCCTTGATTGCACCTTATAGAGGTTTATAAAATCATGGGTCGGGTGAATAGTCATGGTCTATTTCCCAGGGAAAGGAAAAAAAAAAAAAGCTAAAGGGCATAGGTTTAAGGTGGGAAGAGAAAGAGTAATAGGGACCTAAAGGGCAACGTTTTCATGCAGAGGGTAGTGCGTGTATGGAATGAACTACCGGAGGAAGTGGTAAAGGCTGGTACAATTACAACTTTTAAAAGGCATTGTTCTATGAATTGGAAGGGTTTAGAGGGACATGGGACTAATGCTTGCAAATGTGACTGGATTCATTCAGAATATCTCGTTGGCTTGTATGATTTGAAGGATCTGATTACCTGCATTCCATCTCTATGATTCACTGATTCAATTGATCACGATCTGTCTGTAATCATAGACTGTAAAACATTACACAAACCCTATCCACAATACAAAAAATCTTGATGTCATCGGTAAACTTGAAAATCATGCCTTCTAAAATTCTCATCTAAATCATTTATATAATGGGAGGTCACAGGCTTCGAAAAACACTACCACACCACCACCGCCACAATGTCTCATATCACTAAACAGATAAACATAGAAAAACATGCGCATCCCTCCACCACCATCCTGTATCCTGCCATTACACAGACATATACAGGAAAACACACACACAAACCTCCATCACCACACTGTTTCCTGTCATTAAACAGTCATAGACAAAAATGCACACACACAACCCTTCACCTCCAGGCATTAATCAGGTAAACACAGAAACACACAAACAGAACGTTCCACCACCATGCTGTCTCCTGCCATTAAACAAATCACACAGAACCACCCACACATCCTTCCACCACCACCCTTCTCCTGCAATTAAACAGATATACATAGAAACATACACACATATCTCCATCACCACCCTGTCTCCAGTCATTAAACAGATATACACAGAAACACACTCATTTCCCTCCACCAAGAGCAATGTCATTAAACAGATATACACAGAAACATACATACATTACCCTCCACCACCCCTTGTTTTCTGTCATCAAACAGATACACACAGAAACACACACATTACCCTCCACCAAGAGCCATGTCATCTGTCATTAAACAGATATACACAGAAACACACACACATTACCCTCCCCCACCACCTTGTTTCCTGCCATTAAACAGATGGACACAAAAACATGCACACTACACTCCATCACCACCCTGACTCCTGACAGTAAACTATATACACAGATTCACACACACAAGCCTCCACCACTACCCTGTCTCCTGCCCTTATGCAGATATGCAGAGAAACAGACACACACAAGCACACATATACACAAAATCCTCCACCACAGCAATGTTTCCTGCCATTAATCAGATATACACAGAAAGACACACACATACAACCCTCCACCACCACCTATCTGTCTCCTGCCATTGAGCAGATATATACAGAAACACGCACACATACAACCCTCCACCACATCCTATCACTTGCCATTAAACAGATATACACAGAAACATATACATGTAACCGCCCACCCAAACCCTGTCTGCTGTCATAAAATAGTTATACTCAGAAACACACACTGATAACCTTCACCATCACCTTGTTTCCTGCTATGAAGCAGATATGCACATAAACACAGAGACATTACCTTACACCACCGTCCTGTCTCCTGACATTAGACATTTATACACAGTAACACACACACACAAAAACATTCCACGATAACCCTGTCTCCTGTCATTAAGCAAACATACGTAGAAACACACACACAACTCTCCAAGACTACCCTGTGTCCTGCCATTGAACAGATATACATAGAAATTCAGACTCACCACCCTCCACCACCACATTGTCTCCTGCCGTTGATCAAATATACATAGAAACACACACACAACTAACCACCACCACCCTGTCTCCTGCCATTAATAAAGAAGTACACAGCATTACACACACACAACCCTCCACCAACACCCTGTCTCCTGCAATTCAATAAATATATACAGAAACACACACACACACACACACAACCCTCCGCCAAAATCCTGTCTCCTGCAATTCAACAGATATAGACAGAAACAAACACACAACCTTCTACCGCCACCCTGTCACCCGCCATTAAACAGATATATGCAGAAACACACATACATATGTGTGGGCGGCACGGTGGCACAGTGGTGAGCACTGCGGCCTCATAGCTAGAGAACCAGGTTCAATTCCCGCCTCAGGCGACTCTCTGTGTGGAGTTTGCACATTCTTCTTGTGTCTGCGTGGGTTTCCTGCGTGCATTGGCGTGCTCAGGTTAGGTGAATTGGCCGTAGTCTTAGGGGTTGCGCTTCGGCGGGTCGGTGTGGACTTGTTGGGCCGAAGGGCCTGTTTCCACACAGTAAATAATCTAATATCTCCAGCACCACCCTGTCACCTGCCAGTAAACAGATATACACACAAACACACAAACATCAAGGACCATGTCAACTATCATTAAAAAGATATACACAGAAACACACACATATTACCCTCCACTACCACGCTGTCACCTGTCATTAAAGGGATACTTTCAGAAACACACACAACATTCCACGACCACCATGTCTCCTGCCATTAAACAGATATACGCAGAAACACACACAAACACACACACCCTCCATCATCACCCTGCCTCCTCTCCTGCCCTTAAGGAGATATATCTTCAGAAACGCAAAATCACAATCTCCAATGTCTACCCTGTATCCTGGCCTTCATAAGATATACACAGAAACACACACATAACCCTCCACGACGACTCTGTCTCCTGCAATTAAATAGATATACACAGAAGCACACACACACAACCCTCCACCGCCGCCCTGTCTCCCGCCATTAAACAAGGATATGCAGAAACACATATACACCAACCTGCACCAATACATGTCTCCTGTTATTAAACAGATATAGATAGAAACACAGGCACATAACCTTCCACCAACACCCTGTCTCCTGAAATTAAACAAATATATGCAGAAAAACACACACACAACCCTTCACCATCACGCTATCTCCCGCTATTAAGCAGATATGCACAGAAACACGCACGCACACACAATCCTTGACACCCAACTTGTCTCCTGTCATTAAGTAGATATACACAGAAATACACGCACAACCTTCCACGACCACACTGTCTCCTGTCATTCAAGAGATATATACAGAAATACACACAGAAAACTCCAGCAACAATCTGTCTCCGGCCATTAAACAGTTATACACAGCAACATTAAACAGATACACACACACACACCCCCCATGATGACCACCAAATTGTCTCCTGCCATGAAACATTTATACACACACACACACACACACACACACACACACACACACACACACACACACACACACACACACACACACACACACACACACACACACACACACACACACACACACACACACACACACACACACACACACACACACACACAAGACTCCACGACCACCCTGTCTCCTGTAATGAAGCAAATATACGTAAAAACACACACACAACCCTCCAAGTCCAATCTGCAATTGAACAGATATACATAGATGCACACATACACCACCCTCCACCACCACACTGTCTCCAGCAATTAAACAGATATATACTGAAACAAACACAACCATCCCTCCACCATTACCCTGTCGTCTGCCATTGATCAGATATACACAGAAACACACATACAACCCTCCATTACCACCATTTCTTCTGCCACTAAACAGAAATGTACAACATTAAACACAACCCTCCACCAACACCCTGTCTCCTGCAATTCAACAAATATATACAGAAACACACACATGCAACCATCCACCGCCACCCTGTCTCATGCCATCAAACAGATATAGAGAGAATCACAGAGACATAACCCTCCATCATCACCCTGACTGCTGCCATTAAACAGCAATATACAGAAACATACATACACAACCCTCCACCACCACGCTGTCTTTTATCATCAAACAGATATACACAGAAGCACAGGCAATCCGCCCTCCACCATCAAGTAGTCTCCTTACAGATAACAGTTGTACACAGAAACACACACACAACCCGACACCACCAAGGTGTTTCATGCCACTGATCAGATATATACAGAAACACACACACACACACACAATCCACCACTACCACTCTGTCTCCTGACATTAAACAGAAATACACAGAAATGCACACGCACACAAACCTCCACCAATACGCTGTCTCCTGCAATTCAACAGATATGTAAATAAAACACACATGCACACAACCATCCATCGCCACCTTGTCTCCCGCCATTAAACAGGGATACATAGAGACACATACAGACCAACCTGCACCAATACCTGTCTCCTGTCATTAAACAGTTATAGATATATACACAAGCACACAGCCTTCCACCACCACCCTATCTTCTGCCATTAAACAGATACATGCAGAAACACACACAACACTCCACCGTCACACTGTCTCCAGCCATTAAACAGGGATACACAGAAACACATACACACCAACTTGCACCAATACATGTCTCCTGTTATTAAACAGTTATAGACAGAAACTCAAGCATACAACCTTCCACTACCAACCTGTCTCCTGCCATTAAACAGATATATGCAAACGCACACACACACAACCCTCCACCGCTGCACTGTCTCCCGCCACTAAACAGGGATATGCAGAAACACATACACACCAACCTGCACCAATACATGTCTCCTGTTATTAAACAGATATAGAAATAAACACAAGCACACAACCTTTCACCACTACCCTGTCTCCTGCCATTAAACAGATACATGCAGAAACACACACAATCCTCCATCATCATGCTGTCTCCTTCCATTAAATAGATATACACAGAAACACACACACACACAAATCTCCACCAAAACCCTGTTTCCTGCCAGTAATCAGATATACACTGAAACACACAACACAAGCCTCCAAACCACGTTGTCTCACGCTATTAAGCAGATATACACAGAAGCGCACACACACACACACACACACACAACCCTGCACTAACACGTTGCCTCCAGTCAATAAACAGATATACACAGAAACACACACAAAACTCTAAACCACCTTCCTGTCTCCTGGCATTAAACAAATATAACACAAAACACTCCATGAACACCTTGTCTCCTGTGATTAAACAGATATACACAGAAACACACACACACACATTCATCCACGACCACACTGTCTCCTGCCATTAAACGGACATAAACAGAAACACATACATACAACTCTCCTGCCATTACACAGATCTACGCAGAAACACACGCACACACTCACACATAGTGGTCCACCATCACACACTCTCTGTAAATTAAACAGGTATAAACAGAAACACACACACATCGCGACACCAACCCACTGTCTCATGCCATTAAACAGACATACACAGAAATACACACACAATCCTTCACCACCACATTGTTTTCTGCCATTAAACAGATATACACAGAAGCACACACACACGCACACAAACACACACGCACACACAACCCTTGACACCCAATTTGTTTCCTGTCCTTCAGCAGATATACACAGAAACACACACATAACCCTCCACGACCACTCTGTTTCCTGCAATTAAATAGATATACACAGAAGCACACACACACAACCCTCCACCGCCGCCCTGTCTCCCGCCATTAAACAAGGATATGCAGAAACACATATACACCAACCTGCACCAATACATGTCTCCTGTTATTAAACAGATATAGATAGAAACACAGGCACACAACCTTCCACCAACACCCTGTCTCCTGAAATTAAACAAATATATGCAGAAACACACACACACACAACCCTCCACCATCACGCTGTCTCCCGCTATTAAGCAGATATACACAGAAAGACACACACACACACAATCCTTGACACCCAACTTGTCTCCTGTCATTAAGTAGATATACACAGAAATACACACACAACCCTACACGACCACCCTGTCTCCTGTAATTAAAGAGATATATACAGAAATACACACAGAAAACTCCAGCAACACTCTGTCTCCGGCCATTAAACAGTTATACACAGCAACACACACTCACCATTCTCCACCATTTGCTATTAAACAGAAATTTACAGAAACATGCAGACAACCCTCCAACACCAACCTGTCTCCTCTCATTAAACAGATATACACTGGAACATAAACACACGCAACCCTCTATCACCACCCTCTCTCCTACGATTAAACAGATATACACAGAAATACGCACACACCACCCTCTATCACCACCCTGTCCCCATCATTAAATAGATATGCACAAAAACACAGACCCATACATCGCTCTACCACCACCCTGTCCCCTGTCATTAAACAGATATGCAATGAAACACACACACATCTCTCCACCACCATCCTGTCCCCAGCACTTAAATAGATATACACAGAAACACACACGCGCACAATTCTCCAAGACCACCCTGTCTCCTGCCATTAAACAGACATACACAGAAGCACACACACAATCCTCCATTACCACCCTGTCTCCTGCCATTAAACAGATATACACAGAAAGACACATACTACCTTCCATGAACACGCTGTCTACTGCCTTAAACAGATATACACAGAAACGCTCAGACATACAAAACCCTCCACTACCACCCTGTCTCCTGCAAGTAAGTACATAGACACTGAAACACAGACATTCTACCCTCCACCACCACACTGTCTCTTGTCGTTGAATAGATTTACACAGAAACACACACGCACACAATCCTCCAAGACCACCCTGTCTCCTGCCATTAAACAGACATACACAGAAGCACACCAGCCTCCTCCACCATCGTGCCCTGCAATTAAACCGATATATTCAGAAATATACACACATATTTCCATCACCACCCTGTCTCCTGCCATTAAACAGATCTACACAGAAACACGCACACACAACCCTGCATTACCACTCTATCTCCTGTCATTAAACAGAAATGCTCTGAAACACACACACACACATCCCTCCACCATCACTGTGTTCCCTGCCTTTAATCAGATATACAAAGGAACACACACTCAACCCTCCACCACCACCACCCTGTCTCCAGACCTTAAATAGATATTAACAGAAACACACTCACACGAACCTTCACCTGTCATTAAACAGGTATATATAGAAAACACACATACAATCCTCCATCACCACCCTGTCTCCTGCGATTGAGCAAATATACACAGAAATGCGCACACACATTACACTCGACCCCCCTTCTCCTGCTAATAAACAGATATAAACAGAGCCAAACAATCACAACTCTCCACCACCACCCTGTTTCCTGCCATTAAAGAGATATACACAGAAACACACATACAACCTTCCACGAACATCCGGCCTACTGACCTTAAACATATATACACAGAAACGTTCATACATACACAACCTTACAACACCATAGTAAGCACATAGACACAAAAACACAGACACTCTACATTCCACCACCACACTGTCTCCTGGCATTGAATAGATATACGCAGAAACACACACACAACACTACATGATCACCATCTCTCCTGCCATTGAGCATGAATACACAGAAACAAACACACCACCATGTCTCTTGCCATTAAGCACATATACACAGAAACACACACACAGAATCCGACACCACCAGCATGCCACCTGCTATTAAACAGTTATACAAAGAAACACACACACAACCCGACACCACCACCCTGTCTCCAGCCCTTAAACAGATATTCAAAGTAACACACGCAGACAACACTCCATGACCTCCCTGTCTCCTGCCATTAAACAGATATGAACACAAACACACACACATCCCTCGACCACCACCCCGCTTCCTGCCGTTAATCAGAGATACACAGAAATACACATGCACAATCCTCCATCACCATCCTGTCTCCTGCCCTTAAATAAATATACGCAGAAACACACAAACACAAACCTCCACGACAATCCTGTCTCCTGCCATTATACAGATATACACAGAAACAGACACACAAACCTCCAACACCACCTTGTTCTCCTGCCATTGAGCAGAGATATGCAGAAATAGACACACACACAACCCTCCACAACCACCCTGTCACCGGCCCTTAAGCAGATATACACAGAAACACACACACAAACTTCCATGACCCCCCGTCTCCTACCCATAAACAGATATACACAGCAACACATACACAAATCCCTCCACCACGACCCTGCCCTCTGCAATTAAACATATATACACAGAAACACACACACACACCATCCTCCTCCACCACCCTGTCTCCTGCAAATAAACAGATATACACAGAAACACACACACACAACCCTCCACGAACACCAGTCTATCTCCTGTCATTAAGCAAATATATACAGAAAAACGCACACAACCCTGCACCACCACCTTATCAACTACCATTAAACAGACAGGCACAGAAAAAAATACAGACACACAACCCTCCACCAACACTCTATCTCCTGGCATTAAACAGATATACACAGAAACACATGCACACACACAACCCTCGACCACCACCCTGTCTCCTGCCCTGAAACAGATATACACAGAAACACACACACATACAGAACCCTCCACCACCACCCTGTTTGCTGCCATTAATCAGATATACACATAAACACACACACGCACAACCCTCACAATTACACACTCTCCGGTGATTAAACAGATATAAGCAGAAACACACGCACCCATCTCGACACCAACACCCTGTCTCCTACCATTAAACAGACATACACAGAAACACACACACGACCTTCCACGACCACATTGTTTTCTGCCATTAAACAGACATACACAGAAGCATACACACACGCACATACACACATACACATACAACCCTTGAACAGCAATTAAGCAATTAAACAGGTATATACAGAAACATACAGACAACCCTCCACCACCACCTAGTCTCCCATCATTATACATATATACACAATAACACGCACACCCATTCCTCCAACACCACACTGTCTACTGCAAGTAAACATACATACACACAAACACACACAACACCTTCCTCCACCACCCTGCCTCCTGCCATTAAACAGACATAAACAGAAATACACACACGTCCGTCCACCACCACCCTGTTCTGCTGCCATTTAGCAGATATACACAGAAATACACACACACAACCCTCGACCACCACCATGTCTCCTGCCCTGAAACAGAAATACACAAAAACACCCACACATACAGAACCCTCCACCACCACCCTGTTTGCTGCCATTAATCAGAGATACACATAAACACACACACACAACCCTCCACCATCATACTCTCTCCAGCGATTAAACAGATATAAACAGAAACACAAACACATCTCGACACCATCACCCTGTCTCCTTCCATTAAACAGACATGCACAGAAACACACACACACAACCCTCCACCTGTCTCCTGCCATTAAACAGACATACGTAGAAATACACAAACACACAACCCGTTAACCACCACATTGTTTTCTGCCATTAAACAGATATACACAGACACACACGCACAACCATCAACCGCCGCCATGTCTCCTGCCAAGAAACAGATATACACAGAAACAAACACATATCACCCTCCATCATCAACCTGCCTCCAGCAAGTAAACAGATATGCACAGAAACACAGATGCCACCTTCTACGAACACCCTGCCTACTGACGTTAAACAGATATACACAACCCTCCACCACCACCTTGTCAAATGCCAGTAAGCACACAGACTCAGAAACACAGACTCTTCCCTCGCAACACCACCCTGTCTCCTGCCATTGAATAGATATACGCAGAAACACACATACAACCCTCCATTACCACCCTGTCTCCTGACATTGAACAGGTATACAGAGAAACACACACACACACAACCCTCCACCACTAACATGCCACCTGCCATTAAACAGTTATATACTGAAACACACACACAGCACCTTCCACCACCACCCTGTCTCTAGCCCTTAAATAGATATACACATTAACACACGCGCACACAACCCACCATGACCATCCTGCCTCCTGACATTAAACAGGTAGACACTGAAACCAACACACAACCCTCAACCACTACCCGGTTTCCTGCCGTTAATCAGATATACAGAGATACACACACGAACAACCCTCCACAACCACTCTATCTCCAGCTCTTGCACAGATAAACATGGAAGCACACACACACACACACACACACAATCCTCCACGACCACCCTGTCTCCTGCCATTAAACAGATATACACAGAAACACACACATAATCATCCACCACCGCCCTGTTTCCTGCAATTAATCGATTTTACACAGAAGCACAAACATACAACCCTCCACCACCACCAGTCTGTCACCTGTAATTAAGCAGAAATATACAGAAAAATACTCACAACCCTGCAGCACCATCCTATCACCTATCATTAAACAGACATACACAGAAAATAAAACACACACAAACAAACACCCTCCCCGCCACCACCAACACTCTGTCTCCTGGCATTAAACAGATACACACACATACATACCTCCAACACTACCCTGTCTCCTGCCATGTAAAACATATACGCAGAAGCTCACATACACACACACACACACACACACACACACACACACACACACACACACACACACACACACACACACACACACACACACACACACACACACACACACACACACACACACACACACACACACACACACACACACACACACACACACCACTTCATGAACACCCTGCCTCCTGCCATTGGACATATGTACACAAAAACACACCCACACACCAAACAGTCTCGTGCCATTAACCACATATACACGGAAACACACCCACATACATACTCACTCATTCAAACCCCCTTGACAACCATATCTCCTGTCATCAAACAGTTATACACGGAAATGCACACACACGCACAAACTTCCACGGAATTTCCAGCTGAGGGAACGGCAATTACGATGCAATTAGGCAAGATTTAGAAACCATAGGATGGGGAAGGAACCTGCAAGGGATGGGCACATTAGAAATTATTCAAGGAAAAGCTCCTGAGTGTCCTGGATAAGTATGTACCTGTCAGGCAGGGAGGAAGCTACAGATCACGGGAGCCGTGGTTTATGAAGGAAGTGGAATCTCTGGCCTAGAGGAAGAGGGAGGCTTATGTTAAGATGACATGTGAAGGCTCAGTTAGGGCACTTGAGGGTTACAAGATAGCCAGGAAAGACCTAAAGAGAGAGCTCAGAAGAGCCAGGAAGAGACATAAGAAGTTGTTGGCGGAGAGTATCAGGGTAAACCCTACAGCTTTCTATAGGTATTTAAGGAATAAAAGAATGACGACAATAAGATTAGGGCAAATCAAGGATATTAATGGGAAGTTGTGTGAGGAGTCAGAGGAGATAGAGGAAGCAATAAGTGATTATTTTTCGGCAATATTCACTCTAGAAAACGACGATGTTGTCGAGGAGAATACTGAGATACAGGCTACTAGACGGGGGGGATTGAGATTCACAAGGAAGAGGTATTAGAAATCCTGCAGAGTGTGAAAATAGATAAGTTTCCTGGGCTGGGTGGGATTTAGCCTCGGGATCCTCTGGGAAGCCAGGGAAGTGATTGCCGAGTCTTTGGCATTGATCTTTAAATCGTCATTGTCTACAGGAATTGTGCCAGAAGACTGGAGAATAGCAAATGTGGTTCCCCTGTTCAAGTAGGGGAGTAGAGACAAACCTGGTAATTATAGACCAGTGAGCCTTACTTCTGTTGTTGGTAAAGTGTTGGAAAAGGTTATAACAGATAGGATTTAAAATCTTCTAGAAAATAATAAATTAATTTATGGATATTCAGCACGGTTTTGTGAAGGTTATATCGTCCCTTACAAACCTTATTGAGTTCTTTGAGAAGGTGACCAAACAGGTGGATGAGAGTAAACCGATTGAGGTGGTGCATATGGATTTCAACAACGCGTTTGATAATATTCCCCACAGCGGGATATTGTTCAAAATGCGGAGGAATGGGATTGTGGGAGATATAGCAGTTTGATCTAATTGGCTTGCTGAAAGAAGACAGAGAGTCGTGGTTGATATAAAACGTTCATCCTGAAGTCCATTTCCTCGTGGGGTGCCGCAAGGGTCGGTGTTGGGTCCACTGCTATTCGTCATTTTTATAAATGACCTGGATGAGGGCGTAGAAGGGTGGGTTAGTAAATTTGCAGACGACACTACAGTCGGTGGAGTTGTGGATAGTGACGAAAGATGTTGTAGGTTACAGAGAGATATAGATAAATTGCAGAGCTGGGCTGAGAGGTGGCAAATGGAGTTTAATGTGGACAAGTGTGAGGTGATTCACTTTGGTCGGAGGAACCGAAATGCAAAGTACTGGACTAATGGTAAAATTCTTGGTGGTGCAAATCAGCAGAGAGATCTCGGTGTCCAGGTACACACATCTTTGAAAGTTGCCACCCAGGTTGACAGGGTTGTTAAGAAGGCATACAGAGTTTTAGCTTTTATTAATAGAGGGATCGAATTCCAGAACCATGAGGTTATGCTACAGCTGTACAAAACTCTGGTGCGGCTGCACTTGGGGTATTGTGTACAGTTCTGGTCGCTGCATTATAAGAAGGATGTGGAAGCTTTGGAAATGGTGCGGAGGAGATTTACTAGGATGTCGCCTGGTATGGAGAGGAAGTCTTTCGAGGAAAGTCTGAGGGATTTGAGGCTGTTTTCATTGGAGAGAAGAAGGTTGGGAGGTGACTTAATAGAGACATATAATCAGAGTGTTAGATAGAGTGGACAGGGAGAGCTTTTTTACAAGTATGGTGACGGCGAACACGAGGGGGCTTAGATTTAAATGGAGGGGTGACAGATATAGGACAGATGTAAGAGGTAGTTTCTTTACTCAGAGAGTAATAAGGGTATGGAATGCTTTGCCTGCGACGGTAGTAGATTCGCCAACTTTAAGAACTTTAATTAGTCATTGTACAAGCATGTGGATGTACATGGAATAGTGTAGGTTAGATAGGCTTCAGATTGGTATGACAGGTCGGTGCAACATTGAGGACCGAAGGGCCTGTATTTCGCTGTAATGATCTATGTTCTATGAACACCCTGCCTACTGACCTTAAACAGATAGACGCAAAAACGCACATGCATACACAACCCTCAATATCACCCCGTCTCCTGCCAGTAAGCACATAGACACAGAAACACAGACACTGTACTCTTCACCACCACCCTGTTTCCTGCCTTTAAGCAAATATATACACAAACACACAAACACACACATTCCTCGACCACCACCCTGTTTCCTGCCGTTAATCAAATATATACAGAAAAACACACGCACAACCCTCCACCACCACACTCTCTCTAGCCCTTAAAACAGATATACGCAGAAATACGCACACAACCCTATACCATCACCCTGTCTCCTGCCCTTAAACAGATATACACAGAAACACACATACTTACAGAACGCGCCACCGCCACCCAGTTTCCTGCAATTAATCAGATATACACAGAAACAGACAGACACACAACCCTCCACCATCACCAGTCTGTCTCCTGTCAATAGGCAGATACTTACAGAAAATCATACACATCCCTGTACCACCTCCCTAACACCAGCATTAGCAGACAGACACAGTAAAAAAACTCACACAATCAACCCTCCACCAACACTCTGTCTACCGGTATTAAACTGATATACACAGAAACACACACACACACACACACACACACACACACACACACACACACACACACACACACACACACACACACACACACACACACACACACACACACACACACACACACACACACACACACACACACACACACACATCCACCACCAACCTGTCTCTTACCAGCACTTAAACACAGAACACAGACATCTACCCTCCACCACCACCCTGCCTCCTGCCATTAAAAGGATATATGCAGAAACACTTGTACGCACAACACTCCATGAACACCTGCCTCCTCCCATAGGACAGATATACACAATAACATACACACACCAAACTGTCTCGTGCCGTAAAGTACATCTCCACAGAAACACACACGCACACTCACTCAAACCTCCTTGACCACCCTGTCTCCTGTCATCAGCAGTTATACACGGAAATGTACACACACAACCATCCACGAACACCCTGCCTACTGCAGATATATACAGAAACACACACGCACAACCCTCCACCGCCACACGATCTCCAGCCCTTACAACAGATATACACAAAAACACGCACACAACCCTACACCATCACCCTGTCTCATGCCCTGAAACAGGTATACACAGAAACACACATACATACACAATCCTCCACCACCACTCTGTTTCCTGCCATTAAATAAATATACACAGAAATACACACACGCACAACATTCCAAGAACAACGTGCCTCCTGCCATGGAGCAGATATATGCAGGAACACCCACATAACTCCCCATGACCACCCTGTCTCCTGCCATTGAACAGATATACACAGAAACACACACGCACAACCCTCTACCACCACCCTGCCTCCAGCCCTTAAATAGACATACACAGAATCACACGCACACCCCTCCACGACAACCCTATCTCCTGCTATTGAACAGATATACACAGAAACACACACACACACACACAGCCCTCCACCAGCACCCTGATATCCTTCCATTCAGCAGATATACACAGAAATACACACAGATAGCCTTCGACCATCAACAGTTTGTCTCCTGTCATTAAGCAGTTACATGCAGAAAAACAAACAGAATCCTGCACCACCACCCTATCACCGACCATTAATCAGACATACACAGACAACCCTGCTCAACACTCTGTTTCCAGGCATTAAACAGATATACACAGAATTGGCTCGCTGACAGAAGGCAGAGATTGGCTGTAGATGGAAAGTATTCTGCCTAAACGACAGTGTTGAGTGGGGTCTCCCAAGGCTCTGTACTTGGGCCTCTGCTTTTTGTAGTTTTTAATAAATGACTTGGATGAGGAGGCTGAGAGGTGGGTTAGTAAATTTGCAGATGACACAAAGTTTGGAGGTGTCGTCGATAGTATAAATGGCTACTGCAGGCTGCAGTGCGACATAGACAGAATTCTGAGCTGGGCTGAGAAATGGCAGATTGAGTTTAACCTGGATAAATGCGAAGTGATGCATTTTGGAACTCGAATGCTGAATATAGGATTAAAGACAGAATTCTTGGCAGTGTGGAGGAACAGGGTGATTTGGGTGTGGAAGTACATAGATCCCTCAAAGTTGCCACACAAGTGGATAGGGTTATGAAGAAAGCATATTGTGTTTTGGCTTTCATTAACAGGGGAATAGAGTTTAAGAGCCGTGAGGTTTTGCTGCAGATCTATAAGTCCCTGGTGAGGCAATACTTGAAATATTGTGTCCAGTTCTGGTCGCCCTACCAATGGAAAGATACAGAGGCTTGGGAGAGGGTGTAATGAAGGTTTACCAGGATGCTACTTGGACTGGAGGGCTTGCCTTATGAAGAAGGGTCGAGTAGGCTCGGACTTTTCTCTCTGGAGTGATGGAGGAAGAGAGGAGACCTGATAGAGGTGTACAAAATAATTAGAGGAATAGTTAGAGTCAATAGCCAGAGAATTTTCCCCAGGGCAGGATTTACTGGTACAAGAACTCATAGTTGAAGATATTAGGAGCAAGCTATAAAGGAGATGTCAGAGGTAGGTTTTTCTTACACATAGAGCTGTGAATGCATGGAATGCGTTACCAGTGGTAGTGATGGAAGCAGAGTTATTGCAGACATGTAAGCGACTGCTGTACATGCACATGGAAACAGTGAGTTGAGGGGTGCGTCGATTGTTATTATATTTTACATTAGGACTAAATCAAGGCACAACATTGTGGGT
Source organism: Chiloscyllium plagiosum (assembly GCF_037043375.1). Lineage (NCBI taxonomy): Eukaryota > Metazoa > Chordata > Chondrichthyes > Orectolobiformes > Hemiscylliidae > Chiloscyllium > Chiloscyllium plagiosum. Next base: position 60,348,011 of record NW_028270184.1, on the reverse strand, counting down.
CAAAGGGCCGGTTCTGTGCAGTACTTTCTATGTTCTATGTTTTCTGACAAGGGTGAGTCGACCTCTGACCAACTAATGCCAACTGCAAAAGATGTTTAAAGACTGCATTGAGTTGTAAAGGTGTCAGCACTATAAGTATGCTTTGGTCATTGTTGATCTTCTTTTCCGAGATGGGTTGAAGCTTACCCCATTTCCAACGCTGCTGCTAAAATTGTTGAAAATATTTTACTCAAGGAGATTATTACCTGCTTTGGTATTTGCTTTTGTCTACCTTCTGACAATGCCCCCCATTTTATTGGAGATATTAATGCGGAATTATGCTCTCATTTTGGGATCCACCACCAACTTCATTGCTTATTGCCCACAGGCTGCAGGGTTCGTGGAGCATGGTGACCAGAGTCTGAAAACTAAACTTGTCAAATAGACTTCTGAGACAGTTCTTTCCTGCGTTAGGTGGTGCCGCTGGTATTGTTCCACCTACAATGAACTCCTATGGGGAAAATTCGCTTGTCCCCAGCCGAAATCATTGAAGGTCGAGCTGTCATCTCGCCTTGGAATGATGCTTCCTCCCCTATTCCTTTCAAACATATGACTGAGGATATGTCATCCTGTGTTCTTTTTTGACCAAAGTTTTATGAGTTCTTCACTCTAAGGTCTGTGCTGCTTATGAGAATCTCCCTTGCTCAACAATATTTCAATTGTTGAATCAGGCTCTTTTATTCTCATCATGATTTGGACAAACCGCAGCCTCCAACCTCAATGTCAAGGGCCCTTCCAGGATCTCCTCACCAGCCTAACTGCTGTTAAGGTCGCTCGGGCATTCAGCCTGGGTTCACCTTCATCATTCCAAGATCATTAGATGAGCCCTTTCCGGGGTGGGGTGTGGATTGTGGTGGTGGTGATGATGGAGATGGAGACAATGGGGAACTGGAAGACGAACCAGAATCAGTTGGTAACAAACCAGACTACCTTTATATAGTTACATGTTTCGAATCGTAATTCTTCTTCTGTTTTACATACCCTAATCCTTAATGCACAACGACCATTATGATGAAGATCGAATTTACCATGTTCTGTGGAGTCGTCGCCAGCATTAGTGCTGAAGAGGGGACTGTTTACCCGTGTGATCCTGAACATCCAGAAACTGTGTACCGTTCAAGCTGAAATGATTTCCTTATGTGCCCGAGAAACTGATTCCTTTGATGCATGGAATGTTACCAAGAATGACTGCCGCAATGGTCAACTGTACCAAGAAGTTCGGACAGTTCATTGACAGAACAAGTATCAATGGTCTTTACCCTGTCAAGGTGTTTTGTGCTAGTTTGATTTCAGTTGTCCTTTTGGTGTTCCAGGTCAGCGTTGCCTCTACTTAAAGAGGCCTAAATCGGCACATCGCAAAAGAGAAAGGGGGAGATGTCGTCCTTCACTAACAATTTGCTTTTGCAAAGTCATCATAAAATATTCAGCCAGCATGAAGTGGTCTGTTACGCCCTCACATCAGCAAGTGCTCTTTGACCCCTTTCCCCCTCCTGAATCCCAACTACGGAGTATGGAATACCTGTAAGGCATTTATCGGATATAATGTTTCCTTTGAATATTACTTATCCTCACCTGCTAGCCTGTGGAATTCCTCTAATAAGTCCAGTTGAGCCTATCCAATTTGTTACAACTGTACAGGATCGGGATGCACTTACGTGAATGTGACTACGTTTATTCCATGTGCCTTGATCCAATATACCAACTGCTACTGCATCACTATGGCGTCTCGCATCTCATGCATATGCGTACTGGAGGAGTGTATCTCTGTTATTGTGGATATTCAGGCTCTTTGTGGTATTTAATGGAACACACCTTCTATGAGACCCCTAATGCCACCTCCATCTTCTCAATTGTGGGATGGAAGGAACCAGTCTGAGACAATAATCATATCTCTTACTGAAATACCCACCACTTTTTATTGAACAGCTTTCACCCTAAGTCCCTAGTGCGACCACATTTTGCAGCTATGGACCACCCATACTTTCAGGGTAGTCACAAAGACAGACCTGTTTCTTATTGGGAAGCCCCTTCCATTATCTAAACTAAACCCAGATTTTTATTTTCAGCCAAGACAAAGCGACTAACTTCATTGTTCTGAATGAAATAGGTAATCCCTGTGCTGGAGTTGTCGGGGCCGTTTTCATAACTACTGTTCGCTGCCCAACTACCTGGGAATGGGGCTGTGGTATTCCTCCCAGACGTTCAGTTTCACCTGTCCTCTGCGCGCATTGGCGCACTGGAGGGGTGGTAAGGCTTCGGACAACAGTAAAGCCCAGTTTCTGGCTTACACATTTTTTTCAGTACCTTTTCCTGAGGAGGATCTGCAGGAATGATTAGCCATCAAAATTGAAACTATCTTATTTGTGGTCTAAACCGCTTGGGCAAGGAGACGGCTTGCACTTAGCAGGAGGTAAGGACATGCTATCAGAATTACGCATATTTTCCCAGCAAAAATGTTAAGCCCTCGACGACCTACACGGCAAACACGGTCGGGATTGTTCCATAGTAAAGGACAAGTGTATGATGGGGATTACTGACCTCATAGAGAACATTACCAAGCAGGTAGATAACATCAGCACCTTCAACAATCAAATGATAGAAGCCACTGCATGGCGAGATGATGCTGTATCCACGAGTGTCCCCCTGATAGCAATATGGTGTGGATGGTATACCCCAGAGTGTTCCCCTGACAGTGACGTGGTGTGGATTGGTATAGCCCAGAGTGTTCCCCTGACAGTGACGTGGTGAGGGATGGTATAGCCCAGAGTGTTCCCTTGACAGTGACATGGTGTGGGCTGGTATAACCTGGAGTCTCCCTGTGGCAGTGACTCGGTGTTGGCTGGTGTAGCCCGGAGAGAGACTGGAGCAGCGGTGAATGAAAAGGTGGACGCTTTTACAGTTTGTTTTTTTTTTGGTGTATTCTAAGTAAAGATGAATGTCACCTAGGTTTGGTAACTGTGCATATTTTTCACTGAATTTTATATTGACAATAAATGTTCATAAATATAAATATTGCAAACAATGCGACCACTCGATGCCATACAGAGACAGTCGTTTCTTTAAAACAGAGATAGATATATTTTTCATTAATAAGCGACCAATAGTCAGTTGGGGGAAGCTGGAGAATAGTTCTGAGAAATATTTCAGCTGTTTTTAACTAACAGAGCAGACTTTATCCCAACTGTCTCCCTTTGTTCCATTTTCCTATGCGTTACGATCTAGTGGTGTCTGGTATTGTCTTCCCGCGTGTTCGGTGGAGGGTGAATTTGGTAGGTATTTGTTTGAAGAGAGTTAATGGAAAGGTGGACAGGTTTGACGGGTTGCATGTTCGATATCTTTTCCTAATTGTTGTAGCCTTACATTCCAAACGACTGGTGATTGGTTTGAGGTGAACAGACGTTGAGAATAAAGCATTGCCACTTCAGACTGAGATAAAGAATGGCCTTTCTGTTCAGGATTTTGTGATCCATGGTGTTATCATTCCTAATGTGCAGTGCGGAGTTGGTTACTGAAAACATTCAAGATTGGCTTCCAGATGATTTTGATGAACAAGAAAACAGGCAGGAAAGGGATGTTCAGTCACACTCATATCTACAATAAGTATTCTGAATGGTGCAGCAGGCTCGAAAGGCTGAATAGCCACCAGCTGCTCCTCACCCATGTATTCTTCTCTCACTCAACTCAGCAACGCTGTTACAGAGGGAGAGGAAGATCCCATTCAGCCAGTCAGGGTCGGTACATTGAGACAGCAGGAGGCCATTCTGCCCTTCTCGGGAACCACATTGAAATAGGATGAAGTCATTCAGGACATTACACAGTACAGGATGAGGTCATGCAATCGTTTGAGGCTACTTCACAGGAACAGGGGATCCCTCTGAAGCTATCAGCAAATAAATATCATTTGTTTTCAGGTTAGAAAGCTGTAAATTTGTGGAGTATCTCACGGGTCAATGTGAGGTCATCAAGTACTTGCAATTGATGTCAATGGTTTTGGATGAAGGGACTGACTGGATTGGAGTTCAGTGCGTTCATAACCAAGTTAGTCATTGAGTAAGATGCGAAGTGGTGGTAGATCGTCTGTAATGGGATACAGACAGGGATGTCAGTGTGCAAACCTTCATCAGAAACAGCATTTCATGCGTCATGGGAAGTTTGTGACAGAAGGATAAACAACAGTGTCCTACATAAAAGGAGTGTCATTGAGTCATACAGTGATTGAGCATGGGAACTGGCCCTTCCTCCCAAACTGGTCCATGCTGACAATGCTGCCCAGTCAACTAATTCCAATTGCACACATTTCAACCATATCGCTCTCAACCCTTCCCAACGGTTTACTTTTTCATTTTTTTTTACATGTTACTATTGTAACTGCCTCACCCACTTTATCTGGCAGCCCATTCCATTTCAAAAACATTCTCTGCATGAAGACGTTTCCCCTCAGGTCCTTCTTAAATCTTTACCCTCTCACCTTAAACCTATGCCCTGTAGTTTTCAATCCCTCATTGCTGGGAAAATGACTATCTGCATTCATCATATATATGTCTCTCATGATATTATACATCTCCATAAGGCCAGCCCCTCATTCTCCTACATTCCAAGGGATTATATCCGAAATTGGCCCACCGCTCTCTATAACTCTGGCCTATCAGTTCTGACAACACCCCTGTCAAATTACTTTGCACTCTTTTCACGCTAATAGGGTGACCAAAACTGTACACAATACTTCAAGTGTGGCCTCACCAACGACTTACAGAATGGTAACATAGTGTCTGAACTCCTACATTCAATGCCTCGAACGATGAAGGTCAGCATGCTAAATGCCTACTTCACCACCCTGTCTCCCCCTGATGCCGCTTTAAATGAAATATGGACTTGTGCTCCGAGGTCCCTCTGGTCCACAACACTCCTGAAAGCCTAACCATTTACTGTATAAGTCCTATCTTATTCACACTTATCTGTATTGAATTGCAATTGACAATTTTCAGCTCACTTCCCCATCAGATTAAAATCCCTCTATAATTTCTGATAATGGTCATCGCTATCAATGATACCTTCTAATTTTGTATCATCTGTAAATGTAGTAACTTTCTAGGAATTACTTGGAGTATGTTGTGCAGTTTTGGGCCCCATATCTTAGAACAATGTACTGGCCTTGGAATGTGTTCATAGGAGTTTCATGAGAATGGTCCCAGGAATGAAAAGCATAACATGTGAGGAATCTTTGAGGAGTCTATATCTATACTCAATAGATTTTAGAAGGATGAGGAGAGATCTAACTGAAACATTCCGAATACTGAATAGTCTGGACAGAATAGTTGTTGCGAAGATGTTTCCATTGGTAGGAGAGACTAAAACCCGAGGGCACAGCCTTAGAGTAAAAAAAAACAGCTTTTCAAACGCTTATAATGAGACACTACTTCAGCCAGAGAGTGATGCATGCACGGAATTCAATGCCAAAGAAGGCTGTGGACGCCAGGTTACTGAGTACATATAAGACCGAGTTGGACAGCTTCTTGATTGTCAAGGGGATCAAGGGTTATGGCAAGAAAGCAGAAGAATGTGGTTGAGAAACTTTTCAGTCGTGATTGAATAGTGGCGCAGACTCAATGGAATAATTTTTCATTTTCTGCTCCTAGGTCTTATGGCCCTCATCATGCCTTGTACATTCACATCCAGGTTACTTATGTAAATAAAAAATAACAAAGGTCTCAGCACCGACACCTGTGGCACACCATTTGTTATAGGCCTCCAATTTGTTAAATATTCTTCAATTATCACCCTCTGCTTCTTAGCATTGAGCCAATTTTGAATCCAATTAGCTAGCTCTCCCTGGATCCCATGTCAGCTAAACTCACTGACTAACCTGCCGTATGGGACCTTGTCAAAGGTCTTACTAAAGTCCATATACAGATCATCTAATGCCCTTATCTATTCTCGTGGTTATCTCATGAAACACTTTAAAAGGTTTGTCAGACATGATTTCCCACACACAAATCCATGCTGAATATCCATGGATGGACACATGTTTTTCACACAGAACTTCTGTGTGTGTAGAATGAATTGCCACATTTAGTGGCAGAGGTGGGTGCACTCACAACATTTCAAAGGCATCTGAATGGGTGTCTTGACAGGAAGACCTAGGGGAGATAAGGCACAAATATTGGCAGATATGTATGGATTAATTTCGGTTATCTGTTCAACAAGGGCTAGTTGGATCGCGGGATTTGTTTCCATGCTCGACAACACTGAGATGCTCCAGCCACCAGCAACGGTTTGAATACACCATTTGCAAAAAACGCATGATGTTTGTTAGCCAACCAGCGAGTTTGGCTATTTTGTTTGGAGGGTGGATGGGCCCAACCGATCCAGAGATGAAGGTTTTCCGGATATTTGCTGCCAATGACCATTCTTCTTGACACTTTCCCAAGTTCACCGTCAAAGATTTTGGCTGAAGAAAAATATCGCATTACCCACTTTGCTCTCCAGTGAATCCAAAAACTAATAGCTCTTAACGTGGAACAGAATCAAAACTGAAAAGGCAGTAACATGATCAAACAAACCGAAGCTTAAGTGCTATCTGTGAGGCACTGTGATTCGTCTCCAACATGAACTGCTCGCACAAATAACAGCGAGGCAATTCCAAACCTACTGGAGATTTAGTGTATTGCCAAGTCCTAGAAAGTGCTCAAGTATAATAAAACAAAACAGAACAACAACGAACCATTAAAAGTGAACATTTCCAATTATATCCGTGATTAAACGAGGCCATCAATGTGCCGGTGCCTCCATCTGATTGAGAGAGGCAATCACCTTTTTCCCTCACCAGGACATTAATGAAGGAAATGAAAGAAGTATAGAAACGTTTCACATCGCGATTGCCCACCTTTTCGCCACAGCATCAAAAAATGACGAAGAGATTCAATGCAGGATCTTCTTTCGAAATAACGGTGAAATAGCTATATCTATTCACTTTCAGAGTAAACGAGGAACAACGCAAATTGTCTAGAATATGAATAACGAACATAGACTACTTGGGTCCCAGATTCTACTGATGCACAGACTTTCATATGGAACGGTTCCTTGGATGATTGCTCTACATCCAGAAATCTTCTGGCTGCATTCTGTTTGCCCTGACACATTAATCTTGTGCTGCTCTAATCGAATTTGCCGATATTGCCATTTGTCCGTATTGCTACTCGGGATAGCTGGTCGTGGCAACTCGTGACTGCCACACAAATTCTTTGCCAAAATTAGATAGTCCCGCAATGTGATTCGCAGTACACGAACGTCGCAACGAGGATATGCGACGTGGCAAGTTAAAAAGCACGCTTCCATTTATTAAAGTAAGTTTCTGGGAACTGACAGCCAGATTCCTCCTTACACTCGGAATTATGACATCACATAAACCAACAGCCTCTCTCAGAGACAAGTGACCAATGCCCATCTTGTGCCGGACAAACGTAGTTGACAAGATTGCACGCAGGGACTACACAGAAAACTATAGAGGAGAAGCAGACAGACCACCATCGAGCTGCATTCATGCAGTTCAGTTACCCTGTAAAACCCATGCACAGCTGTTCCTTGTAGGTACACACAGGGCACTGAGTGTCTCTGACTCTGGGACTTGGGACTCGGATTATATGACCGTCTGCAGCACTGGTTACTTCCTTGTGTGAGGTAACTCCCGATGGAACACATGTAAAACACGATAGCTCATTGAGAAATACGTCCAAAATAGTACCCAAGAGACGTATTTCTGTTGAGTTTCTGGTCCTGTTCCTGACATGGCATCCAGCATTGTACTTATTGTGTGCTTCCTCACGGTTCGGTGCATGCTTCCGTGATCGCATTGTGTGCAGTAATCTGCGTTTTATCTGCAATTACGTGCGTTTGAAACCCAGGACCACCTGCCTCTATTCTATTTTCCTCTTCTCATGCGCAATTGCAACAGTAAACGATCAATTAATATTGGAACATGACATACACGGGCGTGTGAAAAGCCCAGTTTCCGTGGTAATTATGCAATGGTTAGAGATTACTTTGATTCAGGAGATAAGGATGGAAATGTGTTTGGATAGAGATGAGGAACATTGAGGAAAGAGGAAACCAGCCGGTGTAGCTTACAAGATCACTAACAGTAACCACAATGTAAAATAAAACGTACAGGAAAAGATACTGCCTGTGAATGATAAAAGAAGGCAAGAATTATGGGAGACATTCATTTCCCTTCTTCCACTCCTGTTTGAATTGTAAAGAAACTTTGAAGAAAAGCAATCGAAAAGTCATATATGCCCCATCGAACAACGTGCGCCATACCTTGGTCATTGATTACTGTAGATTAGAATACTTGCAATGTGGAAACAGGCCCTTCGGTCCAGCAACTCCACACCGACCCGCCCCAGCCCAAATGCATTCCTCTCCATTCACCCCGTCAATTTAGCACGGCCATTTCACCTAACCGGTACATTTTTGGACTGTGGGAGAAAACCAGAGGAAGCGCACGCAGCCACGGGGAGAATGTGCAAACTCCACACATTCAGTTGCTTGAGGCGGGAATTGACTATGACTCTGTGGCATTGTGAAACAGCAGCGCTCACGATGGTGTCAGCGTTAGATGGGAGTTATTTGCCGTCTTTTATTGGGAAAAATCTCTTTCATTGTGAGCATCTGGAAAGACCAGTTCGTTCGCCAGAAAAAGAAATGAATATGTCACTAACCTTTGATTGTTTCATGTCCAAGAACACTCAGATCAATAGCTCCCTTGATTACCTCGGATGGTCATGTTTGCAAAGAGATCTAGCAAATTGCCAAGTGTGATTTTCCTTTCAATCAATAATTTTGACTCAGTTTGGCTGCAAGTATCTTTTCCTAACTTTGTGCTTTTCTTCTTTTACATTGGTGTCTCGCACCTTACAATTGACAGCAGAGTTAGGAGAGGAGATGGAAGCATTTAGGTCATCAAGTCAGCGACAGCTTTCAATGAGATCATGGCTGATTTGGTTAATGCTCAACTCCGCTTTTTAGTCAGGACTCATGGCCAAGTGGTTAAGGTGATACATTAAAAACCCATTGGGGTTTCCCCGCGTAGGTCCGAATCCTGCTGACTATGCTATGAATGCCTTGCTGCTGGGCGAATTTCCGCTCAAAGTTCAAAAAACCTATTTTGCAAACCAGGCCGGTAATTTAATTAGACCTTGGAACTCGAGTTTTTCATCAGAAATGTACCATACTTAAAACATTATCTCTGTTTCTCTTTCCAGATACACCGCTCGACACATCGGGTTTCTGTAGTTGTTATTGAACGTACTAAGCAGAAGTGCTGCTTTTCATTAGGTTCCTTTAATCCCTGTCCTCTGTTCTCTGACTCTGGCCAGTGGCAACTCTTCCTCCTGTTCGTCAAAGTGCTCATTCCCCACCGCTCCCTCTCCCATCATTACAAACAACCGCAGGAAATTGCTAGATAACCATCTTTGTACCAAAGTGAAACTCACCAGCCTCGGGAATCTCTCCACCAAACGGGACTTCTCATCACTGGACATGGTGCAGGCTAGAGGTTTCTGAAGTTTTACTGTGAAAATATTGTCAATTGGCAGTTGGAAAAATGTTAAGTAACCAAACCAATCCAGGCACCATCTTTGGGAATCTTGAGAAACTCTTTGGGAAGTGGAATCAGAGGAGAATGCAGAAGGGTGAACTGTCGGACCGAGTAGAGGCCGGAACATTGACTCTGATGTTCTCGGGACAGGAACTGATCTGAGACATTGAAAGAATTCTCGGCCCTGTACATGGAGAATAGAACTTCATCTGGACTCTGCGACAATGAAAATCTCTGGAACACACAAGACACTGAGAGGCAAAAAGGGAGATTATCCCTGATGGAGGTGAGCTGGTTCCCAGTGACATGGGTGTGTCTGTCGAGGGGGTATCAGACTGTTAAAATGTCTCCATAATGAATGGTTCAGTCTTTCATTTGGAAAAGTAAAACTGATAGAGGACAGTAGTCGTTTAGGGAATGGCACATTGAATTTGGAATTCAATCACGGACTGCTTTAGAGGATCGTCGAATTTGTTAGGTGGGAAGTTTCAGCGCATTCGACTGTTCACTGAAACGTCCTTGTGGAACATAGTAAAGAATCTTTCCGTTGAATTAGCAGGATCTAGTATTGACTGATGGGGCCACAGCAGGCGGCAGGACGTGGTAACACGAAATAAAAATGCGCTGAGCTCAAACACAAGAAGCATGCTCATTCGGTATGGTGGATCAACAGTACAGCATTTTAAAGAAGTTTAAGCAACGATCCTTCAATGTACAGGACATGCCACGCCAGGATTTGACACCATACTAGTCACGTTATTACCAGGCACTTTACCTAATTCATCAACGGTGTCAGCGCAGACGATGCTGTTCATATCCATATGTGTATTTGTTTAGCTGTTCAGTCACAGTAATTTGGACATTTGTTACTTTATGAAAGTTGCTCCATACGAATTTAAACTAACTTCCGCTGATACAGAAAAGAAACGTTCACACCTGGACATTCTCCAGTGCTAATGAACAGAAAGAGCCAATCTCGTATTGCGTTCATTTCAAACTGATATATTCATCTGTTTAAGCCGACAGGATAAAGAAGATACGTTCATCCTCTCGGGGCCCATTAACCACGTTAATATGCACAGAGGGAATACAACGCCAAGAGAACAGTATCATTGTCGTGAAGTGATCAGCAGTGTTTTGTAAGTCAGTGTAAACAGTGGCCATTATAGGCTGACCCATTAATACCAACATTGAGCCTTGCATCACCACTTCCTCTCTCACTTACAGCCTCACGCCCTCCAGTCATCATTGCCTTTCACTTTACTCAAACTCCCTGCTCCACTACTCCCTTCTCCCGATCGCTTGCGGGCGTCCACGAAGAACCTGCAGGTGTTCGAAACTCATTCGTGGCGTATAGACGTCACTCAATGGCACTGGATTCACTTCCCATCCCTAATTACTCCAGTGATTGAGATGATGAGCTACTGTACAGAAACTTGAGCGAACTTAACATAGAGGTACAGCCAATATGCTGTTAGCGAGGGAGTTCCAGGATTTAGGAATATCCAGATACTTCCAACTCAGAAAGGCGAGATCCCTGATAGGTGATTTGCGGTCACAGTTTTATCTTGTTTCTGCTGCTATCGTCCTTAGAATAGATGTAAACAATCACAGGATTGATTCTGGCAACCAAAATAAAAACCCTGCATCTACTGTCGTTTGTGGAAGTGAGTTCCAAACCTCTCCCAAATATTGTGTGTAGAAGTGCTCACTAACATCTGTCCTGAATACTCTGAACCTCATTTTCAGACTCATTGCAGAATCCACAGCGAACTGAAACAGTTTATCGCTTCATTTTAGTGTCTTGCATTACTTCTCTCAGGTCACCACTTAACATTCAAAGTTGTCGCAAAAACAGGCTTCATTTGTATATCAGAAACAGAAATGGCTCAGCATGTCTTGCATCATCTGTGGGATAGCAAGAGTTAATGTTTCACTTCCGTTTACCATTCTTTGAAACTGACTTGCCTGATTTCTTTTCATACCTACAAATGGTATGAAACCGGAACGGATGACAGAACACAGAGATTAGGAAGTTCTGCATTTGCAGTGACATTGGTATTCTCTACCACTGGAGAATTGTAAGGAGACTACTGCTCAGTGAACTGATATCGCACTTCCTTTGTCTAAATAAGGAAACCTGTCAGTGAATTGGAGACTTTATTGTTCAAAAGTTAAAACCAAAGAGCAGATCAACAGCAGACTAAAACAAGTGAAATTGTCATAATGCCTTATAAGGAAAGCCAATGAAGACCAGGATAGTGAGGATCACCTTCTCCCCATGTTTGAATTGTTTGATGCAGTTTTCTGTGCGACGTCATCTCTCCCTTCAGGCAACTGACAAGCTCCTTGTTTAAAAATCTGAGTTGATGCATCACCAAAGGTATTGCAATGTACTGTGTGTAAGCAACTTGTGGAGACTGAGACTGTAGCTTTGCTCACATTTTTTTTTTGTTTTTTATTCAAATTTCTGAGAATTGAAGAAGCTTAATAACAAGCTTAATCCCAGTTTTGGAGAAGCATTGCTCATCAGTACATGATAATCAGCTCACGTGAAGATATTCCAGAATTGATATCAGAGACCTAATTCAAACCCTGCAACGATAGATGCCATGAATTCTAAGTTGAAATTCTATGTCTAATGCCTTTAACCCATTACAACTTACCATGGAAAATCCCTTCCGATTCGCCTCTACCCCTTCGGGAAGTAAAGCTGCTATTCTTATTTGCTCCAAGATACATGTGACTCCAGACGCACAGGGTCAGGCTGCGGACGGTGATGGTCAGACTGGGGGTGGCGTTGGACAGTGGTGAGGGTCAGGCTTGGGGCGGTGTGAGGATGGCGGAGCTGGTCAGGCTGGGGGCAGTTTGTGGACGGCGGAGGGGGTCAGGCTGGTGGCGGAGTGGGGACAGCAGTGACTTTCAGGGTGGGCGTGTTGTGTGGATGGCAGAGGGGGTCAGGCTGGGGGCGGTGATGGTCAGACTGGGGGTGCGGTGGACGGCGGTGAGTGTCAGGCTGGGGGCAGTGTGGGGATCGCGGAGGGGGTCAGGCAGGGAACAGTGTGTGGACGGCGGAGGGGGTCAGTCTGGGGGGCGGTGATGGTCAGACTGGGGGTGGCGTTGGACGGCAGTGAGAGTCAGGCTGGGGCGGTGAGTGGACGGTGGTGAGGGTCAAGCTGGTGGCGATGTTTGGATGGCAGTGAGGGTCAGGCTGGTGGCGGTGTGTGGGCAGCGGTGAGGGTCAGGTTGGGGGCGGTATGTGGATGGCGGTGAGGTTCAGGCTGGGGGCAGTGTGTCGACGGCGGAGGGGGTCAGACTGGGAGGCGGTGATGCTCAGACTGGGGGTGGCGTTGGACGGCAGTGAGTGTCAGGCTGGGGGCGGTGTGGGGATCGCAGAGGGGATCAGGCTGGGGGCAGTGTGTGGACAGCGGAGGGGGTCAGTCTGGGGGCGGTGATGTTCAGACTGGGGGTGGCGTTGGACTGCAGTGAGAGTCAGGCTGGGGCGGTGAGTGGACGGCGGTGAGGGTCAGGCTGGTGGCGGTGTGTGAACGGCAGTGAGGGTCAGGCTGGTGGCGGTGTGTGGGCAGCGGTGAGGGTCAGGCTGGGGGCGGTGTGTGGAGGGCGGTGAGGGTCAGGCTAGAGGCGGTGTGTGGACTGCGGTGAGGGTCAGGCTGGGGGCAGTGTGTGGACAGCGGAGGGGGCCAGTCTGGGGGCGGTGATGTTCAGACTGGGGGTGGCGTTGGACTGCAGTGAGAGTCAGGCTGGGGCGGTGAGTGGACGGCGGTGAGGGTCAGGCATGTGGCGGTGTGTGAACGGCAGTGAGGGTCAGGCTGGTGGCGGTGTGTGGGCAGCGGTGAGGGTCAGGCTGGGGGTGGTGTGTGGAGGGCGGTGAGGGTCAGGCTAGAGGCGGTGTGTGGACTGCGGTGAGGGTCAGGCTGGAGGCGGTGTGTGGACAGCAGTGAGGGTCAAGGTGGGGGCGGTGCTTTGAGAGTCAGGCTGGGGGTGGTGTGTGTGCAACAGTGAGGGTTAGGCACGGGGTGGTGTATGGTCAGCAGTGCGGGTCAGACTGAGGGCGGTGTGTGGATGGCGATGAGGGTAAGGTTGGGGGCGGTTGTGGATGGCACTGAGCATCAGGTTGTTGGCGGTATGTGGGCAGCAGTGAGTGCCAGGCTGTGTCGGTGTGTGGACAGCGATGAGGGTCTGGCTGGGGGTTGTGTGTGGGCGGGAGTGAGGGTCAGGCTGGGAGCGGTGTTGGACGGCGGTAGGGGTCAGGCTGGAGGCCATGTGTGGGTGGGCGATCATAATGTGTGCTGCTGCAATCTTCTGAATGGGGAGCAGACTTTGAAAACTCCGAGCCCCAGAGGAAAGGCATTTAATCGATTCACCGAATCATTGATTATCCGAATGAATTAGTGCCCACCCAACTCGTTCACGTAATTGAGGTTTCTCTGTCGGTGGGAACATGAATTGGAAGGGTTTAGAGGGATATGGGCCAGGTGCTGGCAGGTGGGACTAGAATGGGTTGGGATACCTGGTCGGCATGGACGAGTTGGATGGAAGGATTTGTTTCTGTGCTGTATATCTCTATGACTCTATGACCTTCCAGCCAATTTTGTATCCAAATCTCCCCATCTCTTTGTATTTTATGGTGATGAACTTGTTAACCCGTCTGTTATGTGGACCCTTGCTGAATGTCTTTCTGAAGTCCAAGTTAGTGATTTCCATGCACAAAGCCATGCTTACTATCCCTAATCAATCTTGTCTTTCCAATTACATGTACATCCTGCCTCTTTTAAGCCCTTCCAACAACTTGCCTTCTACTGACTTCAGGCTCACCAGTCAATAGTTCGCTGGCTTTTCCTTACCACCTTTCTCAAATAATGGCACCAGTCTTCCAGCAACTAGTCCACAACTAGAGAACATAGGTTTAGGGTGACAGGGAAAAGATATAAAAAAGAGCAAAATGGCAACTGTTTCATGCAGAGGGTGGTCCGTGCATGGAATGAACTGTCAGAGGAAGTGGTGGAGGCTGGTACAATTGCAACATTTAAGAGGCATTTGGATGGATATATGAATAGGAAGGGTTTGGAGGGATATGGGCTTGGTGCTGGCAGGTGGGACTAGATTGGGTTGGGATATCTGGTCAGCATGGATGGGTTGGACGGAAGGGTCTGTTTCCATGTTGTACATCTCAATGACTCTGATTCTAAATGGCCACTTTCCACACCACAGTGATTCTACGGGAAACTCCTTTGGACAGGTACCTAATCGGAAATGTTTGAATACATGTGGACCAAGGGGAGGCAGGTGAGATTAACTCAGTTTGGAATTATGTTTGACATGGATTGATTGGATCACAGGGTCTGTTTCCGTGCTACATAACATTACGACTCTAATTCTTGCTATCTCTGCATTCCTTCCTCTTCACATCTCTCCCTACCTCTGTCACCTCACCCAGCCTCACAACTCTTCCTTATCTTCAAAGTTTGTGAGAAGATTTGTAGCTCGGGTAATCGTTGTTGTGGTTCTGTTCGCTGAGCTGGGAATTTGTGTTGCAGACATTTCGTCCCCTGTCTAGGTGACATCCTCAGTGCTTGGAAGCCTCCTGTGAAGCGCTTCTGTGATGTTTCCTCCGGCATTTTTAGTGATTTGTATCTGTTGCTTCCAGTTGTCGGTTCCAGCTGCAGCGGACAGGGGACGAAACGTCTGCAACACAAATTCCCAGCTCGGCGAACAGAACCACATCTTCCTTATCTCTAATAATCCCTCTCCAGCCTCAGACCTCTCCCTAACTCTAATCCCCTCCAGTCTCTCAAAGCTGTGCTATATGTGCCTTTCTTTGATTTCGGCCTTGTGGATTCCACATTTTTATTTCTCACTTGATGATGGCCCTTTCAGATTCCTGCATCGAGCTCCAGAATTTCCTCCTAATCCTCTCCATCTCACTTTCCTCCCAAAAACATTGACCAATCATGTGTCATCTGTTCTACTGTCATTTTTTCTGACCTACTTTCAAAGGTGGCCTGTCATATTCCGATATTAAGTGTCTTGAGGTTTACAGCACAGAAAAAGGCTCTGTGGGCCATTGAGTCTGTGCCAGTAAAGAAAACTATCGCCAAACTATCCTGATCCATATTCCAATACACAGTCATTCGCACCATTTGTCTTAGTATCACAAGTGTGCACCTAAATATCTCTTAAATACTATTGGGAATTCTGTGTCTCCCACCCTTCCAGACAGTGAGGTTTAGTGCAATTGGTGCTCGATGATGGCATCACCCACAGGAACACAGAGCAGCTGGGTGTGTGCAAACCAGAAATCGCCCACACATTGGGAAGGATGGCAGGGTCCCTGAGAGGGGGCACAGGGGATTTACCAGGATGGTTCAAGGAATGAGGGATTGTAGTAGCATGTTTTGGATATTCTTTTGTATTATTCATTGGTATGATATAGTTTTGCTGATACATTGGGTTGATAATATCGATCTACAATAGGTGGACTCTCCTTCTCAACCTCTCCCCTTGCCTGGGCTGGGGTAACCTTCAGGTTAAACCACCACCAATCATCTCTCCCTAATTAGAGAGCAGCCCTATGGTCTGGTAATCAATACTGACTTTACCTCTTCCACAGTGATGTCACTGTGCCTCGGGGGTGGAGAGAGGGAATGCTGAGGGTGGTGGATGGGACACCACTCAGGCACAGTGCTTTGTCCTGGAGGATGTTTCCTTTCTTTAACATTGCTGGGAGCTGCACTGATGCAGGCAAGTGGAGAATGTTCCAACACAACCCTGATGTGTACCTTATAGAGAGCAAACAGACATTGGGGAATCAGGGGTTTGGAGAAACTGAGATTGGTCTCCTTGTAGCAAAGGAAATTTGGGGAGCTGTGACAGAGGGGTTGAGAAAAGTTACCTGTTATAATAATAAACCTGACACCCATCAACTCATTATACAAGGATTACAAGACACATTGAAGGTGTGGGGAGTACTATTGAGAGAATGGGATGATTTAAAGGAGAACTTTTATACAGTAAATGGGATTGAGCTGGAACACAATACTCCCGCACAATGTGAATATCCAGGTCCTGATGAACTGAGTAATGCTGTCAGAGTTTGGCATTAAAATTACTGAGATTACCATCTGAATGTCCACCTGTAGTATCCTCTAATACAAGTTATAAAATCTGTCACTGTCAGTTCAGGTTAGAAACTCACACCATCCCCTCCTCCTGGGCCAGGATGACTGTACACATTAGCCCTTTTGGAGGTCAGCAGTTAGTTCAGGGGGAAATCTATGTGGGTTTCTATGAGTTTCCAGCTTGGGACTTCATGTGACTGAACAGGACAGATCTTTCATAGAAGGGACAGAATGATCCAAGAGTCAGTGAAATGTGGAGAGCAGGATTTGCTTCCTTTTCTTGCCTTCCGTGCTGCCACTGTGCCTCATCAATAAGACATGGGGAGTGAAAGGCTCATGCAGCTCGATGGGCAAGTTGTCTCCATTCTGACCAATGGGCAGCAAGCTCCTCCCTGTCATCCCATAGAGTCTCACGAAAAACAGAGCATCACTGCACGCTTCCCACTGCCCAGGATTCCCAGTAAACGTTTAGAAAAATTGGTGGGAATCTGTCAGAAAAGGCATAACTGTAAAGTTCTAAGAGTATTGTGAAGAGAGAGAGATGCACAGGAGAAGGTGGCAACAAGTTGCCAGATGGAGTATAATTTGGGAAAATGGGAAGTTGGTCATTTTGGAGGGGATAATAAAAGAACAGAGTGCTATTTAAATGGTGGAAACTGTAGAAAGCTGCACCACAAAGGGACCAGGGGTAATTGTGCAGGAAACACTGAAAGCTAGCAGATTCTGGGTCAGTCACGGAATCAAGGGTTCTGCTTCAGATTCGTCAAGTTTAAGATAACACCGACACGGGTCAGGGGTTTCAGTAACAATGGAGCTGGGGTGAGGGGGAGACAAGCAACATTTTAGAGATTGAAATTCCTGGTGTTTGTGATTGTGTGGATGTCTGATCAGAAGGTCACCTTGGGGTCAGATATGAAAGCAATATTGTAAAGAGTGTAGTTCTGCCTCAGAAAGTTCCCAGGGAGAGGGAGGGGCTCAGCAGTGAGGGAAAGGAATTTGTAATAGCAACTGAAGGCAATGGTTTTAACCATTACAATGCTTCATTGGAGAAAATTGCAGCTATTCGAGTAGTGGGAGCGTGGTAAACAGTTGGATAACTGAGTAACGGTGGAGCAATGGAGAGGAATGATGGGGAGGGAGAGCTGGGCAGTGTCAGTGTACATGTGAAACCTAACACAGTGCTTTTCGACAACGTCACCTCCTGGCATTATGTAGGTGAGCAAAAGAAGAGTCCAAGGATAGATCCTTAGATTCCCTACAGTGTGGAAACAATCCCTTCGGCCCAACAAGTCCACACCAATCCTCCGAAGAAGAACCCATCCAGACCCATTCCCCTACGTTTACCAGTGATTAATGCACCGAACACTACAGGCAATTTAACATGGCCATTTCACCTAACCTGCACATCTTTGGACTGTGGGAAGAAACCGGAGCACCCGGAGGAAACCCACGCAGACACTGGGAGAATATGCAAACTCCACACAGACAGTCGCCCGAGGCTGGAATCGAACCTGGGTCCCTGATACTGTGAGGCAGCAGTGCCCACCATTGAGCCACCGTGCTGGCCAACCCTTGAGGGACACCACATGCAATGAATTCAGAAAGGAAATCAGAGAGGATATCACAGCTACAGAAGTTAACAATGTCGAGGAGGGTCTGCCTACTGAGTCAGTATGGGTGGAACTTAGGAACAGTACGGGAGCAGTCACCTCATTAGGGGTTTACGACAGCTCCCCTACCCCCCCCCCCCCCCCAACAGCAGCAGGGAGAAATTAAGAAAGCATAGGTCGGCAGATTTTGGTAAAGAGTGAATGTAATAGGGTTGTTGTAATGGGTGACTTTAACTTTCCCAATATTGATTGGAACCTCCTTCGAGCAGATGGTTTGGAAGGAGCTATTTTGTAAGGTGTGTTCATGAAGGTTTCCTAACTCAGCACATTGAAGCGGCCGACGAGGGGAGAAGCCATTTTGATTTTGATGCTCGGCAATGAGCTGGGGCATGTGTCAGATCTTGTGGTGGGAGAGCATTTTGGTGATAGTGACCACAACTGCCTCACATTCTATATAGCCATGGAAAAGGAGAGAAGCAAGCACAATGGGAGGATATTTAATTGGGGAAAAGGAAACTATGATACTATCAGATGTGAGTTGGGAACCATGGATTGGGAGCAATTGCTCCATGGAAAGACCACTATAGACATGTGGAGACGGTCTAAGGAACAGTTGTTGCGAGTGATGCATAAATGTGCTCCTTTGAGACAGGCAAGAAGGGGTAAGATAAAGGAACCTTGGATGAAGAGAGCGGAGGAGCTTCTTTTCAAAAGAAAGAAGGCAGATTACGTAACATGGAGGAAGCAAGGGTGTTGGTCAGCTCGAGAGGATTACAGGCAGGCGAAATTGGAGCTCAAACATGGCCTGAGAAGAGCCACGAGGGGGCACGAAAAAGGCTTGACAGGAAGGATTAGGGAGAATCCAAAGACGTTTTACACGTATGTGAGGAGTAAGACAATGATCAAAGAAAGAGTAGGGGCGATCAGGGATAGCATAGGGAACTTATGTGTAGAGTCTGAGGAGGTAGGAGAAGCCCTAAATGAGTTTTTTGCTTCTGTCTTTACTAAAGAAAAGGACGTTGTAGTGAATGAAACCATTGAGGAGCAGGTAAGCACGCTGGAACGGATAGGGATTGAGGAAGCTGATGTGCTGAACATTTTGACAAACATTAAGATTGACAAGTCGCCAGGGCCAGACCTATTTGTCCTCGCTGCTTTGGGAAGTGAGAAATGTGATTGCTTCGCTGCTTGCGAAGATCCTTACATTCTCGCTCTCCATTGGAGTCATACCTGAGGACTCAAGGGAGGCAAATGTAATTCCTCTCTTCAAAAAAGGAAATAGGGAAATCCCCGGCAATTACAGACCAGGCACTCTCACGTCTGTCGTCTGTAAGGAGTTAGAAAGGATTCTGAGGGACGGGATTTATGACCATCTGGAAGAGCATGGCTTGATTAAAGGCAATCAACACGGCTTTGTGAGGGGCAGGTCATGCCTCACAAATCTTACTGAGTTCTTTGAGGATGTTACTAGGCAAGTTGATGAGGGTCGAGCTGTGGATGTTGTGTATGTGAACTTCAGTCAGTCAATTGATAAGGTTCCCCATGGTAGGCTCGTTCAGAAGGTCAGGAGGAATGGGATACAGGGAAACTTAGCTGTCTGGATAGAGAATTGGTTGGCCAACAGAAGACAGCGAGTGGTAGAAGAAGGACACTATTCTGCCTGGAAGTCTGTGATGAGTGGTGTTCCACAGGGCTCTGTCCTTGGGCCTCTACTGTTTGTAATTTTTATAAATGACTTGGATGAGGGGATTGAAGGATGGGTCAGCAAGTTTGCAGACAACACAAAGGTTGGAGGTGTCGTTGACAGTATAGAGGGCTGTTGTTGGCTGCAGCGGGACATTGACAGGATGCAGAGATGGGCTGAGAGGTGGCAGATGGAGTTCAACCTGGATAAATGCGAGGTGATGCATTTTGGAAGGTCAAATTTGAAAGCTGAGTACAGGATTAAAGACAGGATTCTTAGCAGTGTGGAGGAACAGAGGGATCTTGGTGTGCAGGTACATAGATCCTTTAAAATGGCTACCCAAGTGGACAGGGTTGTTTAGAAAGCATATGGTGTTTTGGCTTTCATTAACAGGAGGAATGAGTTTAAGAGTCATAGAAGAATATAGAACATAGAAGAATACAGCGCGGAACAGGCCCTTTGGCCCTTGATGTTGCGCCGATCCAAGCCCACCTAATCTATACTAACCCACTATCCTCCATATACCTATCCAATGCCCGCTTAAATGCCCATAAAGAGGGAGAGTCCACCACTGCTACTGGCAGGGCATTCCATGAACCTACGACTCGCTGAGTGAAGAACCTACCCCTAACTTCAGTCCTATATCTACCCCCCCCCCTTAATTTAAAGCTATGCCCCCTTGTAATACCCGTCTCCATACGCGGGAAAAGGTTCACACTGTCAACCCTATCTAACCCCCTAATCATCTTGTACACCTCAATCAAGTCACCCCTAAACCTTCTTTTCTCGAATGAAAACAGCCGCAAGTGTCTCAGTCTTTCGTCATACGATACCAGGCAACATCCTGGTAAACCTCCTCTGCACCCGTTCCAGTGCCTCCACATCCTTCCTATAGTATGGCGACCAAAACTGCACACAATATTCCAGATGCGGCCGCACCAGAGTCTTATACAACTGCATCATGACCTCAGGACTCCGGAACTCAATTCCTCGACCAATAAAAGCCAGTACGCCATATGCCTTCCTCACCGCACTATTTACCTGGGTGGCAACTTTCAGAGATCTGTGTACATGGACACCAAGATCCCTCTGCTCATCCACACTGCCAAGTATCCGACCATTAGCCCAGTACCCCATCTTTTTGTTATTCTTCCCAAAGTGAATCACCTCACACTTAGCTACATTGAATTCCATTTGCCACCTTTCTGCCCAGCTCTGCAGCTTCTCTATATCCTGCTGTAACCTGCCACATCCTTCCTCACTGTCAACAACACCTCCGACTTTCGTATCATCCGCAAACTTGCTCACCCAACCTTCTAACCCCTCTTCCAGGTCATTTATAAAAATGACAAACAGCAATGGTCCCAAAACAGATCCTTGCGGAACACCGCTAGTGACGGCACTCCATGAAGAAACTTTGCCATCAACTACTACCCTCTGTCTTCTTCCATCCAGCCAATTCCTAATCCAAACCTCCAACTCACCCTCAATGCCATATCTCCGTATTTTCTGCAGTAGCCTACCATGGGGAACCTTATCAAACGCCTTACTAAAATCCATATATACCACATCTACCGCTTTCCCCTCATCAACCTCCTTCGTCACCTTTTCAAAGAATTCAATAAGGTTTGTGAGGCACGACCTGCCCTTCACAAAACCATGCTGACTATCCTTGATCACATTATTCCTATCCAGATGTGCATAAATCCTATCCCTTACAATTCTCTCTAAGACTTTGCCCACAACAGAAGTGAGACTCACCGGCCTATAGTTACTAGGGTTATCCCTACTCCCCTTTTTGAACAAGGGAACCACATTTGCTATCCTCCAGTCTTCTGGCACTACTCCTGTAGACAAAGAGGACATAAAAATCAAGGCCAATGGCTCTGCAATCTCCTCCCTTGCTTCCCAGAGAATCCTAGGATAAATGCCATCAGGCCCAGGGGACTTATCTATTTTCACCTTTTCCAGGATTTCCAACACCTCTTCTCTACATACCTCAAAGTCATCCATTCTACTTATTTGTGACTCAGTATTCACATCGACGACAATGCCCTGTTCCTGAGTAAATACTGAAGAAAAGTATTCATTCAGTGTCTCCCCAATCTCTTCCGCCTCCACACGCAACTTCCCACTACTATCCTTGACTGGACCTATTCCTACCCTAGTCATTCTTTTATTCCTAACATACCTATAGAAAGCCTTAGGGTTTTACCTAATCCTACCGACTAAGGACCTTTCATGTCCCCTCCTTGCTGCTCTTAGCTCTCTCTTCAGGTCCTTCCTGGCTACCCTATAACTCTCAATCGCCCCAATTGAACCTTCACGTCTCATCTTGAGATAGGCCGCCCTCTTCCATTTAACAAGGGATTCCAATTCCTTATTAAACCACGGCTCCCTCGCACGACCCTTTCCTCCCTGCCTGACAGGTACATAATTATCAAGGACACTCAATAGTTGCTCCTTGAACAAGCTCCACATATCATTTGCACTCTTGCCTTGGAGTCTACTTTTCCAAGCCACACATCCTAAGTCATGCCTCACCGCATCATAATTTCCCTGACCCCAGCTATAACTCTTGCCCTGTAGTACACACTTATCCCTCTCCATCACGAGAGTAAATATCACCGAATTATGGTCACTATCCCCAAAGTGCTCACCTACCTCTAATTCTAACACCTAGCCTGGTTCGTTACCCAGAACCAAATCCAGTATGGCCTCACCTCTTGTTGGCCTGTCTACATATTGTGTCAGGAAACTCTCCTGCACACATTGAACAAACACTGACCCATCTAACGAACTTGAGCTATAGCTTTCCCAATCAATATCAGGAAAGTTAAAGTGCCCCATAATAACCACCCTATTACTGTCACTCATCTCCTGAATCACCTTCCCTATCCTTTCTTCAATGATTCTAGGACTATTAGGAGGCCTGTAAAAGACTCCTAACAGGGTGACCTCACCTTTCCTATTCCTAACCTCAGCCCAAACTACCTCAGATGGCAAGTCCTCATCCATCGTCCTTTCCACCACTGTAATACTATCTTTGACAAGCAATGCCACACCTCCCCCTCTTTTACCCCCACCTCTGACCCTACTAAAACATTTAAATCCTGGAACCTGCAACAGCCAATCCTGTCCCTGTTCTAGCCATGTCTCCGTAATAGCCACAACATCGAAGTCCCAGGTACCAACCCACGCTGCAAGTTCACCTACCTTATTTCGTATACTTCTTGCATTGAAGTATACACACTTCAAGCCACTTTCCTGTTTACAGGCACCCTCCTTTGAAATTGATGCCATGTTCCTAACCTCCCTGCACTCCAGGCCCTGCACCCTGAAGCTACAATCTGAGTTCCCATGCCCCTGCAGAGTTAGTTTAAACCCCCCCCCCCAAGAGCACTAGCAACCTCCCCCCAAGGATACTGGTGCCCCTCAGGTTCAGATGTAGACCATCCTGTTTATAGAGGTCCCACCGTCCCCAGAAAGAACCCCAGTTATCCAAAAACCGGAATCCCTCCCTCCTGCACCATCCCTGTAGCCACGCATTTAAGTGTTCTCTTTCCCTATTCCTCGAATCTCTATCACGTGGCACGGGTAACAAACCAGAGACAACAACTCTGTTCGTTCTAACTCTGAGCTTCCAACCTAGCTCCCTGAAAGCCTGTCTAACATCCTCGGCACTCCTCCTACCTATGTCGTTGGTGCCAATATGGACCACGACTTCGGGCTGCTCCCCCTCCCCCTCCAGGACCCGGAAAACACGATCAGAGACATCACGTACCCTTGCACCTGGGAGGCAACATACCAAACCTGAGTCTCTCTCGTTCCCACAAAACCGCCTATCTGTGCCCCGAACTATCGAGAGACCTTGATGCAGCTCTATAAAATTTTTATTATAACGCACTTAGAATACTGTGTCCAGTTCTGGTCGCCCTATTATAGGAAAGATGTGGATGCTTTGGAGAGGGTTCAGAGGAGGTTTACCAGGATGCAGCCTGGAATGGAGGGCATATCTAACAAAGAGAGGTTGACTGAGCTCGGACTTCTTTCAGTGGAAAAAAGAAGGAAGACAGGGGACCTAATTGAGGTGTATAAGATAATGAGAGGCATAGATAGAGTTGATAGCCAGATACTTTTTTCCCAGGTCAGAAATTGTTAAATCGAGGGGTCATAGTTTTAAGCTGTTTGCGGAATGTATCGAGGGAATGTCAGAGGCGGTTTCTTTACACAGAGAGTTACGAGAGCATGGAATGCGTTGCAAGCAGCAGTTGTGGAAGCAAGGTCATTGGGGATATTTAAGGGACTGCTGGACATGCATATGGTCACAGAAAGTTGAGGGTGCATACATGAGGATCAATGGTCGGCACAACATCGTGGGTTGAAGGGCCTGTTCTGTGCTCCCTCAATTTTCAGCAGAAGCAGCCTCAGGGCATTGAACGCGGACTGAATTACTCAGTGACGCTTGAATCAGGTCAGATCAGGCTGTGCTGTTCGATGTTCTATTTCCTATTTTCTATGTTCGATGAAGTGCATCTGTACCTTTCGACCACCTGCACCCTGTACTGAAGAACAGTGCTCCCTCAATACCTCATAAACAATCCCCTCAGGATGATTATCCCCAAAGCACTTCGACAGAACATTCATGGCCTCAACACCTCAGAAAGCAAACCGGTTGCCCTCTTGTGCCGTGTTCACTCCCAAACCTGTTCTCACTGTGATGAACCACAACCACCTCCAAGATTGGAGCCCAGGGCCCAGAACATTATTTGAGTCTCTGGATTGATCATACAATCCCTAAGATGTGGAAGCAGGCCATTCGGCCTATCAGGTTCACACTGACCCTCGGCAGAGCATCCCATTCCCCACCCCACCCCACCCCCGTCCCTGGATCCCTTCATTACCTCTGGCTAACCCACATAGTCTGCACATCCTTGGACAGTGGGAGGGAACTGGAGCTCCCGGAGGCTGACACGGGAAAAATTTGCCAACTCCACACAGACAGTCGCCCGAGGCTGGAATCGAACCCGGGTGGGGTGAGGCAACACTGAACCTCCGTGACAATCCCACGATCTCCTCCCTGTTGATGACCGTTTTATGTCTGTACCTGGGGAGTATCTAACTTGTCTAGCATTTATTTAAGAAAGATTAGGGAAGACGGCATTGCCTCCACAAGCTCAAGATGCTTGATCCCCCTCGATAAAATATTTATGTCAATTTCAAAAAGAGACTTTATTCACAAAAAAAAACACTTTACGCACAAACATAGTCACTAAATTTCGGTTTTGTACAGTCTTTACAACAAGTGATGACATATATACTCCCCTTTGCTGATTAACTGAAATGTTAGGTCTGAGCTGTTCCTTCTGAATTAACACCACAACGTTAAATTGAGAAGGATCTTTGTGAAGTTCCTGTGTTCTGTATCTGTTCTCCCATGTACCCTGCCCTCCGAATACAATACCTTTAAACCTGTTTTGATTTGGAGATGCCGGTGTTGGACTGGGGTGTACAAAGTTAAAAATCACACAACATCAGATGATGAAGGAGCGTCCTCCGAAAGCTAGTGTGCTTCCAATTAAACCTGTTGGACAATAATCTGGTGTTGTGCGATTTTTAACTTTAAACCTGTTTGTCAACATTCAGCAGAAGCAGCCTCAGGGCATTGAACGCGGACTGAATTACCCAGTGACGCTTGGATCAGGTCAGATCAAATTCTCAAGCAAACAGATGGCTAGGGAAATTCAGCAGATCAGGCAGCAACAGTGAACAGAGAGAGGAACAATTCGCATTTCAAGTGACCATTCCTCAAAACGGTATGTACTGAAGGAACTTTCCCGCAGAAATCACTGGATTGAAAGGTGAACTCTCTCTCTGTCTCTTTCTCCCTTTCCCTTCAGAGATGCTGCCGGATATGCTTAGCTTCTTCAGCAATCTCTGTGTTGATGTTTCAGGTCTCCACCGCGTCCGTACACATTGATTTTAATGTTGAATTCTCAAGCTTGCTCTATTAAAGGGATAGAATTCCTCTGCTAGAAAGGCGGGTTAGATACCTCAGCTAACAGGTTCGTGATGACAACATTGTTGGCTCTATCATGTCTGAAATTACCATGAAGGCCCCAGCTTCTCAAACTCGCCCCTCACCTGAGGTGTGTGACCCACCAGTCCTCTCTCTCTGAGAAGACAGCAGTTCTCGGATCCTCCTGGTCTATATTAGCTTCCCATCTTTAAAAAGGCTCTCCAGTAAGAAAGCTCTTTACATGGTTCATGTCAAAATCCTGGAGCTCCCTCCCGAACATCACTGGGGGACACCCAAGGACTGCAGCAGGAGAGTACAGCTCACCCCCACCTTCCAGGCAACTATTAGAAGGTGTGGGAATCACATGCAAGCCAAATTTGAAAATAAGTTTTATTACAGGGTCACGGTGGATGGTCGCTAAGACTGTTTCTTTACCTCTGTTGAAATCAGCATAATGAAGAATCAAAGGGTGGGTTGAAAATGACAATGATAGCCTTTCGTAGGTTGTTGTTTATTAGAGTTTGTATCGACAGTATGAATGTTTGAGCACTTATTCAAGGGTATGCAGGTAGCTGCCAGATGAAGTGATGGGGATTAGTACAATTGCGACATTTAAAAGACATCAGGATGAGTATGTGAATAGGAAGGGTTTAGAGGGACATCAGCCAAGTGCTAGCTAATGGAATGAAACGAGATGAGAATATCTCGTTGGTATGGACGAGTTGGACAGGAGGGTTTCCAAGCAGTGCATCTCTGTGACTCTGTGCCTCTGAATAGTCTATCGCAGAGAGATTCAGACAGGGCTTGGTTTGTGTCTCTCTCTCATGCTTCCTCAGAATCTGCAAATCCTATGTTTCCAAATTTCCACAAGACTCTAAGAAATAGTAAAAAGTGGGTCAGTACTGAGGGAGTGCTGCATTGTCAGAGGGTCAGTACTGCGGGAGTGCTGCACTGTCAGAAGGTCAGTACTGAGGGAGCGTTGCCCTGTCAGAGGGTCAGTACTCGGTAGCGGTGCATTCTCAGATGGTAAGTAGTGAGGAAGCGCAACACTGTAAGAATGTCAGAACTAAAGGAATGCTGCATTGTCAAAGAGCTGCACTGTCAGAGGGTCAGTACTGAGGGTTTAACGCACCGCCGGACGGTCAGTACTGACTGTGCACCACACTGTCACACGATCGGTTTGGGGGCAGGGCCACACTGTCAGAGGGTCAGTACTGAGGGATCACTGCGCTGTCAGAGGGTCAATACTGAGGGATTGCTGCATTGCCAGAGGGTCAGTACTGAGGGACCGCTGCACTGTCAGAGGGTCCATACTGAGGGACTGCTACATCACCAGAGGGCCATCTCTGAGGAGTAATACACTGTCAAAGAGTCAGTACTAAGGGAGCACCACACTGTCAGAGAGTCAGCACAGAGGGAATGCCACACTGTCAGAGGCTCTTAACTCAGAGCGCTCTGCACCATCAGAGAGTCAGTACTGAGTGAGCACTACACTGTCAGAGGGTCAGCACTGAGGGTGCGCGCACGATCAAAAGGTCAGTACTGAGTGGGTGCTACACAGTGAGAGTGTCTGTTCTGAGTGAGTGCTATTTCAGATGGTCAGTACACAGACAGTGTTGCACTGTCAGAGGGTCAGTACTGAGGGAGTGCTGCACTGTCAGAGGGTCAGTACTGAGAGAGTGCTGCACTGTCAGAGAGTCAGTACTGAGCGAGCATTACACTGTCGGAGGTTCAGTCCAGAGGGCAAGCCACACTATCAGTGGATCTGCACTGAGAAAGTACTGCAACATCAGAGGGTCATTGGAAGGATTGCTGCATTGTCAGAGGATCAGTATGGAGGGAGTGCAGCATTGTCAGAGGGTCAGTGTGGAGGGAGTGCTGCATTGTCAGAGGATCAGTAGGGAGGGAGTGCAGCATTGTCAAAGGATCAGTTGGGAGGGAGTGCAGTATTATTAGAGAGTCAGGATGGAGGGATTGCTGTGCAGTGAGAGGGTCAAGTGAAGTGCACACTCACTGAGGGTCAGTACTAATGGATTGCCATGCTGTCCAGAGTGTCGCATTGTGAGAGGGTTACTACTGAGGGAGCGATGCACTGTGAAAGGGTGAGAACTGAGGGAGCACCACACTCTGAGGGGGTTAGTACTGAGGGATCACCACGCTGTGAGGGGGTCAGTACTGAGGGACCGCCACGCTATGTGTCAGTCAGTCTTTTTTTTTATTTCAAAACTATACTTTATTCATAAAATAATTTGACGGTCTGTACAGTTGGTCATGCCATACTTATGTAAACATATAGATTCAGAGATAAGAATTTATCATTTTTATACAGGTCTGTACATTTTTTCAATCATATGCCCATATAATTAGCTGAGGCGTCAGCAGAGCCCAAATGACTATGGGCCCCCTCTTCTTCGTTAGGCAGGCATACTCTACACAGTAGTCTTTCCCCATCGCGCCTTGGCGGCAGCTGCCGCAAGCTTCAGCTCGTCCCTCAACACGTAGTCCTGGATCTTGGAATGTGCCAGTCTGCAGCACTCAGTCGGGGTCAACTCCTTCAGCTGAAAGATCAGCAGGTTTCGGACCGCCCAGAGAGCGTCCTTCACCGAGTTGATGATCCTCCAGGCACAGTTGATGTTCGTCTCGGTGTGCGTCCCGGGGAACAAGCCGTAGAGCACGGAGTCCCGCGTCATAGCGCTGCTCGGGACGAACCTCGACAAACACCACTGCATTCCTCTCCAGACTTCCTCTGCGTAGGCACATTCCAGAAGGAGGTGTGTGACAGTCTCGTCCCCCCCGCAGCCGCTTCGAGGGCAGCGTGCGGTGCGGCTGAGAGTCCGGGCGTGCATAAAGGATCTCACAGGCAGAGCCCTTCTCACCACCAGCCAAGCCATGTCTTGGTGCTTGTTGGAAAGTTATGGCGATGAGGAATTCTGCCAAATGGCTTTGACAGTCTGCTCAGGGAACCGCTCGATAGGATCCGCCATCTCCTTTTTCCGAAGGGTCTCAAGGACACTACGTGCTGACCACTTCCTGATGGACTTGTGGTCAAAGGTGTTTTTCTTCATAAACTTCTCCACGAAGGACAGGTGATACGGAATGGTGCAACTACTCGGAGCGTTCCGCGGCAGCGAGGCCAGGCCCATCCTTCGCAACACCGGGGACAGGTAGAGCCTCAGTACGTCGTGACACTTGGTGTTTGCGTACCGGGGATCCACGCACAGCTTGCTGCAGCCACACACAAAGGTGGCCATTATGGTGAGGGTGGCATTTGGGTGTATTTTTTCCCCCGTTGCCCAGATCTTTGTACAGCGAGTCCCTTCGGACCCGGTCCATCTTTGACCTCCATATGAACTGGAAGAAGGCCCGGGTAACTGCAGCGGCACAGGTTCTGGGAATAGGCCAGACCTGTGCCACGTATAACAGCAATGACAGTGCCTCACACCTGATGACCAGGTTTTTTCCCGCGATGGAGAGCGACCGTAGCTTCCATCTGCCCAGTTTCTGCCTCACTTTGCTGATCCGCTCCTCACAAGACTTGGCACACGCCCCAGCCCCTCCGAACCAAATACCCAGCACCTTCAGGTGGTCGGTCCTGTTGGTGAAGGGGATCGAGGATTGGTCGGCCCAGTTCCCGAAGAGCATGGCCTCGCTCTCGCCTCGGTTTACCTTAGCCCCCGAGGCACGTTCGAACTGGTCACATATGCACATGAGTCTGCGCACGGACAGCGGATCCGAGCAGAAAACGGCGACGTCATCCATGTACAGGGAGGCCTTAACCTGCAGGCCCCCGCTGCCAGGAATAGTCATCCCTCTCAGGCTCGCATCCTTCATGATGGACTCGTCAAATGGCTCTATGCAGCACACAAACAAGGCAGGAGAGAGAGGGCAGCTCTGCCTGACTCCAGATCTGACTGGGAAGCTATCTGATTCCCACCCATTGATTGAGACTGCATGGACAGTCAGTATTGAGGGAGCGCTACACGGTCAGTGTGTCAGTTCTGAGGGAGTCTTATTTCAGAGGGTCAATACTAAGGGAGTGCTGCACTGCCAAAGAGTCAGTACTGAGGCATTGCTGGGCTATCAGAAGTGCAGGAATGAGGCAGTGCCGCACTGTCAGAGTGTCAGTACTGAGGGACTTCTGCTCTGTCGGAAGGTCAGTGCTGAGGGAATGCCGCGCTATTGGAGGGTCAGTACCGAGGGAGTGCTGCCCTGTTAGAGCATTTGTTTTGAGGGAGTGCCACATTGTCGGAGGGTCAATACTGAGGCAATGCCACATTTTATGAGTATCAGTACTGAGGGAATACTGCACTGTAGAAATGTCAGTGCAAAGAGAGTGCAGCAGAGGCAGAGGGTCAATACTGAGGAAATGCTGTTGTGTCAGAGCGTCACTTCTGAGGGTGAGCTGCAGTGTCAAAGCAGCAGTA
Organism: Chiloscyllium plagiosum; assembly: GCF_037043375.1. NCBI lineage: Eukaryota > Metazoa > Chordata > Chondrichthyes > Orectolobiformes > Hemiscylliidae > Chiloscyllium > Chiloscyllium plagiosum. Next base: position 60,317,501 of record NW_028270184.1, on the reverse strand, counting down.
CTGAGGGAGAGTTGAACTGTCAGAGGGTCAGTACTGAGGGATCTCAGCGCTGACAGAGGGGCAGAGCTGAAGGATTGCATCACCGTCAGGTGCGCAGGACCAAAAGGCTGTTGCACTGTCAGTTCTGAGGGATTACTAAATGATCAGAGGATGTTCCACACTGTCTGAAAGGCAGTATGAAGGTGCGCGACACTGTGGGAGGGTCAGTATACGTGCAATGCCACACTGTCAGACGGTCAGTACTGAGGGAGTGTTACACTGTCAGGTTGGCAGTACTGAGGGAGTGCTGCAGTGTCATAGGAACAGTACTGACTGAGTGTTACACTGTCACAGGGCCAGTATCGAGGGAGTGCAGCACTGTCAGAGGGTCAGAACCGAGGGAGTGCTGCACTGTCAGAAGGTCAGTAATGAGGAAGTGCTGCACTGTCAGAGGGTCAGTACTGAGGAATCGTAGCACTGACAGAGGGTCAGTACTGAGAGATTGCAGTACTGTCAGAGTGTAGAGAACGGAGGAATTGCAGCACTTTCACAGGGTCAGCACAGACCGAATACCACACTATCAGAGGCTCTGTACTCAGAGAGCTCTGCACCATCAAAGAGTCAGTACGGAGCGAGCATTACACTGTCAGAGGGTCAGCACTGAGGGTACGTGCCCGATGAAAAGGTTAGTACTGAGAGAGCGCTACACAGTGAGAGTGTCAGTTCTGAGTGAGTGCTATTTCAGCGGGTCAGTACAGAGAGAGCGTTGCACTGTCAGAGTGTCAGTACTGAGGGAGTGCTGCACTGTCAGATGGTCAGTACGGAGGGAGTGCTGCACTGTCAGAGGGTCAGTACGGAGGGAGTGCTGCACTGTCAGACGGTCGGTTCTGAGGGAGTAGTGAACGATCAGAGGATGCACCGCAATGTCTGAAAGTCAGTATGAAGGTGCGCCACACTGTGGGAGGGTCAGCATACGTGCAATGCTACACTGTCAAAGGGTCAGTACCGAGGGACTGCTGCATTGCCAGTTTGTAAGTACCAAGGGATCACCGCACTGTCGGACAGTCAGTACTGAGGGACTGCTGCATTATCAGAGTGCCATCTCTGAGGAGTAATACACTGTCAAATGGTCAGTACTAAGGGAGCACCACACTGTCAGAGAGTCAGCACAGAGGGAATGCCACACTGTCAGAGGCTCTGAACTCAGAGCGCTCTGCACCATCAGAGAGTCAGTACTGAGTGAGCACTACACTGTCAGAGGGTCAGCACTGAGGAAGTGCGCACAATCAAAAGGTCAGTACTGAGAGAGCGCAACACAATGAGAGTGTCTGTTCTGAGTGAGTGCTATTTCAGATGGTCAGTACAAAAAGAGTGTTGCACTGTCAGAGTGTAAGTACTGAGGGAGTGGCTGCACTGTCAGGGGGTCAGTGCTGAGGGGGAGCTGCACTGTCAGATCGTCAGCAATGAGAGAGTGCTGCACTGTCAGAGGGTCAGTACCATGGGAGTACTGCACTGTCAGAGAGTCAGTACTGAGGGAGCACCACACTGTCGGATGTTCAGTCCAGAGGGCAAGCGAGACTATCAGTGGTTCTGCACTGAGGGAGCACTGCACCATCAGAGAGTCAGTGGAGGGAGTGTTGCATTGTCAGAGGATCAGTATGGAGAGAGTGCAGCATTGTCAGAGGATCAGTATGGAGGGAGTGCTACATTGTCAGACGATCAGTGTGGAGGGAGTCCTGCATTGTCAAAGGATCAGTATGGTGGGAGTGCAGCATTGTCCGAGGATCAGTATGCAGGGAGTGCAGCATTTTCAGAGGATCAGTGTGGAAGGAGTCCTGCTTTGTCAAAGGATCAGTACGGAGGGAGTGCAGTATTGTCAGAGAGTCAGGATGGAGGGATTGCTGTGCAGTGAGAGGATCAGTACTGATCATGTGCGCACTCACTGAGGACCAGTACTAATGGATGGCCATGCTGTCAGAGTGCCGCATTGTGAGAGGGTTACTACTGAGGGAGCGCTGCACTCTGAAAGGGTTAGAACTGAGGGAGCACCACACTCTGAGGGGGTTAGTACTGAGGGATCACCGCGCTGTGAAGGGGTCAGTACTGAGGTAGCGCCACGCTATGTGTCGGACAGTCAGTATTGAGGGACTCCTGCATTGCAATAGGGTCAGTACTGAGAGAATGATGTACTCTCAAAGGGTCATTACTGAGGGAGCGCTACACGGTCAGTGTATCAGTTCTGAGGGAGTGTTGTTTCAGAGGGTCAGTACTGAGGGAGTGCTGCTGTGTTGGAAGGTCAGTACTGAGGGAATGCCGTGCTATTGGAGAGTCAGAACCGAGGGAGTGCTGCCCTGTTAGAGCATCTGTATTGAGGGAGTGCCACATTGTCAGAAGGTCAATACTGAGGGAATGCCGCAATTTTTGAGGATCAGTACTGAGGGAATACTGCACTGTAGAAATGTCAGTACAATGAGAGTGCAGCAGAGTCAGAGGGTCAGTACTGAGGCAATGCTGTTCTGACAGAGCGTCATTTATGAGGGAGTGCTGCAGTGTCAAAGCAGCAGTGCTGAGGGAGAGCTGCACTGACAGAGGGGCAGAGCTGAGGTATTGCATCACCGTCAGTGGTGCAGGACCAAAGGGCTGTTGCACTGTCAGATCTGAAGTAGTACTGAACGATCAGAAGATGCTCCACACTGTCTGAAAGGCAGTATGATGGTGCGCGACAGTGTGGGAGGGTCAGTATACGTGCAATGCCACACTGTCAGAGGGTCAGTACTGAAGAATCGCAGCACTGACAGTAGGTCAGTACTGAGGGATTGCAGCACTGTCAGAGGGTCATTACTGAGGGAATGCAGCACTGTCAGGGGGTTAGTACTGAGGGAGTGCTGCACTGTCAGAGGGTCAGTACAGAGGGAGTGCTGCACTGTCAGAGGTTCAGTACGGAGTGAATGCTGCACTGTCAGGGGGTTAGTACTGAGGGAGTGCTGCACTGTCAGAGGGTCAATACTGAGGGAGTGCTGCACTGTCAGAGGGTCAGTACTGAGGGAATGCTGCACTGTCAGAGGGTCAGTACTGAGGGAGAGTTGCACTGTCGGAGGGTCAGTACTACGGGAGTGCAGTGTAGTGCTCACTCTCTGAGGGCCAGTACGAAGGGATCAGCATGCTCTCAGAGTGCCCCACTGTTAGAGGATCCGTCCTGTGGGAGCCTGCGCTGTGTGTCTGAGAGTCAGTACTGTGGGAGTACCGCGCTGTATGTCACAGTTAGTCCTGAGGGTACACCGCGCTGCATTGCCAGAGTGTCAGGACTGAGGAGTGCTACACTGTCAGAGGATCAGCACCGAGGGAATTCTGCTCTGTCGGAGTGTCAGTACTGAGGGAATGATGCAGTATCAGAGGGTCAGGACTAAGGGAGTGCTGCGCTGTCGTAGGGGCAGACCAAAGGGAATGCAGCCCTGTCAGAGGGTCAGGGAAGTGCCACACTGTCGGAGGGTCAGTGCTGAGGGAGCGCCGCCCTGTTGAGTTCGTCAGTGCTGAGGGAAAGCTGCATTGTTGGAGCATCAGTACTGTCAGAGTTCAGTACTCATGGAGTGTTGCAATGTCAGAGGTTCAGTCCTCAGGGAATGGAAAATTGTCAGAGGGTCAGGACTGCGGGAGCGCTGCACTGTCAGACGGTCAGTACTGAGGGATTACCGCACTGTCAGAGAGTCAGTCTTGTGGGAGCGCTGAACTGTCAGAGGGTCAGTACTGAGGGAGCACTGCACTGCCAGAGGGTCAGTACTGAGGGAGTGCTGCACTGTCAGTGGGTCTGTACTAAGGGACTGCTGCACTGGCAGAATGTCATGACTGAGGGATGACTGCACTGTCAGATGGTCAGTACTAAGGGAGTACTGCCCTGTCAGATGGTCAGTACTAAGGGATTGCCGCACTGTCAGAGAGTCAGTGCTGAGGGAGTGCTACACTGTCAGAGGGTCAGTAATAAGGGAGTGCTGCACTGTGAGAGTCAGTACTGAGGTAATGCCACACTGTCAGATGGTCAGTACTGAGGGAGTGCTGCACTGTCAGAGGGTCAGTACTGAGGAAATGCTCATTCTTGGAGGTTCCGCACTAAGGGATCACCATTCTGTCAGAGGATCAGTATTTAGGTATCACCGAACTGTTGGTCAGTCAGTATTGAGGGCCTGCTGCATTGCTAGAATATCTGTACTGAGGAGCGCTACACTGTTACTGGTTTCGTACTGCGGCACTGTCAGAGGATCAGTACTGAGGAATCACGGCACTGTCGGAATGTCAATACTGAGGGCCTGCTGCATTGCCAGAGGATCTGTAATGATACAGTGCTGCACTGTCAGAGGGTCAGTACTGAGTGAGTGCCGCACTGTCAGGGGTGAAGGACCAAGGGAGTGCTGCACTATCAGCGTGTCAACTCTGAGGGAGTGCTGCACTTTCAGAGTGTCAGAACTGAGGGTGTGCAGCACGGTCAGTCAATCAGTATGGAGCGAGTGCATCATAGTCTGAGGGTCAGGACGGAGGAAGCATTGCAATGTCAGAGAGTCAGTACTGGGGGAGTGTTGCACTGTCAGAGGGTCAGTGCTGAGTGAGTGCGGCAATGTCAGAGGTCAGTACTGAGGGAGTTCTGCAGTGTCAGAGGGTCAGTTTGAGGGAGGGATGTGCTGTCAGGGGGTCAGGACGGAGGAAGCACTGCAATGTCAGAGGGTCAGTACTGAGGGACTGTCTCACTGTCAGAGGGTCAGTACTGAGGGAGTACTGCACTGTCAGAGGGTCAGTTTGAGGGAGGGCTGCACTGTCAGAGAGTCAGACTGCGTGAGTGCCGCACTTTCGGAGGATCAGGACTGTGAAAATGCTGCACTGTCAGAGGGTCATTACTGAGGGACTGCCGCAATGTCAGAGGGTCAATATGGGGGCAGTGCTGCACTGTCAGAAGGTCAGTCCTGATGGAGTGCCACACTCTCAGAGAGTCATTACTGAGGGAGCACTGCACTATCACTGCATCAGTCTGGGGGATACCTGCACTGTAAGAGAGTCAGTACTGAGTGAGTGCCACACTATCAGATGGGCTGAATGGCCTAATTTCTTCTCCCATGTCTTGTGGTCTAAGAGGGATACCTGAAATTGTTCAGTACATTTCTGCCTCTGCGTCCTTCATACCCTACTCAGCAGTGATTCCCACGTCCAGATTTCAGAGACAGTGTTCAAACAGACCTGAAGTGGTTCCACCCTCTTTTCCCAGGGATCGACTTTTCGTTTCGTGTGACTGACCTGCCAGCTCAAAGGGATATTTTCATGCTGCAGGCCTGAGGCTTATTCCTCAGCTTCCATCTGCTCATCCCAAATGAATCCCACTGTCCCAGACTCAGCACAGTCGTGTGTTCCTTATTTCTGAGCTTCTCAATGCTAATCCACATCCAGAATGACATCCCACACTCCTCCAAATCATATCACAGGCTAATTGCCTGGGAGAGAGGAGTGTTAAGAGAGGAAATAAAAACCTGAAAGGACTTTACAGTGACATTAATGGTGAATTGATAATGAGAGAAAGAGTAGGTCGTGGAACACAGAGAGAATTTGTGTATGGACCCAGAGGCGAAAGTGAATGGATGCATTTTGTCAATGCTCATTGGGAAAGGGTTGATATGAAATCGTGGAGATGCTCTGTGATACGATTCAATAAATGAGCATATATATAGAAAGATGTTTCTGAGTAGTCTGGCCGTCTTATAACCCAATAAATCTCCAAAGATGGTGGAAATGTATCTCAGTTTACCGAATGAGTTGATGGAATGAAGTAGCAGGTACACTTGCAAACATTTTCAAATCCCCTCTGGCCACAAGAGAGTTGGCATCGGACTGACCATGTGGTACTGTTATTCAAGAAGGAACATGGGATATACCAGGCAGCTGCAGGCCAGTCAGGCTAATATCGTGGGTGTGACGTCTGTTGGAAATAATTTTCGGAGATAGAATTAATCAGCATTTACAGAGACTGGAGTTCTTGAAGAACAGTCAGAATGGTTCTGTTAAGGGGAGCTCAGGTCTGACCAATTGGATTGCACTTTTTAAGGAGGTGACCAGGTGTGTAAATATGGGCAATGCTTTCCTGTCGCCTGCTTGGAGGTCAGTAAGGCTTTTATCAGGATCCATACTGGAAACTGATAGTGAACGTAAAAACTCAAGATCCAAGGAATTTGGCACAGAATGCTGAGTGGCAGGAAGCAGACAGTGATGGTCCAATTAGAAATCTCTGTCCGTTCATGTCTCACTGTTGGAGTCGTGCTGATGTGGCTGAGAGAAAAGATTTAGATTTGAATGGTGGATGGTCAATCAGTGGGTTCATGAATGATATGAAGATTGGTGGGGTGATAAATACTGAGGATGATAGCCTTCGGTTACAGAAGGATGGAGATGGCCTTGTCAGATGGACCCATCATTGGCAACGGGTGAGGTGCCTGAAGACTGGAGGGTGATTAATGATGTGCCATTATTGAAGTAAGGCTGCAAATAACAGCCATTGAACTATGGAGCTGTGAGCCTGATGGCAGTGGTGGGTAAGCTGTTGGAGGGCATTCTGAGAAACAACTTACTTGCATTTGGAAAAGCAAGAATTGATTAGGGATGGTCAGCTTGGCTTTGTTTGTGGAAATGGTGTGTCCAACTTGATAGAGCTTTTGAAGGGATGACTAAGGAAACAGATGAGAAGGTTTCAAATGGGAGACTGCTTAGTAAAAGATGAGATGACATGCCATCCAAGGAGAGAGGACAGCTCGGTGCCTCAGTGGTTTGATTCTAACTCCCGGTGACTGTCTGTGTGGAGTTTACACATTCTCTCTGTATCTGTGCGGGTTTCCTCTGGGTGCTCCAGTTTCCTCTGACAGCCCAAAGATGCCATTGGAAATGCAGCATTAGAGGGATAGAGTAGAGGATGTGAGTCTGGGTGCGATGCTGTTCAGACAGTCAGTGTAGAGCCAATGGACAGAATGGCTTGCTTCCACACTGTAGGAATTCTAATATTAATCCAGAGAGACAAGTAATGTTCTGGGGACCTGCGCTCCAATCTTGGACAGGGGTGGATGTGGGTCCTTACAGTCTGAAGGGGTTTGAACGCAATCTGAGGGGGGAGCTGGGCTGAGCCCTGAAGTGTTGAGGATGTGAATGTTTTGTGGAGCTACTGTCTAAGGGGCTTTGGGGGTTAAACACAACAAAGTGATGCTTTCTTCGGTATTGTGGGAGCACTTTCTGAGGTATTGAGGAAGCACTTTCTGAGGCATTGAGGGAGCACATTCTGAGGTACTGAGGGAGCACATTCTGAGGTATTGAGGGAGCATTATCTGAGGTACTGTGGGAGAACAATCTGAGCTATTGAGGGAGCACTTTCTGAGGTATTAAGGGAGTACTATCTGAGGTACTGAGGGAGAACTATCTGAGTTATTGAGGGAGCACTTTCTGAGGTATTGAGGGAGCACTGTCTTAGGTACTGAGGGATCACTTTCTGAGGTACTGAGGAAGCACTATCTGAGGTACTGAGGAAGCACTATCTGAGGTACTGAGGGAGAATTATCTGAGGTATTGAGGAAACACTATCTGAGGTACTGTGGGAGCACTTTCTGGGTACTGAGGGAGCAATTTCAGAGGTATTGAGGAAGCACTTTCTGAGGTACTGAGGGAGCACTTTCTGAGGTACTGGGGGAGCACTATCTGAGGTGTTGTGGGAGCACTATCTGAGGTATTGAGGGAGCACTTTCTAAGTTATTGAGGGAGCACTTTCTGAGGTACTGAGGGAGCACTTTCTGAGGTACTGAGAGAGCACTTTCTGAGGTATTGAGGGAGCACTGTCTGAGGTATTGAGGGAGCACTTTTTGAGGTAATGGAGAGCACTTTCTGAGGTACTGAGGGAGCATTATCTGAGGTACTGTGGGAGAACTATCTGAGGTATTGAGGGAGCACTTTCTGAGGTATAGACGGAGAACGTTCTGAGGTATTGAGGGAGCACATACTGAGGTATTGAGGGAGCACGTTCTGAGGTGTTGAGGTAGCACTTTCAGAGGTATTGAGGGAGCACTATCTGAGTTATTGACGGAGCACGATCTGAAGTATTGAGGGAGCACTTTCTGAGGTATTGAGGGAGCACTATCTGAGGTACTGAGAGAGAACTATCTGACGTACTGAGGGAGCAATATCGGAAGTATTGAGGGAGCACTATCTGAGGTATTGAGGGAGAACTATCTGAGATATTGAAGGAGCACTTTCTGAGGTATTGAGGTAGAAATATCTGAGGTATTGAGGGAGCACTTTCTGAGTTATTGAGGGAACACTTTCAGAGGCATTGAGGGAGCACTTTCTGAGGTACTGAGGGAGCACTTTCTGAGTTATTGAGGGAGCACTTTCTGAAGTACTGAGTGAGCACTTTCTGAGGTATTGAGGGAGCACTGTCTGAGGTACTGAGGGAACAATTTCTGAAGTACTGAGAGGTACTTTCTGAGGTATTGGGGAGAACTCTCTGAGGTATTGAGGGTGAACTGTCTGAGGTACTGAGGGAGCACTTTCTGATGTACTGAGGGAGCACTTTCTGACATACTGAGGAAGCACTATCTGAGGTACTGAAGGAGCACTTTGTGAGGTACTGAGGGAGCACTTTCTGAGGTACTGAGGGAGAACTGTCTGAGGTATTGAGGGAGCACTGTCTGAAGTACTGAGGGAGCACTTTCTGAGATATTGAGGGAGCACTTTGTGAGGTACTGAGGGAGCACTTTCTGAGGTACTGTGGGAGCACTTTCTGAGGGATTGAGGGAGCACTTTCTGACATACTGAGGAAGCACTATCTGAGATACTGAGGGAGCACTTTGTGAGGTACTGAGGGAGCACTTTCTGAGGTACTGAGGGAGCACTTTCTGACATACTGAGGAAGCACTATCTGAGATACTGAGGGAGCACTTTGTGAGGTACTGAGGGAGAACTGTCTGAGGTATTGACGGAGCACTATCTGAGGTACTGAGGAAGCACCGTCTGAGGTACTGAGGGAGCACTTTCTGAGGTACTGAGGGAGCACCTTCTGAGGTACTGAGGGAGCACTATCTGAGGTATGGAGGGAACACTTCCTGAGGTTTATGAGGGAGCACTTTCTGAGGTATTGAGGGAGCACTTTCTGAGGTACTGAGGTAGATCTATATGAGGTATTGAGGGAGCACTTTCTGAGGTATTGAGGGAGCACATTCTGAGGTATTGAGGGATCACTATCTGAGGTATTGAGGGAGAACTTTCAGAGGTACTTAGGGAGCACTATCTGCGGTACTGAGGGAGAAATATCTGAGATATTGAGGGAGAACTATCTGAGATATTGAGAGAGCACTTCCTGAGGGATTTAGGGAGAACTATCTGAGGTATTGAGGGAGCACTTTCTGAGGTACTGAGGGGGCACTTTCTGAGGTATTGAGGGAGCTATATCTGAGATATTAAGGGAGCACTTTCTGAGGTACTGGACGAGCAGTTTCTGAGTTATTGAGGGAGCACTATCTGAGGTACTGAGGGAGCACTTTCTGAGGTATTGTGGGAGCACTTTCTGAGGTATTGAGGGAGCACTATCTGAGGTACTGAGGGAGAACTCTCTGAGGTTTTGAGGGAGAACTATCTGGGGTATTCAGGGAGAACTATCTGAGGTACCGAGGGAGCACCATGTGCTGGTACAGAGTGCAGAGGATAGAAAGAAACAGTTGCAATTTCCTGATCATTTCCTCAGGGTCCCTGAGCCGCTCTGGTGTCGTAATTTGAAATGGAAGCAACTCCCCATTTCAGAAAATTCAGATTATTTTAATCAATCAGCGAAAAATAACAGCAGAATGTGTCTGAAACATGGTTTGGGGGAAAACTTTCATCAATCTATTGTCACTTGTTGCTTGGAGACGTTTTAGAAAAGCAGGCACCCAAACAGACTAATGCTGTCGATGCAAGAGCTGGTGCACAGGAAGATCCAACAAGTCATCTGGAGCAGTCATCATGCGAGATCAGGGTTCAGTCCTCAGAGAAATCATTTCTCCAGCAATACCTCAACCATGCCTTTACAGCTGTGTGTGTGTGTGTGTGTGTGTGTGTGTGTGTGTGTGAGAGAGAGAGAGAGACAGAGAGAGAGAGAGATACTGCCCGTGCTTGTGTGTGTGAAAGAGTGGATGCATGTGTATCTCTGTGTGTCTGTAAATGTGTGCATGAGAGAGAAAGTGCATGTTCATGTGAGAGTGTGTGGCTGTGTGTGTTTGAGGGTGTGTGTGTCTCTGTGTGCATGTGTGTGAGTGAGGGTGTGTGTGAGAGAGTGTGTATGTGTGTGAGAGAGAGTGTGTCTGTGTATGTGTGTGTGAGAGTGTGCCTGTGTGTGAGAGAATGTGTCTGTGTGTCTATGTGAGTGTGTGTCTGTGGGACTATGTGTGTATGTGTCTGTGTGTCTGTATGACAGTGTGTCTTATGTGAGAAAGTGTGTGTATGTGTCTGTGAGATTGTATGTCTGTTTGCAAGTGTGTGTGAGAGTGAGTGTGTCTGTGTGTGAGAGAGAGTGTGTGTGTCAGTGTGTGAGAGAGAGAATGTGGGTGTCCGTGTGTGTGTGAGAGAGAGTGTGTCCATGCATACTTGAGGGAGTGTGCGTCTGCGTGTGTATGTGTGTGTGTGAGAGAGTGTAACTGTGTGTTTGTGTGTGTGAGAGAGAGAGCGTCTGTGTGTGAGAGAGAGTGTGTGTCTGTGTGTGTGTGTGAGAGAGAGTGTGTGTCCATGTGTGTGTGAGAGAGAGAGTGTGTCTATGTGTGTGTGAGGGAGTGTGTGTCTGCGTGTGTATGTGTGTGTGAGAGTAACTGTGCGTTTATGTGTGTGTGTGAGAGAGTGTGTCTGTGTGTGTTTGAAGGAGTGTGTGTCTGCGTGTGTATGTGTGTGAGAGAGAGTAACTGTGTGTTTATGTGTGTGTTTGAGGGATCGTGTGTCTGTGTGTCTGTCTGTGTGTATGTGTGTGAGAGAATATCTGTGTGTGTGAGAGACAGAGAGTGTGTATGTGAGAGAGAGAGTGCCTGTGTGCGTGAGAGTGAGTGGGTGTGTGAGAGAATGAGAGGGTGTGTGTAAATGAGAGAGTGTGTGTGTGTGTGTGAGAGAGAGAGTGTGTCTGTGTGAGAGAGAGTATGTGTCTGTGTGTGCGTGAGAGAGAGTGTCTGTGTGTGTGTGAGAGAGAGTGTGTCTGTGTGTATGTGTGAGAGAGTGTGTCCGTATGTGTATTTGAGGGAACGTATGTCTGTGCGTGTATGTGTGTGAGAGATATAGTGTGTGCTTGTCTGTGAGGGTGTGTCTGTGTTTGTGTTTGAGGGAGCGTGTGTCTGTGTCTGAGAGAGAGCCTGTGTGTGGCGGGGTCCTTTGTGTATGTGTGTGTGAGAGTGTTTCTGTGTGTGTTTGAGGGAGTGTCTGTGTGTGTGTGTGTGTGTGTGTGTGTGTGTGTGTGTGTGTGTGTGTGTGTGTGTGTGTGTGTGTGTGTGTGTGTGTGTGTTCATGTAAACTAGCCCATCTTATTGGGTGCTCATGAATATAAAATCCAGCTGCTGCTTCAGTTGAATTGGTCCTCGTGTCTCCAAAGACACAAAGGCTGCAAGAGTGAATTAACTGGGGGAAAGAGAGTGCCATTCATTCCAGTGGGGATTCATCCAGTAAACCTTCCCCACACACTAACATCCCTCTGGCAATGCAGTGACCAGTCCTGCACACAGTGCCCCAGGTACAAACCAATGTAATGTCACCGTACTCTTACCAGAGAATGGGACAGCTCCTCATTACAGAGCGGTGTCTGGTGGTGTTTTAATCAGAGGGTCAGCATGGCCCCAGCTGAGGGGAGAGGTTGGAAAAGAGAGTCCTTCAGTGTAACCCCAGCTGGTGTGGGAATTGAATACACGCTATTGGTTTTACTCTGCATTATAAACCAACTGTCCAGCCAACTGAGCTAACTGACTTCTCTCCAGGGGCATGCCCTGTATAACCCAATCATAGCCAGCCTGCACCTGAATAGGAGCCAGGAGCAAGGCCATTCGGCCCCACCCTCACCCAGAAGGGAGAGCACGGGAAGCTGATGAAGGAAACAAGCCCCTCCCATGTAGCCTTCTGAACTGGAGTTGGAGGACATGGCAGACCTGGCCTGTTGTTTGCTTCTCCGAGACAGGGCTGCTCCACCTTACAGTGAGAGACTGAGGGTAATCTCGAGAAGATTTCACTTCTCACTGAGAGGCTGCAACTCCTATCCAAAGCAGGCCGGTTCCCTCCGAGACTCACGGAAGAGTGCAGCCCTCGACAGATCAGTCCCTTGTGTCGCATAACCTCCAGTATGGGGGCCAAGAGCTGGGAAGTAGTGTTCAGAACAGAAGACCATCCGAAATAGGGACAGGAGGAGAACATTCAGCCTCGCGAGCCTGCTCTACTATTCAATAGGATCGTGAATGATTTAGCATTTGATTTGGGAGCTGAAACCCGGACAGTACAGAGACAGAGAATCAAATTATTCTGCTATACGGAATCATCAGACAGGAGCTGGAACCGGAGAGAGTGAACACACACACACACACACACATTGTGGGATTCAGGCTGTCTGTGGGAATTTTACCACAAGATGCGAGCTCTACACTGAGGAGAGACAAAGGCGCAAAATGCTAGAGAGGGCAGCTGCACAGTCTAATCCCACCAACCTCACTGCTTCCCACTACCATGAGAGCTCTTATGTATATTTCTGTGTTCCCAGCTGTCTCTCCCACATTTTTCCTTCAATCCCTATCTCACAACATCCTTCATATCTCTGCCCTGTTGACATTTCCCTGCAGATTCCCTTCCAACAACACTCTGCCCCTTTGACACCCCATCATGTTTTTCAGGAACGCCTAATCATTCAATCTTCCACAAAACCAACACCTTGCTCATCTCTCTCTGCATCTTTCTCTCAGCTCTATGGGATCTTGCCTTTCTTGTCTGTAAATCATTCTCGTTGCATCGCAGTACCTCCCCCCCCCCCCCCACTCTCTCAGCTCTATGCTGCTGCTGCAACTCATCTCTCTCTCTGTCCTATACCTCTCCCTGGGTTTTCTCTCTTGCTGTCTATTTGACCTTCACTCCCTGTCTTTTCCTCCCCTTTTTCACCTTATATCTGTCTGACATTATATTTCTCTTCATGGGGTTTTACTCTTTCTCTCTCCCTTTCTCTCTCTGCGTCTCTCCTACTCTTTTTCAGTTCATCTCACTTTCTCTCCCTCCCTCTGCCTGCCCGTCTTTCTCGTGTTCTCTCCCTCCCTCTGACTGTGTATCTACCCAGCTCTCTTTCTCTCTTGTAGTTTCTCTCCCTCTGTCTCCCTAGAGCCCTGTCCCAGTGACTGGGGAAGGGACGTTGGAAGAGTTTGTCTCTGTGTCGCTGGATGCTGTACAGTTAATGCGGGGGATCAACCTTTTCCTGGTCTCTCCCGGGTTTTACCCCGACAGTGGGGAGGGGGTTAGTGTAAGAGACATAAAAGTCCTTTTCCCATTGAGTCTGAAATGAAGAAAAAGAGAAGGGGAGGGTGACAAAAAGAGAAAGAGAGACATGGAGAGAGTGGGGATGGAGAAATTGAGGCGAGAGAGAGAGATGGGCAGTGAGAAACAGGGAGAGGAAGAAGGACACATATGGAGGGAGAAGGACAGTGTGTGTGGATAGGGAATGGTTGCAAAGTGGGATCTTTCTGTGCATGACAGCAGTCAGTCAAAAGGTGTGATAGTCTCTGCACCATGTCCTCCAGCCCAGGAGCTGTGGGTCTACATGGGAAGGGGGAGATTGGGAGACAAGGGGGGGGGGGGAGTGGGACAGCTAGAGAGGGGGGACTGATGGGGTTTTGGGGTTGGTGGACAAAGGAGGGGCTGCTGTGAGAGACAGAGAGATTGAGGGAGGGTCAGCATGAGACGCAAAGACTGAGACAGGATGGAGAAGAGGTGTTCAAAGTTTGTGAGAAGATTTGTAGTTCGGGTGCTCGTTTTTGTGGTTCTGTTCGCCGAGCTGGGAATTTGTGTTGCAGACTATTGTCCCCTGTCTAGGTGACATCCTCAGTGCTTGGGAGCCTCCTGTGTAGCCCTTTTGTGTTGGTTCCTCCGGCATTTATAGTAGTTTGTCTCTACCGCTTCCGGTTGTCAGTTCCAGCAGTCCGCTGCAATGGCCGGTATATTGGGTCCAGGTCGATGTGTTTGTTAAACACATCAACCTGGACCCAATATACCGGCCATTGCAGCGGACAGCTGGAACTGACAACCGGAAGCGGTAGAGACAAACTGCTATAAATGCCGGAGGAACCAACACAAAAGGGCTACACAGGAGGCTCCCAAGCCCTGAGGATGTCACCTAGACAGGGAACGAAATGTCTGCAACACAAACTCCCAGCTCGGCGAACAGAACCACAACACGGAGAAGAGGTCTCCACAGAAAGGATCTTCAGTGAGGCCATTCAGGGGACAATGCTGAGGATCCTGAACAGGACCAAGATCATTTAATGGGGGAGGGGGGGAATGGGCAGGAAGGACTCCATCTGTGATACAAGCCTTCTTTAATTCTGGGAATGGGATCTTGCTGTGCATTTAAACAGCCACAGGCCAGTCAGTCAACCCAGACTCATTTACCGGTGTGAGAAAGTGAGGACTGCAGATGCTCGAGAGTCAGAGTTACAAAGTGAGGAGCTGGGGAAGCCCAGCAGGTCAGCCAGGAGAGTCGATGGTTCAGGCCTGACCTGCTGGGCTTTTCCAGCTCCACACTTTCCCACTCATCTCCCTCTGCCCCAGGGAGTGGGGCTCACAGCAATGTTGGGGCAACAAAATATTTGAGGGGGGCTAATTTGGTGACGCAATTATTTGGGAGCTAAGATATTTGGGAAAGGGAATAAATTTGGGAGGACAGTGAAAATGAAGGGCATTGTATTTTTGAGGGTGTACAAAATTGGGTGAGATCTTTCAGGTCTGAAATAGCGAAAAACAGAAAGGAAGGGTGAGAAAAAGAGACAGAGATGGAGAGAGTGGGGATGGAGAAGGGGGATGGGAGAAAGATGGGCAGAGAGAGACATGGAGAGGGAGAGAAAGTGTGTGTGAGAGAGAGAGACAGGCAGAAGGACAGAGAGAGAGGGGACAGAGAGAGGGAGAGCAGGGGAAGTCAGGCTAAGACTGTGGAGTTAAAACATGGACAGACTGAAGGGGTGACACTTGTTATTCCAGTTGGTTCCAACTCTCTCTCTCAATGGATTTTCACATTCCCTCTCTCCCATGCCCCTGGGCTTTGCATCAGCCTCTCTCTCTCTCTCTCTCTCTCTCTCTCTCTCTGTTCTGCTTCTGGGTCTGCGAAACTTTTCTCTCGCCCTCTCTCTCTCTGGATGGCCAGATGGTCTCTGTCTCTTGCCATGCTGGTCTCCTCAGAAGGCCTCCAGAGATTCAGGCAATCAGTCTGCAGATAAACCCTGTTTTTGTTCATTTCTGCATGGTTTTCCTGAACTTTCTATCGTTCTGGCCAATTAGGAGAATCCGTTAATAGTTTGAAGTATTGCCAATCATTTGGATGGCTTCTTGCTGTTAGTTGTTTGGGTAGCAGGACCCGGTGCCTTCCTGTCTGGTAGATACGTCTGTCCAGAACAACTGTTGCCTTATACATTGTGCTGTGTTTGCGCTGTGCCTGGTGTGCGGGTTTGTGATTTGGGAGATTTCCTTGGCCGATAAACCTTGGCTGTCTTTTTGTGTTTTAGCCAGGAGGTTGTGATATCTCCCCAACTCATCCACTTGAATGGAAATAAAAGAAGCTTATGCAATAAATTACAAACCTAATTTTAAAAGCTGGATATGCTTTTTGTCAGAGTAGCCAGCTGTCTGTGCCAAAGCCATTGTGTACGTTTTCCAAACCGATGGTCTTGTAGCTTCACTTGAAGGTCGCCACTGATGATGCTACCCAGCCAGGTAACGAAACATCTGGATATCAAACCTATCAGCGAGCAAACCTACACCCAAAGTCTTATAGTTGATAAGTGATATCATAAAATCTTGACAGAACAGAATCAGACCGTTCGGCCCATTGAGTCCACAATGAGCCTCTGAAGAGAATCCAATTCAGAACCACTGCCCCAATGATATCCCTGAAACCCTGCATTTCCTATGGCTATTCCAGCTAGCCCGAATATCCCTTGACACAATGGGCAATTTAACATGGCCAATCTGTCGTAATGGCAACTATGGGCAGGAAATCAATACTGGCCCAGCCAGGAACACTCCAACACTGCAAATGAATGAAACCAAGGTGATCACCCAGGGAGTTCCATCTACCTTCCAGTCCCTGGGGGTGTATCCAGGTATTATGCACCATGATCGTTCCCATCTGATGCAGCCTGCAATCCTAACCACCCGTGTCCCGAGATATATCAAGGTTGGTGCAGTTAGGACAACAGCCGGTGTGAGAGGAGCCGAATTCTTGGATAACAGGCTATGGGAATGTCATGGTATGACCTGTTCCTTCCCATTTACGTAAGTATGGTCCCTGTCAATGTTCCCTCTATCTCCACAGTAAGTGGGAGGTAATCATGGTAGCCCATCCAAATACCTTTTTTATACAACTCCGATAATTTGGACTTCATCCTAACTTTGTCACTTGGGTTAAGTGGAATCCCTCATACCAAGCCCAGGTGTTCCACCGAGAGTGTCCTTACAGCTGTCATTAACCCAGCCCTTGGTGAGCTGCTGTCACTCACAGTGAGAGATGTTGGTGTGGGTGTACTCCTGGAACAAATGTTTATGCTGTTTGTCACTAACCCGGGATGGGACTTGCCCTTGGCTGGCCTGCCTGAGCTCCTCCCTCAGCTGTTCCATCACCCCGTTACCGTGAATACTGCACAGGGTGTGGTTTTACTGCTCACCGTCATCTCTGCTTGGGCCCTGGATGATCTGGTTAATCGTGTTGGCGTGACCCTCCAGTTTAGTCACTAAGTGATGGTTAGCCTGATTCTCCACGAGCTGTCCCATGGTCTCCTCTGGGTTTTCTGTGTTCAGTCTTTCTCAGGTTCATTAGAGAGTTGTTGGGTCAGGATCCTGAGTTTATTCTCCAAATTAGCCAAGTCAACGTACTGACCTGTAACACTCCTGCCCTGGGAATGGACTCGTATATTGTGGCAAAATAGTTAAGAAGTTCCCTTTTTTTTCATCTGCTAATTGCTGTTCTGGGTTTTCCCTCATATTTCCCTGTCCCTCATCCCATTATACTGTGGGTCAGGTGGCAACATAATCATTTTAATGGGTAAGGACACTACTCTGGTTACTGTATCCCTGATACATTCATTATGATTGGCATCAGTTTTTGATAAATGTTAGTGAACAAGGTATTGTTTGTGGGTTTAGTGAGTAGTTCATGGCGAGAACCTGGTGTATGTGGTACAAGCTGGGAGAGGAACCTTCACTCCTGGTCTCAGTCTGTTTTTAATTTTGTTTCTGAGGAATTATCCCTGGTGGGCTTCCTGGGATATCACTGTCTAAACTCTGATTTCTTGTCCGGGCTGTGTGCTCAATAGCTCACTGCCATACACCCATTCTCGGGCAAATCGCACCAATCGCCTGTGATGCCTGAGCCTCTGCACCACAATGTGGAAATCCCGAAAGTCTATTTCCTATTCAGTGATTAATTAGCAGAGGTCCCAAGCCTCATTACAGTGGTGACTGAGGGGTGGAATCCCAGGTGTCCCTCCTCCTCTCTGAGACATGGGAGACAAAGAGTTGGACCCAGTTTCTCATCGCTGAGAGGTGCAGGTCATAGCCCCAAAATTCCAGACAAAGTCTACACAGAGTCTCCAGCTGAAGCTGACAGGGGGAGGGGAGGGGCATTCCCCTGGTTGTTGTTCTGCATTTATATAGTGCCTTTGCAGATTCTGCAGATTCTGCCCTATAGCAGTGAGGACCGCTGCCTTCATCACATCGTGGATGCTCCTCCCAGGCTGTTGGCCCTCAGGGTGGGCTGAATTGCCTGCTGGACGAAGGCACATGGTGATTACTTTGGTTTGATCATCAGTGTCTAGTCCGGGTATGACAGACTATCGGTCAATCTCAATCAAAAATGATTCTGGGTCTGAAACGGGACATTTTTTGGTGCTGCCCACCAGCTGGGTGGCTGTATTGGTTGTTGTGTACGAGTGAGACCATCAGCTGCTTGATATTTATGGAATCTGGTTTGGGCTGTGGGTCAGGGCTGGGGGCAAAGGGTGCACTGCCCTGGGAGAAAGGCATCGGTGGGGTGGGGGGGGGGGGGTGGTTGCCATCTGTGGGCGGATGTGGATGTGTCAGTGTGGGGCCTGTCGTTATCTCCCTGGGTAGGTAGAACCACGAAGGCACACATTATCCAACTCTGGGAGGAGCCCTGGTTCCCTAGGGATTGTATTTGCTCCTGACACCTCCTACTAGGGCCTGATGCGTGTTGCTGCATGTTGCAGGTGTAGAGGACCCAGGCAGCTGCTTGGAGCTCCCTACACTGTCCTTCCAGATTGTCAATGTAACCTGAGGCTGTCTCTCCATTCCACAGAGACCCTCATTTCACTGGATTGGGCTCTTCCCAATTGTAACTGGAGTAGTCCCATGTGGGTGAGATTTTCCTGCAATCTTCTGTCCTGCTCATTGTGTCGGAGTCCGAGTTCAGTCACAGCCTGTAGGTTTCCCTGGGGTGACTGGATCCCAGCTGACTTATCCCAGCTGGGGGTCCTCCAGGCTATCGGCAGTGGAGTGAGCTTTCTAGCTTCCTTCCCCAATTCTCTATGGGCTTCTCACCACAGCTCCTGTAACAGGAATCCTTCACTGCAAGGCCAGGCTGGCTTCCTGCTCAATTCTGCAGGACTGTTTCACATTTGTACCGGCTCGTGTTACTATTGCTTTGGATGCTTCTGTATTATGAGACACCTGGGTATATTCATAGAGTCATAGAGCATTCTTCAGCATGGAGACAGGCTCTTTGGTCCAAACTGGTCTATCCACACTAACCCCGTTTCCCTGCACTTGGCCCATATCCTTCCAATATGTTCCTCTCCATGTATTTGTCCAAGAGCCTTTTAAATGTTATTAAATGTATCCTCCTCGACCACTTCCACTGGTAGTTCATTCCGTATGTGTATCACCCTCTGGAGAAAAGGGTTGTCCCGCGGGTTCCCTTTTAATCTTTCCCCTTTCACCTTAAACTGATGCTCTGTCTTCCTCGATGTCCCAAGCCTTGGATAAAGACTGAGTGCATTCATCCAGTCCATGCCTCCCATGATCTTATACACCTCTATAAGGACACCCCTCAGTCTCCTGAACACTAAAGACAATGCCTTAGCTTGTCCAACCTCTCTCTATAACTGTCTAGTTGAGTTCTGGCAACATCCTTGTAAATTCCTTCTGCACTCTTTCCAGTTTAATAACATCCTTCCGATAGCAAGGTGGTCAAAACTGAATCCTGTACAACTTCAACACAACTGCCCAAATTCGATATTCCATGCCCTGACTGATGAAGGGCCCAGTGTGCCAAAAGCCTTCATCACTGCCCCGTCTCCCTGAGTTCAGAGAGCCGTGCTCCTGGAATCCAAGGTCCCTCTTTTCCACTACACTCCTTCAGGTCCTACCATTCACCATGAAACCCCTGTCTTGATGTGACTTTCCAAAATGCTCAATCTCGCCCTTGTCTATTTGAAACTCCATTTGCCATTTCTCAGCCCAATTCCCCAGCTGATCAAGCCCATGTTGCAATTGCTGTGAACCTTCCTCACTTATTTTAGTGAAATCTGCAAACTTACTAATCATGCCTTAAACATCCTCATCCAAATCATTGATATAGATAACAAACAGCAATGGGCCTAGCACTGACCAGCTCAGCGGCACAGTGGCTCAGTGGTTAGCACTGCTGCCTCACATCACAATGGATCTGGGTTCAATTCCAACCTCACAGGATGTTCTGTGTGGGTTAGATCCTGTTAGGGTTAGATTTCCTACAGTATGGAAACAGGCCATTTGGTCCAATAAGTCCACACCGACCTGCCGAAGAGTAACCCACCCAGAACCATTCTCCCTATCCAATATTTACCCTGGGCGAATGCACCTAACACTATGGACAATTTAGCACGGTCAATTCATCTGCCCTGAAAATTTTTGGATTGTGAGTGGAAACCGGAGCACCCAAAGGAAACCCACGCAGACACGAGGAGAATGTGTAAACTCCACACAGACAGTCACCCGAGGCTGGGGTCGAGCCCGGGTCCCTGGCGCTGTGAGGCAGCAGTGCCAACCACTGAGCAACCATGTCACACCAAATGAGTTTGTATGTTCTCCCCATGTTTGCGTGGGTTTCCTCCCACAGTCCAAAGATGTGCATGTCAGGTAAATTGGCCATGCTCAATTGCCTATAGTGTTCATGGGTGTGTAAGTAAGTTGCGTTAGTCGGGGGTAAACGTAGAGTAACAGGGTACGGGAATGGGTTTGGGTGGAAAAATCTTCAGAGGGCCAGTGGACTTGTTGGACCGATGGGCTTGTTTCCACAGAGGAGGGATTCTATGATTCTATGACCGCTGAGGCACACCACTAATCACAGGACTCCAGGCTGACTATTATCCACTGCTTCCTACAATCAAGCCAATTGTGTATCCAGTTTTCCAACGCCCCCTGGATTCCATGCGATCTAACCTTCCGTGGGGGAGTGGTGAGTGCAGAGTTGTGTAGGTATCACTAAGGAAGGGAGAGATTGCAGGGCTGGGTAGGGATCAGTCAGGGAGGGGGAGACGACAGTGTTGCGTGGCGATAAGTCAGGGAGGGGGAGATTGCAGTATTGTGTAGAGATCAGTCAGGGAGGGGGTGATTGCAGTATTGTGTAGGGATCAGTCAGGGAGGGGGTGATTGTAGTGCTGGGTAGGGATCAGTCAGAGAGGTGGTGAGTGCAGTATTGGGGAGGGGTCAGTCAGGAGGGTGAGATTGCTGTGTGGTGTTGGGATCAGTAAGGGAGGGGGAGGTTGTAGTGTTGGGTAGTGATCAGTCAGGGTGGGGGAGATTGCAGTGTTGGGTAGGGATCAGTCAGGGAGGGGGAGGTTGCAGTGTTGGGTAGGGATCAGTCAGGGAGGGGGAGATTGTAGTGTTGGGTAGGGATCAGTCAGGGAGGGGGTGATTGCAGTGTTGGGTGGAGATGAGTCAGGGCGAGGGTGAGTGCAGTGTTGGGTAGGGATCAGTCAGGGAGGGGGTGAGTGCAGTGTTGGGTAGGGATCAGTCAGGGAGGGGGAGAGTGCAGTGTTGGGTCGGGATCAGTCAGGGAGGGGGTGAGTGCAGTGTTGGGTAGGGATCAGTCAGGGAGGGGGTGAGTGCAGTGTTGGGTCGGGATCAGTCAGGGAGGGGGTGAGTGCAGTGTTGGGTAGGGATCAGTCAGGGAGGGGGTGAGTGCAGTGTTGGGTAGGGATCAGTCAGGGAGGGGGTGAGTGCAGTGTTGGGAAGGGATCAGTCAGGGAGTGGGTGAGTGCAGTGTTGGGTAGGGAACATTCAGGGAGTGGGTGAGTGCAGTGTTGGGTAGGGAACATTCAGGGAGTGGGTGAGTGCAGTGTTGGGTAGGGATCAGTCAGGGAGGGGCAGATTGCAGAGTTGGGTAGGGATCAGTCAGGGAGGGGGTGATTACAGTGTTGAGTAGGGATCAGTCAGGGAGGGGGAGATTGCAGTGTTGGGTAGGGATCAGTCAGGGAGGGGGTGAGTGCAGTGTTGGGTAGTGATCAGTCAGGGAGGGGGTGAGTGCAGTGTTGGGTAGTGATCAGTCAGGGAGGGGGTGAGTGCAGTGTTGGGTAGGGATCAGTCAGGGAGGGGGTGATTACAGTGTTGGGTAGGGATCATTCAGGGAGGGGGAGAGTGCAGTGTTGGGTAGGGATCAGACAGGGAGGGGGTGATTGCAGTGTTGGGTAGGGGTCAGTCAGGGAGGGGGTTATTACAGTGTTGGGTCGGGGTCAGCCAGGGAGGGGGTGATTGCAGTGTTGGGTAGGGATAGATTGGAAAGCAGGAGGGCAAAAAGTGGTCATGTGAATTAGGGTTAAGGAGAATCCAAAGAGCTTTTACAAATACATAAAGGCCAAAGGGTCACTGGGGAGCGAATGGGGGACTTCAAGGATCAAGACAGCCTGCACGTGGAGCTGCAGGAGATGGGGGAGATACTGAACAAGTAGTTCCTCTAGAGGAGGACATGGAAGATATAGAATAGGATGATGGTTTGGGAAATAGCATTGGGAAATAGATGATGTCATCTTGCAAAATGTCCACATTACAGAGAAGGAGGTGCTGGATGTCTTGAAACGCATAAAGGTGGATAAATCCCCAGGACCTTATCAGGTGTACTCTTGATCTCTGTGGGAAGCTAGAGAAGTGATTGCTTTCCCCCGTGGTGAAATATTTGTGTCATCGATAGACAAAGGTGAGGTGCCAGAAGACTGGAGGTTGGCTAACGTGGTGCCACTGTTTAAGACGGGAGGTAAGGACAAGCCAGGGAACTACAGATTGGTTCGCCTGACGTCAGTCGTGGGCACGTTGAAAGGCGGATACATGAGGGACAGGAATTACATGTATTCAGAAAGGCAATGTCTAATTGGGTATAGTCAGCATTGCTTTGTGCATGGGAAATCATGTTTCAAGATGTTGAGTTTTTTGAAGAAGTAACAAAAGGATTGATGAGGGAAGAGTGGTGAAAGTGAGTGATATGGACTTCAGTAAGGTATTCGAAAAGTTTCCACATGGGAGATTGGAGAACAAGGACAGATATCATGGAATACAGGGAAAAAGAGCCATTTGGATATAGAACTGGCTCAAAGGTAGAAGACAGTGGGTGGTTGTGGAGGGTGGTTTTTTCAGACTGGAGACCTGTCACCAGTGGAGTGCCACAAGAATCAGTGCTGCGTCCACTACTTTCCATTAATTATATAAATGATTTGGATATAAACATAGCAGGTATAGTTAGTAAGTTTGCAAATGACACCAAAATTGGAAGTGTAGTGGACAGTGAAGAATGTTACTTCACATTACAACAGGCTGGTGAACTGATGGACCAATGGTCTGAGGAGTGGCAGATTGAGTTGAATTCAGATAAATGGGTTGTGCTTCATTTTGGGAAAGCAACTCTTCGCAGGACTGACACAGTTAATGTTAAGGTCCCAGGGAGTGTTTCTGAACAAAGAGACCTTAGAGTGCAGGTTTATTGTTCCTTGAAAGGAGAATTGTGCGTCGATAGGATAGTAAAAATGAGTTTAGTGTGCTTACGTCTATTGATCGTTTATTGATTGAGTAGAGGAGGTGGGAGGTCATGTTGTGGCAGTACAGGACATTGGATAAGCCTATTTTGGAATATTGCGTGCAATTCCTGTCTCTCTCTCAGCCCCTACTCACTCCCAGTCCTTCCCACCCTGATCTCTCTCACACACACTCTCTCACACCCCTCTCACACAACCCTCTCTCTCACACCCCTCTCTCTCTCACCCCTCTCTCTCAACACCCTTCTATCTCTCACCCTCTCTCTAACCCCTCTCTCTATCTAACCCCACTCTCTTACCCATCTCCCTCACACCGCTTCTCTCTCTCACCCTCTCTCTCCCACCCCTCTCTCTCTTACCCCTCTCTCTCACACACAGATCTTTTTCACCCTCTTTCTCTCACCCCTGTCTCTCACCCCTCTCTCTTACCCCTCTCTATATCTCACACCCCTCTCTCTCACACACATCTCTCTCACCCCCTCTCGCTCAGGCCCTCTCTCTCTCTCTCACTCCTCTCTCTCTCTCACCCTCTCTCTCTCTCACCCTCTCTCTCACCCTTCTCTCTTTCCCCTTTCTCTCTCATCTCTCGATCTCACATTTTCTCTCTCACCCCTTCTCTCTCATCCCCTCTCTCACCCCGTCTCTCTCAGGCCCTCTCTTTCAACCCCTCTCTCTCTCACCCTCTCTCTCTCTCTCACCACAATCTCTCTTACCCCACTCTCTCCTACCCCTCTCTCACTCACACACCTCTCTCTCTAACCCCTCTCTCTTACTCCTCTCTCTTACCCCTCTCTCACTCACACACCTCTCTCTCTCACCCTCTCTCTCACCCCTTCTCTCTCACACCCTTCTCGCTCTCACACACACCTTTCTCTCACACCCTTCTCTCTCTCACACCCTTCTCTCTCTCACACCCTCTCTCTCTCACCCCTCTATCTCTTACCTCTCTCTCTCTCCTCTATCTCTCTCACATTTTCACTCTCACCCCTTCTCTCTCATCCCCTCTCTCACCCCGTCTCTCTCAGGCCCTCTCTTTCAACCCCTCTCTCTCTCACCCTCTCTCTCTCTCACCACAATCTCTCTTACCCCACTCTCTCTTACCCCTCTCTCACTCACACACCTCTCTCTCTAACCCCTCTCATACCCCTCTCTCTCTCACCCTCTCTCGCTCACCCTCTCTCTCACACCCTCTCTCTCTCACCTTCTCTCTCTCACCCTCTCTCAACCCCTCTCTCTCTCACCCCCCACTCTCACACTCTTCTCTCTCTCTCACCCTCTCTCTCTTACCCATCTCTCTCACACCGCTTCTCTCTCACCCTCTCTCTCCCACCCTCTCTCTCTCTTACACTCTCTCTCACACACATCTTTTCACCCTCTCTCTCTCACCCCCTCTCTATCTCTCATCCCTCTCTCTCTTACCCCTCTCTCTATATCACACCCCTCTCTCACACACACCTGTCTCACACCTCTCTCACACACATCTCTCGAACACCTTTCTCTCACACCTCTCTCTCTCACCTCTCTCACCCTCTCCCTCACACCCTCTCTCTCGCCCATTCTCTCTCACCCCTCTCTCTCACCTCTCTCTCTCTCACTCCTCTCTCTCTCACCCCTCTCTCTCTCACACACCTCTCTCTCTCATCCCTCTCTCTCACCCCTCTCTCTCACCCCTCTCTCTCACCCCTCTCTCTCACCCCTCTCAGGCCCTCTCTCTCACACACCCTCTCTCTTTCACCACTTCCTCTCTCTTACATCTCTCTCTCTCCCCACTCTCTACCACCCCCTCTCTCTCTGTCATCCCCTGTCTCTTTCTCACCCGCTCTCTCTTCCACCCCGATCTCTCTCACACACCCTATCTCTCTCACCCCTCTCTCTCATCCCACTCTCTCTCTCACCCCCCTCTTTCTTAACCGTCGGTCTCTCTCACCCTCTCTCTCTTATTCCTCTCTCTCAACACTCTCTCTCTCACCCCCTTTCTCTCACCCCCACTCTTTCACCCTCTCTCTCTCTCTCAGCCTGTCTCTCTCTCTCAGTCCCTGTCTCATTCACAGCCGCTCTTGCTTCGACCCTGATCTCTCTCACAACCCTTCTCTACCTCACCCCCCTCTCTCTCTCACCCCTCTCTCTCTTTCTCACCCTTCTCTCACTTACCCGTCTCTCTCTCCCCCTCTCTTTCTCCCCTCTCACTCACACCTCTCTCTCACACTTCTCTCTCTCACCCTCTCTCACCCTCTCTCTCTCACCCTCTCTCTCTCTCACCCACTCTCTCTCACCCATTTTCTCTCACCCCTCTCTCACACCCGCTCACTCTCTCACCCACTCTCTCTCACCCCCCTCTCTCTCACCCCTCTCTCTCTCACCCCTCTCTCTCAACCCTCTCTCTCTCTCACCCCTCTCTCTCCCTCACCCCTCTCTCCCCCACACCCCCTCTCTCCCTCACCCCTCTCTCTCCCTCACCCTTCTCTCTCTCACCCCTCTCTCTCACCCTTCACTCTCTCACCCGTCTCTCTCTTACCAGTCTCTCTTTCTCTCACACCTCTCCGTCTCAACCTCTCTCTCTCTCACCCCTTCTCTCTCACACTCACTTTCGCAGCCCCATTCTCTCTCACCCCCTCTCTCTCCCCAGTATTTCCCACCCTGATCTCTCTCACAGCCCCTCTCTCTCAACCCTCTCTCTCTCATCCCTCTCTCTGTCACGCCTCTCGCTCTCTCACACCTCTCTCTCTCATCCCTTCTCTCTCACCCCCACTCTCACCCTATCTCTCAGGCCCTCACTCTCTCACCCCCGTCTCTCTCTTACCCATCTCTCTCTCACACCGCTTCTCTCTCACACACCCCTCTCTCGCTCTCAACCCTCCCTCTCTCTCTCCTCTCTCTCTCACCCTCTCTATCTCACATCCCTCTCTCTCACATCCCCTCTCTCTCTCACTCTCCCTCTCTCCTAACCCTCTCTCTTACCCCTCTCTCCCCCTCACCTCTCTCTCACCCTCTCTCTTTTACCCTGTATCTCTCGCCCCTTCTCTCTCACCCCCTCACACACACCCTCTCTCTCAGGCCCTCTCTTTCAGCTCCTCTCTCTTACACCCGCTCTCTCACACACACCTCTCTCAAACCACTGTCTCTCTGACAACCCCCTCTCACTCACTCTCTCTCTCTAAACCCTCTCTCTATCACCCCTCTCTGTCTCACCCCCACTCTCAGACCCCTCTCTCTTTTACCCATCTCTCTCTGACACACATCTTTTTCACCCTCTCTCTCTCACCCCCCCTCTCTCTCTTGCCCGTCTGTCTCTCTCACCCTCTCTCTCTTACCCCTCTCTCTCTGACACACATCTTTTTCACCCCCTCTCTCTCACCCCCCTCTCTCTCTCTTGCCTATCTGTCTCTCTCACCCTCTCTCTCACCCCTCTCTCTTACCCATCTCTCTCACACCGCTTCTCTCTCTCACCCTCTCGCTCTCACTCCCTCTCTCTCACCCCTCTCTATATCTCACATCCCTCTCTCTCACACATCTCTCTCTCACCAATTCTCTCTCACCCCCTCTCTCTCAGGCCCGCTATCTCTCTCACAACTCTCTCTCACCCTCTCTCTCATCCCTTCTCTCTCAACCCCTCTCTCAGCCCCTCTCTCTCAGCTCTCTCTCTCTCTCAGCCCCCTACTCACTCCCCAGTCTCTCCCACCCTGATCTCTCTCACGCACCCTCTCTTTCACCCCTCTGTCTCAAACTCTTCTCTCTCTCACCCCTCTCTCTCACCCCTCTCCCTCACCCTTCTCTCTCACACCTCTCTCTCAACCTCTCTCTCTCGCCCCCCACTCTGTCTCACCCTATCACACCCCCTCTCTCTCATCCCCCACTCTCTCACCCCCTCTCTCTCACCCCCTCTCTCTCACCCCCCCTCTCTCACCCCCTCTCAATCACTCCCTCTCTCTCAACCCCTCTCTCACACCCTCCGTCTCACCCCCTCTCTCTCAAACCCTCTCTCACAACCCCTCTCTCTGAGCCCCTCTCTCTGAGCCCCTCTCTCTCAGCTCTCTCTCTCTCTCTCAGCCCCCTACTCACTCCCCAATGTGTACCACTCTGAACTCTCTCACGCACCCTCACTCTCACCCCTCTCTCTCTCACCCCTTTCTCACCCCTCTCTTTCACCCCTTTCTTACCCCTCTGTCTCACCCTCTTTCTCTCACCCTCTCTCTCACCCCTCTCTCTCACCCCGTCTCTCTCATCCCCTCTCTCTCACCCCCTCTCAATCACCCCCTCTCTCAACCTCTCTCTCTCTCACCCCCTCTGTCTCACACCCTCTCTCTCAACCCCGCTCTCTCAACCCCTCTCTCTCAACCCCTCTCTCTCAGCTCTCTCTCTCTCTCAGCCTCCTACTCACTCCCCAGTCTCTACCACCCTGATCTCTCTCACGCACCCTCACTCTCACCCCTCTCTCTCTCACACACACACTTCTCTCTCTCACCCTTCTCTCTCACCCCTCTCTCTCACCCTCTTTCTCTCACCCTCTCTCT